>NW_022900923.1:1935688-1957837 GCF_012274545.1 Fukomys damarensis | reverse complement strand
GGAAATCCTATAACAAAAAAAAAAAAAAAAAAAAAAGCAGGAGAGAGAGAGAGAGAAAGAGAGAGAGAGAGAGAGAGAGAGAGACTCAGATTGCAAGGGAACTGTGTGGCTTTGTTGCCCATTGGTTCAGTGTGGTGCAGGTAGGAGAATGTGTCTGTCTTAGTTATTTTTCTCTCATTGCTGAGACAAAATACCTGAAACTGAAAGGTAAAGGGGGTCAGGTTTATTTGGCTCACAGTTCAAGTAGGTTTCAGTCCATAGTTGACTGGCTCCAAGGCGGAGTGGCACACGGCAGACAGGTGTTACAGAGGAGAATCAGTTCACTGCACACAGAAGACAACAAAAGCAACAAGGGGCCTTAACAGCGTCTCTCTGTCCCCTTTTGTCTTATTCAGACTGCCTAGGGCAGGCAGCACTCATATCCTAATCCCAGTGCCCTTGAGCCTACCACTGCACCATGAATGATCTCACACTCTAGATCCAGTCCCCCTGAAAAGCCCCACCTATGACCCCCAGGAGTCTTGGGGGACATCTGGACACAGCCATAGCAGCATCCCAGTTCCTGGTTCCTCCCTTGGGACAGAAGGAAGCCAGCAGAGCCTGTATGAGGTGTGCTGGTGACCAAGACATTGTCCTGCATGGTACAGCTGGGGTCAGGTGGGGCCGCAGGGAGCAGTGGTGATGCTATGGGCGGGAGGTGGGCAGAATAGCAGCCCAGGAGTGACAGCACAGCTGAAGTCCTGAGAGGCAGCAGTGTGAGTCTGTGAAAAGTAAGAGGTTTAAAAGCAGCTTCATATGGGGCAATGGAGAGGTAGGACACTCATGGCCTCAGCAAAGGGGACCTCATGGCTTTGCACCTGACTGTGTGTGGTTTGCTCCAGTTTGGAGCCTGGGGAGGGCAGTGCACTTACTTTCACATTCCCAGATCCCCACACAAGGTCATAGCTGAAAAGGCAAATCAAGCTCCAGAAATGGACACTGGAAACAGGCCTCAGATTTACTTGACAAAGACATTCAACATCTGTCTTAAATATTCTCAGTGAGCTAATAGAGAATACAAGCAATGAAAGGAAATCCTGAAAAACACACTGAAAGATGAGAATATCAACAAAGAGATAGAAATGATTAAAAAGAACCAAACAGAAATTCTGAAGCTTAAAAATACTATAACTGAATTGAAAAATCTCCTGGAGTGGCCCAGTAGCTACATTGAACAGACAGAAGAAAAAAAATTCCTACATTTGAGGACATGTTACTGGAAATTACTGAGATGATGAGTGAAAGAAAGAAAGAAAAGTTAACATAAACCAAAAGACTTGTACATTGCCATCAAGTAGACCAATATACACATTAGGAAAGTCCACAAGGAAAAGAGAGATGAAAAAGAGGACTTAACTGAAGAAATAATGGCCCCCAATTTCTCAGATTTGAGGAAAGACATAAACCTATAAATATAAGAGCTTCAGCAAACTCCAAGTAGAATAATTCCCCGCAAAACTTACATTAAAACATAAACCATTGAAAGTCAAAGACAATCTTAAAACTATAAGAGAAAAAAATTTCAACCACAAAGGATCAACAAGGTTATGATTGATAATCAGGTTTTTTAGCAGAAATTTTTCAGACAAAAAAAGCAGTGTGGGATAGTTTAGGTGTTAAAAACAAAGCCTGATACTACAACCAGCAAAACTGTCCTTCAGTAATGAAGGAGAAATTAATTCAAATTTCTTAAAAGCCCAGGGAGAACTACCAGGCTTGTTCAACAAGAAATGTCAGTCCTTTAAGTTGATGCTTAGACAGTAATTCAAATCTATTAAAAATACAATAATTTCTCACAAAGGTGAATAGATGGACAAATACAAAAACTTGCGTTATTTTAATTTTGGTTTGTAAGTGAACTTTTTATTCTTCTATGGGATTTGGAAGATAGACACATACAGTAATTATAAATCTATGTTATTCAGTATGCACCATGTGGAAATGTACTTTGTATCATTTCAAATGTAATTTCAGACACATGCTACCACCTGGGCGAATCTTGAGGACATTGTGTTAGTGTGTCTCCAGAGCAGTATTATGTGCATCTACTTATATGAAGTAAACAGAATAGTTAAATCCATGAAGATAGCAAGTAGGATGGGGTTTACCAGTGACTGGGTGTTGTGGGGTGGAATTGTTCTGAATGAGAGCAGGGTTTCGATGTGGGGAGTTGGAAGAGCTCTGCAGATGGTTGTAGAACAATGTGATGGATGAAATGAATGGATGCCTGTGGATCCCCTGGGCTGCAGCGAGGGAAGTATTCTAGATCACCACCTGTTTTGTGGCAAGGCTTCAGTCAGATTCTTCTCCCAAGTGCACAGCAAAGTGTAATTTTATTTTATTTTATTTTTTAAGTATTAAGTCAGCAAAGATTTCTGCTTTGTTGAGGTGGGGCCAAGGTGGAAAAGTTAAAGCAGACACAGGGGCGCAGATCTTCCCACCCGGTGCCAGGGACTGCTTTCCAGTGAGTCCTGCTGCCTGTTTCCCACCACCTCTTGTCTTTTCCTCTCTTCTTGCAGATCCACAGCAACCACTAGGAAAAGGAGGCTTGGAATGACAACTTCCCAGGCTGCGCTCCCACCTCTGCAAGGTCAGAGAGATGGGGTCCTTGCTCTGTTTCTTTTTCCACTGCAACCTGAAATCCATTCCTATGAGAGTCTGGGGACTCCAGCATGCTTCAGCCAAACAGGAATGCAGCATGGCATCTCAGTGATTATTTAGGTTCACAAATCCTTGTTTATATGGATTTATTTGGAAAAATAAAGCCTTAAAATAGAAGACCAAGCTTATCACATAGAAGCCTTTTCCTACCAACCTAGAAGCAACAAACTGTGTGGTTTATTTTTTCCTTTTCTTTCAGATAGAGTAGATTCCAAGAGGAAGCTGATGTCAAATATTTGTACAAAGAGCCAGGGACGTAGGGCTGGCCTTTTAGAGAGGGAGGAGATGTTCTTTCCTGGACTTCTCCGGACTAGGGAGCTATAGGTTTACAATAATCATTTTTATAACCACGGCACTAGAGAGATTGTGGAAACGGTCTCTCTAACAGACACAGAGAGCAAATGGGAATGCAGAGCACCTGGTCAGCTCTCTGGGGTCTGAGCTTTGACCTCTAGCACACTCTGTCACTCTGAAAGCTGCCCAGGTAGTTAGTGGGGCTCTGCCGGGGAAATGGAACCCAGACCCATCAGACTGCAGTCCCTGGTTGAAATTCTTAAAGCCACAGGCAGGAGTGCTCCTTTCCCAAGCAGGAAGGCAGAGGAAGGGCAAGATGCTGTGCTGCAAGGCCACCGCCCCTCCAGGGCGTCTCAGAGTGGAGTCAGCCTGGGCACTGGGGCAACCAGACCAGGCCAGAGCCTGAACCCAAAAGGAGGCTGCTGCTGGACTGGGGATGGGGCTGAACACTAACGGCTTCTCTTTAGCCTTTCTCCCATGGGCAGCTCTGGCCTTGTGGAGAAAGTGGGGAGAGAATGTCCTGCAGTTGTCCCACCTACCTGGTGATGCTGCCATCATCACATGAGGGGTACTGGAGTGGCTCAGAGAAAGAGCTTTGGTGACAACATGTGTGTGTGCGTGTGTGTGTGTGCATGGGGGGGGACATAGAGAGATAGAAGGAGCAGGCTGGGGGGCTGTGTAGATTCTTACCCAAATCCCCATTCCTAACAAGCAGGGATGACTTGGGGAGTTGGAGCCAGAGCCAGGTTGGGTCACTCACATGGAGAGAAAAGCACGGGGATCTCCACTGAGGAGCGAGTGTGTGGCCACTGGCTGGGGAGTGAGGAGAGAGCACCAGGGACCAGGTGGCCAGGTGTGTGCCATGTGTGAGCTCTCAGTCCAGCGTGACAGACACAAAACCCAGCTCAGCTTCAGAGCCAGCCTCACACTTTCTGGCCAGAGCCAGAAGGAAGAAGGCAGGGAGGTCAGTGAGCGGCATCCGAATGGTGAGGACTTGGACAAACAACAACAGTAAAAACCTGCCGCTCCCCAGGCCCCCTGGGTCCCACCCCACCCTCCTGCTGTCTTCACCGGGGGCTCTGGGAGGCCTGGGTCCGACCCCAGGGACAGCTCCACAGATGTGCAAAATTCAGCTTGGTCTTTTGGGTCCAGGTTAGACAGAAAAACAATTCTAGGACAGATTGGGCTGAGACCTGGGGTGCGTGCGATGGGCTGTGATTGTCCTGACTCTTACAAAGGGTGAACCATGGTCTTCCCACAGAAGCCCCAGCGAGTCCCCTGTGGCACAGAGAGTGCAAGGGCCAAAGTGGGCACCAGCCCCGGCCTGGACCCCCACAGACACCTCTCTCCTTCTAGGCACAGAGTCAGTTATTTCCCTGCGCTTCTTTTTTCCTGTAACATTTTTTGACTCTGAGTCCAGGCAAAAGCTGAGATCTGGACCCTGGTCACCTGGTCACCCAGTCATCTGGTCAGTGCTGGGGAGTGGGGGACCAGGTCAGAACCCGCTCCTTTGGGAGGGTGCTTGACATATAGAATGGGCTTGAGTGGTGCCCTGTTCTGCAGAAGGAAATGTTCTTATTTCTTTCTCTTCATTCTCAAAATCAAAGCTGTTTATCACAGACACTGCAGGCCTGTGCGCCTGCAGCACCTGGTCCCAGAAGCTTCAGCAATCACCAAGACCCCACAGATGCTCATTTCAGGGGTCCTGCCTCAGTTTCCCTCTCTGTGTGGCTCTCCTGAGCTTCCAGGCAGTGGGGTCTGAGGTAAAACTGCCCCTCTCACCAGTGACCACGCATCTCTCCCAGTGAGCCTCTCCCTCCATGCAGACTGTTTAGTCTTTTCTAGAACACGGGTTACATCTGAAACAAATGCTCAGCTTTATTTTAATACCAAGTCTTTGAAACCCCAGTGGTTAATGATTCCACCAGCTGCCTCTCGTCCTCTTTAATAGCGACCTCTTTTCAGGAATAACTGCCACCTAATACCCCTCTCAAACATTAGGTCAGCAGAGTTCTTTGGCTGATTTTTCCATCAATGAGCTAGGAGTGGGGTGGGCATGAGCTGGTGAGGCCCAATTCCCTCTCCATGCTGTGTCTCTCTTCACTGCATGCTGGATACCTGTGGCTGCAGAGTAACAGTGGGAAGACTTCAACCCTGTCCTGCTAACAATACGCCCTGTCTTCCTGCCCTGCCCTCAAAGCACAAACACAGGAAACACAGGCGGTGGCATTCTCATTGTGGATAAGACTTGGAATGCTTCAGCAGTTGTGCTGCACTTCCTGTCCTGCCCCTGGTCACCTGCGCATGACTGCAGGCCATGGTCACACACCTGGCCAGCCTCTCAGGAGTAACGCTGGTGTAATGGCTGAGCTCTCACTCCTTGGGCAGCCGGCTGGCTGGGGGAAGGCAGAGGACTGATGGCACTGCTCTGGCCCCAGACTAGCGGGGAGCTGCCAGGAGCCACCCGGGCTAGCAGTGTCCCTGGAGGACGAGGCCTAACACAGTCAGTGTGAGTCTCAAACTGTCCCTACCCTGTGGGTGTCATTGTCTCTTGCCCCTCTGCCGATGCTCTTGTCCAACGTGCGAGACTCAGCCCAGAGGTCTCTCCCCACAGTGACACTGGCTGCCACCCTGAGCTCAGGAGCCTCCCTGCCACTTCTGCCCGGGCTTCCTCCTGTCCTTACATGAACTGTTGTTCACATGTGTATGTGGTAGACTGGAAATGACAGTGAAGCCACCTGTCAGTCAGAGTATAAAAGGTGATCTGAAAGTATGTGTGCATGTTTATTTTTAAAAAATTATTAGCCAGGCATCGTGGCTCACACCTGTAATCCCAGCACTCAGGAGGCCGAGGCAGGAGGGTCACTGTGAGTTCAAGACCAACCTGCGCTACATAGTGAGCTCTGGCTCAGTCTCAACTACACAGTGAGACTCTGTCTCAAAAAAACACCAAAAAAAATTATTACAATTAAAGACACATTTCCACGGGTCCTCCTCACAGTGCTCCCCTTTGCCCTGAACACACTCTTCCCATCATTCTTTGCCACTTCCTGCAGCAGCTCTGGAGTCCTCTAAGTATCTTTAGTTGCACTGTGCTGCCTGCCTTGATGTCCGGAATGGATTTAAAGCATTTCCCTTTCGTGGTCATTTTGACTTTGGAGAAGAGTAAAAAAGTAGCATGGTGCCAGATCCAGTGAAAAAAGTAGAGGAGGACACTGCATCGTTTTTATGAGTCTGCCTTTTTGTGGGACAGCACTTAGCAGCATCATTCACTGTTTTGTTTTAATCACATCTCATAAAGACACTCACAAAAGAGGGCTTCCAGACCTGCTTCAGAAAGTGGCAAATGTAATGGAATAAGAGCACTTGAAGTGAGGGGTGCGTAATTTGAGAGGGACTGTCTTAGTTACTTTTTCTTGTTGCTAAGACAAAATAGCAGACACTCCAAGTTAAAGAAGGAAATATTTATTTCAGCCCACAGTTTGTGGAGTTTCACTTTATCATCGGCTGGCTCTGGGACAGGGTCACGTGGTGGAGGAGAAACAATCCATGGCAGGCAGAAGGCAGAAAAAGCATCCAAGTAGCAAGCAGCAATTGATGTCCCTCTTTCACTCTCTTATTTCTTATCCAGGCTACCCACTCTTGGGGCGGGTGGCCCTTATGCCCTGAATCCCAGCATCACACACCCTAGACCCAGACACCTACAGAAAGTCCCACTTATGAGTGCATGAGACTTTGAGGAGACAGCTAGACACAGCCATGACAGGGACTGAAGGCAATGTGTCTTTCATTAAACATTCACCATGTCTCCCGATCACACCATGCACTGAAGTGCATGGGCTGTGAGGCTGGACTTTTGACGTGTAATTTTATTTCTTGTACTTTGCTGGCCTTGTGGCTGGGCAGAAATTCCCTTGTTACTAATTACAGCTGCAGTCGCAGTCAGTGTGAAGATCCAGAGATAAAGCATGCAAAATGAAAGCAGACTGTCTGGCATGTAGCAAACATTCCGTGTGCTATGTTTCCATTAATAGTAACACTGTTATTTTATAGTTATTATAAAGTACTGAGTTTCAAAGGTATTCCAGCCATTATGATAATGCTTTTTTTTTTTTTTTTGACTGAGCTGGGGACCCAAGAAATATAATAATGGTGGAGTTTTATTTTTTTGCCTCACTTTCAGCTGTGTGGACAGGGCCCACCCAGGATGTCCATTTCTTCTCCACCCACTCTGCTTGGCCATTTCTCCCACCAGGGCCCTGATAATGCAGAAGCCACTCGGTCCTTTGGTTAGAAACAGTCTTACTGGAAATATCAGCTTCAGCTCACTTTTGGTAGAACAAGCAGATGTTTCCAGCCTTATAAAAACATCGCCAACAACAAGCTTAAAAATTTTTACTGGAGAAATTAGCAAAAGTCCAAGCTGAAATAGTGTTTGAACATTTGAGCACAGAACCTTTGGTGTGAAACCATCATGAAAATAGAATCTTTTGTTTAGTGCTTAGACCCCCCCCAGTCATGCATCTGCATGGGTTCATACACACACACACACACACACACACACTGCTTGGAGGCTTTGAATCAAGTAGGCAGTTGGGAAAAAATATTGCTTTCATGCATTTTTTTCCTGAGGAAAGAGGTCAGAGATGAAATTCATTTCTGCTTTTTAAATTTCTTTCATTTGGGGGGAATTGAGGGAAGTAAAGAAAAGCCCATTTGTGTGTTTTCAGTTGTGTGTGTGCCTGTGTGCCTGGACACATTCCCGAGGGGAAATAATCCTCTTTGATGGTTTAGGGCTGCTTACAAAGCACAGTCACAGTCACCTGCTGACCCCCAGCACCGCGCCTGGGCTTTGCAGAACCCAACGCGGTCTGTCAGAGTTCCGAGGGCCCAGAGCCGCCATGCCTGTGAACCCGGAAGCGCGGATGCACCCTGGGGCCTCCCAGTCCACAGAGCGTTTGTGCCAGGGCCGCGTCGTCTGGGCCGCTTTTGCTCCCCGGTGGTGGGAGTCCAGGCCTGGAGCGGCTGGGTGATGACTCTGAGATGTCCGGCACCCCAGCTGAAGGTGCTCGCGCGGGGAGCTGCGGCTCCATCCCGGCAGCTCCTCTCTCACCTCTGTTCCGATGCGCACGTTCTCAGGGTGTGGATGGAGCTGAGCCGCCCAGGGCCCTCTGTGGCTGCTGCTTGGGGTATCACAGAGCTGCTGGAGTTTATGCTGACTGTATCACCTCCACGCTGTTTGGGTGGAAAGTCCCCAGACATTTCTTGGCTCTCTTCTGTCTTTGTCTATCATTTGCCTTCTTGGTAAATTCTCAAACCAATAAATGCTCTCTCTCTTTCTCCCCCTCTCTCTCTCTCTCTCTCTCTCTCTCTCTCTCTCTCTCTCTCTCCTCATATCTAAGATCGAACCCAGGGCCTTCACACTGAGTTCCACCCCCAGACCTTTGATTTTTTTTTTCAGACAGGGTAGCTCACTAAATTGCTAAATTGTTATTTTTTTGGCAACAATCAGCCCAAATTTGCGATCCCTTTGCCAGATCTATCTTTGAAGTTATACAGCTTTTGGTGGATTCCAGGATTCTTGCAAAGTATTTCTTCTAGCTGCCTTTGTTCAAACCTAACCTCATGGTCGTGGTGACCTGTCTCAGCCTTTCCTGAGAGTGAGCACTTTTATTCCTTTGGCCTTTCCTTATTCCCAGATTCCTGCTAACATTTGCCAATTTCCATTACATTCTTGCAAACAAACAAACCAAAAAAAAAAAAAAAAACTGATGTCTTAAGGCTGTTAGACATTGAAAATTTCATTTCAAATTTTACTGGTGATTTTCTGACCCCAAAGACAAACCATCTCCTGGAGATTTAGAAGACAGTCAATGTCTGGTTTCCAGAATAGGTGCGGAGGAGACAGAGATGCACAGTCACATTTTGCTTCTGCACCACATGGGTTTGCAATGAGAGTCTGTGGCTCTTTCTGCTGCTGGCTGTCCTGAGGGACGAGGGCCAGGCCTGTGGGCTGGCGTTTCCGTCCTTCCCAGACTGGCCCAATCTGACCACTGGCCTTGCGGCGGATGCTGAGGCCAGGCAGCCACAGGCGTGTGGCGGGAGGTTCAGTAAGAGTGGGCCCTGCGGGACCTTGGCTGGCCTACTCTGGAAGGAGCGTCCTGTGTCCTGAGTGCCTCGGGACCCCAAGTGCTGTCCTCAGGACCCCCCAGTAAGCACCAAGTAGGACGGACATGGCCTGATGCTGGCCCGAGTTCTTAGCCACCCTGGGAGAAAGGGGCAGAAGCTGGTTTGGGAGGTTTGGAGAGGCGGGGGGCTCCTTTTCCCAACTGTGCCATGATGGAAAGAACAGGGAAGGGCAGCTAGAGGGGTGAGGAGAGGCCATGAAGTGCCACAGGCCTGAAGAATGCTGGGCACAGGACTGGTATTTCCCTGAGCATGCTGGAGAAAAGGAAGGAGAAACTCACTTCCTGTAAGAACTTCCTCCGTAGCCAGGGCTGCTGAGTTCTGTCCCTGCCACTTGTGAGAGCTTTGGCTAGGTGTGTCGGTCCTGTGTGCTTAGGCATGTCTGCCCCATGTTTAGGCGTGTCAGTCCTGTGTGTTTAGGTGTGTTTGCCTGTATGTTAAGGTGTGTCGGTCCCGCAGGTTTAGGCTGATGTCACCAGAAGCATGGCACTCATTACATGCATGTGAATTTTCCAAGAGAAAACAGTACCGCTGGTTTCCCATTCTTGGTTCCTGGTGCTGCCAGAGTTTTAAGGTTTGCTTTTCTTTACCTGAAAAATCGCGATAGTGGCCTTTCCTCAGCTGGGAGAGGAATGGCCTCTCCGAAGGCGACTGTGGCCCCCTGGAAATATTGCAGTGTGGGGAGGTCGTGGTGGGGAATAATTCATGGAGTTTATTAGCTGTGCACCCCTAACCAGGGCACTTGGCCTCCTTAAGCCTTAATTTCCTCAACTCCTCCCCTCACAGGAGTTTTGGAACAGGAGAGAAGGACATTGAAAAGCACTTGGCAAATTTAACCAACACTGACGTTTGAGTGGATTTTTGTGCCAAGAACTCTGCGGGGGGCTGTGGACAGGTTGGCAAGGAGCACACTTCTCTGCCCTCAAAGGATTGGATACAGTTGAGGGCCAGCGATCTGAACAAAAGCCCTTGATGATCATAGCCCCGAGGCAATGTGTTCTAACAGGCACGAAGCAAAGGGGGATCGGAAAGAGAACAGACTGAGCTGGGAAACAACACAACGAGTTCGAGGTGGATGTGAAGGCCAGTTATGGGGCTCGGGGGAGCTTGTTGTGCCATGAGGGGACAGTTCTGGCATTGCTGCCATTACTCAGCGTTAGTTCTCTCCAAGCTGTACTGACATCTGACTACAGATCAGTCTGTAAGTCACTACGGAGCTTTATTCGTGTTGCTCAGAGACTTTTGATGCAGTTGTTGAGACCAGAACACATTGTTAACCTGTATGAAAACTCCCGAGCAGAGAGGCATCTCAAGCCAGACTGGAGTGAGGCCCACGCGGTGGGGCTTCATCTTATGGACAATGTCAGTACCTTGGCCAGGCAGGCGCTGGCTGAGGTGAGGCTTCAATGCCCTTGGCGGTGCCCACCCTCTGCGGAGCAGGTGTGGGGCCATGGCCACAGGCATGCGCTGCCCACAGAGCCCTGCGGGGAGGCTGCCCAAGCCAGCCCAGAAGATGCTCCCAGGAGCCCTCCTCATCCCTGCCCCTCAGAGGGTCCGGGGGACTCCAGGATCTAAGGCCAAGTGTTGCTGCTCTACCTCTGGACCACCTGCATGGGCTCCACATTGACTATGCAGAAAATGGAAAGCTGGTGCATCTGTCCGTTCGGTTTTGTCAGGATGGAAACGAACTCAGGTCACGCCCTGTTTTAGCACAGGCTTCAGAGGCACCACTTGTCCAGGACACCGGCAGCCCTGCATAGCTTCTGACCCTTAAGGCAGGGCAGAGCCTGTGTATCCTCCTCAGGGAGTAAAAGGGCTCAGGGATGTGAACTGCATGGAAACTTAACAAGCCATGCTGGGTGAGTGAATGAAATCCACATTTTTTTGTTGTTCCCTACTGCAAATCAGATCGGGAAACTGGGGCTTTATACATCCATTTCTAGAAAGAAGGGTTTGGGATTGATTAAAAAGCCCCAGATGTGACCCATCAATCCTTCTGTAAAGTGCTTGACTCTTCCTGAGCAGAAGACATTTGTCAACGGTAAGGGATCCACGGCACTCACAGCGCAGCAGCCTTCTGCTCAGTGACGTGACAGCAAGAAAGCCAGCCTGTCCTGCAGACCTGCTCCCGGAGACGACAGGTGTGCAGGTGCCTCTGTGTGCCACACACACCTGTGCAACACAGGCCCAGCTGTGACAGCACAGAGCCATGTGACAAGTGACATTTGTCCCCGTGTGTCATCTGGTGTGGTGGTAATGCAGAGCCCACAGCAGCAGCACTAATCTAGGAAGAAAACAGCTTTAGGGGACCCAGGCTGCAGCTGATTGCAAAACACATCAGTAGGAAAAACAATTACCCAGCCACAAAATGTGAGTCCCAGTCCTGGAGGGCTTCAGATCAGGCTGAATGGGCACCATTGAGGAGAACTGGCAGAACCAAATAGCATGCTTGGTTAACCATGCCAATACTGATTACAAAAAGTCCCCTTCTAAGAAACACAAGGAAATGATTTCTGTTTTGTGAAAATAAAGGAATACATTTCTCACATCTGGTACATCAGGCCAGGACTGGCTGAGGGAGACACCTGAGGTTCACACCCCTCATCCCAGGTTACCTCAAACCACAGCCCTGGAAGGCTTCGCACTGGGCCAGGGTGGCAGGCAGGACCCCGAGAAGACCCCCAGACCTGGCTGTGCATGCAGCCCGTGTAACTCGTTCCGGGTGGGGAAGAGAGGACCCCTCTTGCAGGGCGGCTGCCAAGCCGTTTACCCAGAGTTAGCCAAGGAATCTCCCAGACCAGATGGCCCACCTGGGCAGCAGGTCCCCACCAGACATGGTCGCCTTTAGGAAGCCAGAGACCTGGGGCAGCCCCTGGGTCCCACAGCAAGCGAGGAGCTGGGGACATCAGTGCCACAGCCACAAGGGACAGAATTCCACCAGCAATCTGAACAAAGGTGGAAACGGCCCAGTTCCCATAAGACCTGGATCTGCCTAGCTCCATCGTCCTGCCCTGCTGTGCCTGGAGACACTTTTAGCTGCTAAATATGCTACCCTCTGCTGTCAGAAATAAGATAATGAAGTGCAGGGCAGGATCGTGCTGACGTGGGGACACAGGAGATGCCAGGGGAGATAACAGCCTGTGAGAGGGGCTGGGTGTGGGGAGGACCACAGGAACCCAGGGAAGCTCTCAGTTAGCTCAGATGCATGTGGATGAAGGCCTTCTGCTGAGTTGGCAAAGATTGGGACAGACTTTGTGTCAGAAGTCAAATATTTAATGTTTCCAGCATGCATTGTTAAGAAACCTTTTCTGAAATTATTATAGACGCACAGGAGGTTGCAGGAATAGCTCCACATGTTTCCCTGAGGAAAGGAAAGTGACACTGAGGCATTTGCACTGTTTCTCAGTGCAGATGGCAAACAGGAAGCAAGTGATAGGAGGCAGAAGCTTGGGGCAAGGTGGACGGGGTGGTGAGGGTCAGACAGAAGTGTAGGGGGAACTCAGAGCCCCAGGACTAAAGAGACAGCAGGGCTGAGGAGAAGAGGACTGGAGACTGGCACTGGAGTGGACGGACATGTGGATCTAGGAGGGAGGGAGGTGCTGGAGGAGCCCTACAGGAGAAGCACCCTGTGTGGTGGCCCTCACGCTGAGCACAATTTGGTTAAGGACCATGAGGAGCACAGGTGGGAACCTCACAGGCCTCCAGGGATTTGGTTAAGTCTCTAGAGCTTCTGTGAATGACAAATCGGGGTTAAAACACCAGCTTTGGGTGATTTACGTGTCAATGAGCAGAGGCGTGTGGGTTGTGGTTCCTTCCCTTGCCTGTGACTGTAACAATGAAGCCCAGAAAGGTGCCACAGGTGGGCCAGGCTTGGTGCAGTGCTAAGTGCAGAGGCCTCAGGCAGAGGGCGCATGCTGAGCACGGTAGGCCCTAGGAGGAGGGGTCTGGCTCTGTCTCCTTCCCTCTGCCTCTCGGGTCTCTCCCTGGCTCTCCCCTCTCTGTCCCTGCTCCTGTCTTAGAGCTACTGGCTTTCCTCCCCGGCCATCTCTCTGCAGGCTGCCATCTGGGTGTTGTGGACATATTGAAAGCACATTTCCCAGCTGGCTGTGAGCAGCAGCCAGAGTCCTCTTCTGTTTGGAGAATTGCACGAACGATTTCCAAATTGTGAGCAGAAAAAAATCAGTAGCAGGTGCCGCGGCTCCTGGAGAGAGTATTGTTCATGAGGGCCGTCGTCCGAGGAAGCGGTGGCCGCGGGCCGCCTGGGCAACCCGTTGCTTCACGGAACTGCACGAGGAGGACATCCGCGCTTTCCCTGGCTTTCTGCTTTTGCTGTGGTCCCCAGCTTGCTCTTCGCTAGATGAGTTTGAGCAGAGGAATTAAAAGCTGTTTTCCATTTGCTGTGAAGCACGGCTGAGGAATGTGCTCATAGCGAAGTTAAAACGATGTCTAATGACAGGAATTACACAAAGGCTGTGGGGCCAAGGGGCTGCAGGCGAGACACCTCGCCTCATGCTAAGGGTCTTTGAAGCAGCCACGGACTAGACGCCAAAGCCAAGGCTAAGCAGACAGACTCGAGCTCACCTTGTACTTACAGAGAAAGACACACACTTAGTCCGTGCAGACCCATAATGAGACTGAGTGTGGTGAACCGCGTGGCTTGCGAGCTACCAAAGTGTCTTCTGCACGTGGTGGTGCAGGCAGGGCTGGTGCCCGCCCAGGACCCACTTCCTGGCTGATAGGTGGCACCTTCTGGCCCAGGCCTCGTGTGTGGGGAGGGCAGGGCCCTGGACAGCTTTGTGAAAGCACCATTTCCATCCACCACCCACAGGAGGGGCCCTGGAGGCCTGGCTAAAGCTTCCTGCTGCCGTCACCTTGGGGATTAGGGCTCAGATATGAAGTTTGAGGAGCACGAGCATTCAGAGACGGGACTTGGAGAACCCACAGCTGGGAAAGGTGCAGACAGAGATGTGGCACCTGCTCTCTCAGGCTCCAAAGACGGCAGCGTGGGTGCTAGAGCCCCAGACACCTAACTCGGCCCAGGGCTCGGCGATGATTGCTCCCTGGGTTTTCTGGAGGGTAGTGTTACTGGATTTCAGTATTTTCACACAGTTGTGCAACTGACCACATGCAGCAGGCAGGCCCTTCGTATCCAAAGTTGCCTCCTGCTCCACTTATTGCCACACAGTTTGCAGCACAAAGAACCAAATTTCTGTCCAGATTTCCGAATCTCAGTGAGTGTGACCAGTCATTCGTTCTCTGTTATCTATCATCTGTCTATCATCTAGTGTGTGTGTGTGTGTGTGTGTGTGTGTGTGTGTGTGTAGTTTTGGAGGAGTGGTGTGGAGATGGAAACAGAAGATGGGTCATTCCTTTGGAGTAATTCCTCCTTTAATAAATTCTATTCTTCTGGATCACTGAGATGTGGATTTTATAATCTCTAGCCCACAGAGTTGTTCTTTCCAACTACTCATGACCACCGCCCATTCTGCTCTTTATTACCATGACACAGAGGCCATGATGGTGACCCTTCTGCAGTGAGTACCCAGAGAAGCAAAGTTAGCATCTCCAGAAGAGTGGGTCTAAAAGGCATGAGTTCCATGCAACAGGCAAGGTCAGTGTGCTCACCCTTTTCTGGTCTGGGGCGTTAAAAGAGCAAGGCTCTGCAGGAAGTGTGAGAATCTATTCATTCCTCCAGATACCGAGGTGTGGTTGGAATAAAGCCTTCCCTGATGTGAGCCCTCTCTCTGATGGGGAACGGCCCCCAGGGCAGAGGTGGTAGACCGAGGTCAGCGGTGCACGTCAGTACCGACACCTTCATCCCAGCCTTCAGTGCCTGACAACAAGCCATCATCGAGGGCAAAGTGAGCGTCTGGGTTGGCCACCTTCCCTTCCCAGGAGTGTGTGCGTCCTGCAGCACAGCCGAAGCCAAACCTGGGTGGTTCCTCCCAACCTTCTCTTCAGAACAGCTCCTCAGCCTTTGCCCAGCACCATAATCCCCAGAGCTCCGGCCTGGCCTCGAGTGCATTTCCACCAGGCGAGGGAAATGGGCTGTGAAATAGCGACACGGCGGGCTGCTTGGAGTTGTGGTCCAGCTTCTGTGTGTGAATAATCTCAAGGATTTCTTCTGTCCTTCCTTCCTGGCTGATGGAATGTCAATATGCATAAGAAACATTCTGTGAGTCCACAAAAAATAGTATTTCTGGTATTGTGTATTCAGCACCGGGGATTGAACTCAAGCCTTTGCATCAAGCTGCAGCCCCAGTCCTTTCGGACTTGTATTTCGAGGCGGGCTTTCCCTAAGTAACTAAGTTCCCCAGGCTCACCTAGAACTTGCCATCCTCCTGTCCAGCCTCCTAGAGTGCTGGGATTATAGCATTTTTATTTTTAGTAAAAAGAAGGAAGTTGATACATATTCTTTTGCTTTGCTTGTATATTCTACGTGATTTTAAAGAGGTTGGAAAATTCCCTATTTATGTCTCAGATCCTCATCTTTCCTTAAAGTAGTTTCCACAGCTTGAGGTAAAATAGAGCATTTGATTTTCTTGACTATTTATTAAATTACATAGAAAAATATTTTCATAAACTTTAAAAATTACTCTAGAAGGCAATTTTTAAAAAATCGTTTAAGTAGTTAAAATACTCCTTGACAACATAAATAAAAGTTCACTTTTGTTTCTTGAGTACCAGTATTTTTGTTTTAATCTGTCAGTTGTTTCTCTGCTCATTAATTCACTGTAGTTATTGCAGTGAAAGCAACACATCCATACTTTGAATTATGCTTCAAATGATGTGCTTCCTTACAATAGCCCATTGCTTTTCGTACATCTCACAATTCTTTAGTGGTTCGGTATCTTCTTTGGCTCTTAATTCCATGAAGAAAATTAAGCCACACTCCTAAGAAGAGAGTGTCCTCTTCCCATATTTTCTTTGTGTTCTGGAGTCAGTGAACGAGAAATTCTAGCAACAGCCTCAGATTACTGTGATAACCCTGCTGTCAGGGCTGCTCCTCCACTCTCCCCGTCACAGGTACCTATGTAAATGCAGTTGTTTTTGACTAAGGTATCATCTTTTATCTCTGCATATATTCTCAGATGTCTTGCTCTTTGTTCCTCTCTCATGGCATTTCTTGTACTTTGAAACTACCTAGAAAACAGAAACGGGGTACAAATTGTCAGTGTTAACTGCTGATACTAAAATGTGGTATAATTCCAAATAAATGCGTGTTTTTCTAGCTTTATCTAATTGCCTTTTCGTGAGATACCTTTAAGTAAATGAGGTAATGGGTACCATAATTATTTGATAGGTTACAATAAAACCTTTTTGGTCTCCTTTCTGGAACTGAGAGGGAGAACAAAAGTAGTAGCTGTCTTCCACACCCTACTGAGAAGGCCCCTGGCCCTTAGATCTGTAAACCTTCCCAGCCAACCTCCCATAAAGTGTCACCTGGGCAACTGGGATTTCAAAGATAGGAATTGGGGGACAGGAACGTGGAGTCACAGCACCCTGAAACTCCCTCAAGACACACAGAGAAAGAGTGCTTCAAACAACTGTCCTACAGTTCCAACTAACCAGTATGTGCAAGAGAGTTTTTCTTTTTCAGGATAAATACACAAAACTCCAACTGTTGGATTGTGGATCATGTTTAGTTTTGCACAAACCTGCACTGTTTTCCAAAATGAGCAGCCCCCAGCAGCACATGAGGTGTCCTTTTCTTCACAGCCCTGCCTGTATTTGGTTGCACCACAATTTTTACTTCTTTCCTCTAGCTGTTTTGATCAAGTGTAGCTTATTGTGGTTTTAATTTGCACTTTCTTAAAAGCTGACAATGTTTATGTTCTTTTCATGTACCTGACTGATGTCTCTACATCCTCCTTAGTGATATATCTCTTCATATTTTTCTCATTTTCTAATTTAACATTTTATTTAGAGTTTATTTTGAAAGTTCATTACATATATTTTCAGGTTCCTTGAGATTTTCTACTCTGATCATTTTCTTTTGCTTGTTTGTTTTGTTTTGTCTTTTGAGACAAGGTCTCTCTCTAAAATTCAGGCTGGACTGGAACTCAGGATGATCTCCCTGACTCAATATCCTGAGTACTGGAATCAGAGGCATGCACCACCATGCCTGGCTGCACAGATAACCAAACATCTCTAAACAGGGACTGGCTTATTTCCTCCTAATACCAACTTTCTTTAATTCATCCTCTTGCCTTGTCGGCTGGCTAGGCTTCTTGTACAGTGCTGCATGGAGGGAGGCAGGGGCAGCAAATGTCCTCATCTTGCTCTCTGTCTTTGGGGGTTGCTCAGTCTCCCCCCAGGATGTAGATGTAAGATCAGGGAATTAATTCCTTTTCATTCCTAGCTTGTTGAACATTTTGGTCATGAATGGATGTTGGATTTTGTCAGATGTCTTCTCCATCAATTCTTATGCGCCGAGTTGGCTTGTGCGATTGCTTGCCCTGATTTTTAAAATATTAGGTCCAGAGTTCCTAGAATAAATCCTACCTGGTCATAGTGGATAGTTTTAAAAACATTGCTATTGATCTTTAATTTCATATCATAATTTTTACCATTTAAAAATGTACAAATCCACAGCTATTAGTGTGTTTGCAGGACTGGACAAAAATCCTCACAGTCTAAGTCCCAAACATTCTCTTCATTCCCAGAAGAAACCCTGTACACCTGGAGGTGCAGTGGTCACTCACTGCTGTCGTTTGATGTGCAGGACCCTTCCTGAAGGAATGTTGGAAGTTAACTTCTGGTGCAACGGCACTGGGAAGGGAGGACTCCAGAGCTGGCACCTCCTAAAAGGAGCTGGGCAGACTGGCTGGGCCTCTCTGTGCTTCTACCTCCTGAGTGTAGGGCTCAGTACTGTCGCCTTGGAGGAGGCCACAGGAGGCGCCATCTTGGAAGCAGAGAGACCCCATCTTGAGCTTAGATTTCCAGACCCCAGAATGCTGGGAAATAAATTTCTATCATTCATAAATTCCCAAGTCTATGATATTTTGTCATAGCAGCAGAAATGGACCAAGACATTCCTACCACTCTACCAACACTTAGTCTAAGCAACTACTAATCCCTGTCTAGTAGATCCAGCAAAGAAGCCAGTCTTAAAAGACCACATGTTTTGTTATCCCTTGGGTGACCTTAAAAATACACCATTGGACATGCTTTATTAATATCTTGCTTCTAACTTCATGAGAAATACTGATCTGTGGTTTTCTTACATATTGTTTGTCTGATTTACATACCTTAATACTGATATCATAAAATGAATTGGGAAGCATTCTTTCCTCTTCTATTTTCTGGAAGAGATTGTGGAAAACTGGCATTGATTTTGTAAATGTGTCAGAATTCTCTCACAAAAACAACTAGGCCTGGAGAGTTTTTTAGGAGAGCTTTAAAACTATGATTAAATTTCTTTAATGGTTATACCTTGAGTGAGTCTTTGTAGTTTGTGGCTTTCAAGGAATAGAGCTATTTCTTATGAGTTGTGAAATTGACAATTGCAAAGTTTTCTTGTAATATTAATTTATGACCCCTCTATTGGCTGTAGGCTCTGTAGTAAGCACCCCCCTTTCATTCCTCTTATGGATGACTTGTGTCTCCCCCTGATTAGTCTTGATGGAAGTTCATCACTTTTACTGATTCGTTGGAGTTTGTTGTTTCATTCATTTTTTTTCTGTTTTCATAGAACTCTAGTTTTTTTCTGCAGTTTTTACTTATTTTGCTATTTCTTTCTTTCTTGAGGAAGACAAATTATGAATTGGCGAACTCATCTCCAATTCGGGAATTGTCCTGCTATCTTTCTATTATTAACTTCTAGCTTGAGTCCATTGTTCTCAGGGAATATATTTTGAATGATTTCAGTCGTTGCAGTTTTTGAGACTGCAGTCTCAGAACTTGGCTTGTCGGGAGAACTGGGGAGCCCTACTATGTTGGGAGAGAGGCACATTTTGGTATTGTCAGGATATCTATCTATCTATCTATCTATCTATCTATCATTTATCTGAATTGGTCCTGGATTCAGATCTGTAGTCCTTGGATTTTTCTCTGGAATAGCTTTATCAATTGCTGAAGGGTGGACACTGAAATCCCAAGCCCTACAAATAGGTCTACCCCTTTCCTATCTCAGTGTACTTGGAGCCCCTGTTCAATGCGTCCGGGATCTGTGGGAGGAGGTGCTGCTTTAGTGGGGCACCATGCAGAGGTGGCAGAGACTCACTTCAGGCTCCGGGGTAGCCTGGGGGGAGTCCCTGTGAGCCTGTGTGGCTGCTCCCCCACCACAAAACTCAGCAGGACCCGGGTGCTCAGCCTGTCTTCCCACAAGTCTGATCACAGAGGGATTCCGGGCATGAACAGCTGCACCTTCCTGTGGATGGAGCTCCCTCGGGAGTTCTGATGTAATTTTTCAGGGTGCCTGCTATTAACTCCTTTAACCGCCAGGTAAGAATAGCATAGAAAGATGAGGTTTAAGGGTCTACGAGTTTCCAAGCTGAGCCATCGGTGGGGACAGCAGACCACACACCTGGGTCTGAGACTCTGCCCGCCCTTCTTCTGCAGGGCCATCGGCTGTTACACAGGTGCCGTGTGGTGCAGCACACCCTGCATGCATGAAAGGTGTGAGTGTGAATTGTTCCAGAATGTATCTTTCAACACACACCTGACTCGGCCAGCTCTGCGGCCTGAGTCTGCATACTCAGAAACGCAGCCAAACTTTCCTCTCGACTCTATCACACAGCCTAAAATTTTAAAATAAAAATTTCAAAATAGAAAAATAAATCTTGAGATCATATTTTTTTTTTCAGTGCAGTCTCTCCTTGGGGCATAAGCAGCCGTTCCTGTTGGGCCAAGCAGCGGACAGCTCACTGCAAGCTGCGGGCTGGAGACCCTGGGCCCAGCTGTAGGACCCCATCCTGAGCAGTGGCCCCCACGCTCCCTCCATGTCCACAGAGTCCAGATCCCTGCCCCAGTGCGTGGTCCTGTCCCCGACCCAGCACCTGTCCACGTGAGGTCCGAGGGGCTCCCCCAAGATAGGGGGGCCCTGCTGATTTCTAATCAGCTCTGCTTGTAGGACTTTATGGGCCTCAGGGTTCATGGCAGAATAAGAAGATGCCCTCCAAACCCACAAATGCTCTGGCCAGCACCACAGATCCTGAGGCTTGGCCTTTGTACTCAGAAATGTTCCTTTACTAGGATCGGCATAGTGTGGAGAAGCCCTTGTTGGGCACACAGGTAAGACAGTCACAAAGAATTTTGCTCTGTCTTGTCTTTCCCTAATTTAAACCTGGGACAATGTGTTTCCTTTCACGTTTCTAAATCAGAGGCTGTGATAGCTTTCTCAGAAGGCTCCTCTCACCCAGTCCAACTACCTCTGGCTCGCTGACCTTGTAAATTTTTTTCTTTACTTAACTTGCACTTATTTGAAAAGCAAATCTGGAAATTCGGCCCTTAGGTCCGCTGCCCATAAACCACCTTGGGGTGCCCCACAGGTGCCCAAGCCTGCAGCTGCGCTGCTGCACCATGATGGGTTTAAGGCATGGGCTCAGAGCCAAGATGCCCAGGGAGGCCCACGCGGCGGCTCCCACCCAGTCTTCTGTTACAAATCAAGAGGCCTTCACCCGAGGCATTTGTTCGCCCCCTGAGTCTTCTAAATCAGCAGGACAGCTGCAGCAGCCTGCGCTTTGGCCAGTGTGCACGGGCAGCTGGGAAGCCCGAGACCCACACGTCTGCTTGCGTAAGGCTGGGCAAGGAGGGGAGAGGGTGCCAGAGAGACCTGCAAGGAACTGCTTCTCCAAGTGAGCCTGGCAGCCCCCAAATCACCTGCGTTTCCAAACCTCCCCTCTGTCTCTTACGCTGCAGCCTGACACAGGGTAATGTGGGTCTGGCTGCTGCGAACAGAACGAGTGAAGGGACAAGCAGACAAGACAGCTGTGGGTCAGGAGGAGAGACGAGCGGATGAAGTTCACCGGGGGAGCCCGGATGAGGAGAGCGGTCCTGTCCGGCCCGAGCGGGCACCCCTGTTCCTCCTTCCCACTGAACTCTGATGTGAGGACACCAAGTCACAGAAAACAGCTTAATTTCAAGGGAGAGCAGCAAACAACTGATCTCTTGTTTCACATACTTTACAGCATTTCACCAGCAAGCGCTGGTCATACGGGTTAACAGGCTCCGCCCTGGCGAACTCACACACGTGCACATTTCACTCTCTTCCCCACCACTCCCGCACCCCACCCCTCACCAGTTTCACATGGTTTTTAAAAATTGTTTGGTGGTGGTGGGAGGAGTCAATGTGCACATTGCATTTTGATCTTTTAGTGTAACCGTACTACAAAAACACTTGCTGAGCGTTGACCCCATTAATTCATCCTGCAGCCTGGAGAGCAAGGCCCACACTGAATGTTCTCGTGTTGTTACCCTTCCCGAATCCCTCACAGCACATTGTTACCTGCCCTCCATGGCACCAAGCACGTGGGCCATTGGCATCGGGCGGTGGCAGGGATGTTCCGGAGTCACAGCCTGGCCTTCGAGGACAGTGGGAGTGGCCGCCTTTCAGCACTGTCTCCCGAGGTCCTGGCGAGGCCTTTGAAGATCTGCATGCTCACCAGCAGCAGCCCAGCAGAGAAGTGGAAACGTCAGAGAGGCACTGGATGGCGAAGCTCCCAGGAAGAACTGCATCTGGATCCTGAGCATAAACTTCTTCAGAAGAGGACTTTGAAGTTTGCTTCAATCTGTGAAGTCCTAGTAACGGTCTAAATTTGCTCCTCGGCATCTGGTGGAGATCAGTGGCCTGGCAGCGGGGAGGGCAGGTCCAGGGTACACATATTTATTCCTTAGTTCACAGTCCCACTGAAGCCTCCTCTGGGTAAGGAAACAGGCCCAGCACCAGGGAATAGAGGGGTGCACAGGCAGTCCCCACCCCCACCGTATTCCTCACTGGGGCGTCCATCCGTGCACACGCCACGCGCT
>NW_022900923.1:1924631-1935459 GCF_012274545.1 Fukomys damarensis | reverse complement strand
GAACGGGGGGGGGGCGGAGACTGCTGGCAGACCTGACAGAAGCGCCCGCAGGGAGGTTTGTGGCAGAGCTGACAGATGTCCTGGGGTGGGGGCCGTGGTTCAGGACAGGGGTAGGGGTATTCCAGGCAAATGCGCAGCCCAAATAAAACACAAGGCAGGCTGAGGATGGTGCAAAGTTCTGTCGGATAAATCCTACAGTGTGGGAATGAGAGAGTTGGTGTTCAGATTGTTTCAGGCACAGCCTCTACCCTGTGCCTGGGTCACTCTTAATTCCTCCTTGGAATACCAGCCTGTGTCGCCTTCTCCAGAACTTCCTTCCATGCAGAAAGATTTTCCAGCTCTCCACCCTGAGCACCTCTGTCCCTCTTCCTCCTGCCTCATCCACTCTTGGTCCCATACTGACTGGCACAGTTGTGATCTGGTCACCGTGCAGCTCCTGGTGACCCACTGTCCAGACCCCCAACCTCCAGGCAAAGCCTCGGAAACTCATGAGGAGACTGCGCAAGGCTATGACACAAGAAGGGGTCGCAGCCCAGAAGCACGCAGGCTAGCGTCCCCGGAGACCCTGGACTGCACAGGAAGCCACACTCACCGTCGTCCTGTAGCTGTTCTCTGCCCATCACTTTCTGTATTCACTCACTCATTCATTCATTTAACACCTAACGGGTTCCGGGATTGAATTAAAGTGCTGAGGATACGACAACGAACTACATACCTTTAGTTTCTACTCTCATGGGCATTAGAGACTGTTTGGAAAGACAGGAAAATAATGGCATGAACCGAAGAATGCTCACTCTCAGTCTCCAGCTGCCAGAGATCTGTAGCACCCTCGGGTGAGCGTTTGGGGTTGGCTTTCCGGCTCCCCATCCCTGTCCAGCCTCTGTCCGTGGAATGCCTGACTCACATTTGTCATGTCTCATCCCTTCTCATCGAACTGAGTGCTCTGGACCGTGCCCACTGTGTTGGTTAATTCATATGAAATATAAACACCGAGAATATGATCACAGAAGCAGCAGGTGTGCATATCTTCTCAACAGAAATGGAAACTCATGACCAACATGTGTGAACGCAGTGCAGAAGGCAGCGTGAGTATCCCCTCTGGTCCTTGTGCTCCCCGGCTGTAGCACCAGGTCAGCTGGAGCACACGAGTGACCCCATGGCGCCGGGATGTGCCCTCCAATTACAGAGCCATGCAAGGAAGGCTGAATAAAGCTTTTAAACAATAAGTTATTTTTGAAAAATGGAAAATCCTGACTTTGATTCAAACATAAAATGAGTAGGGTCAAAGGCAGGCTGTGACTCACTAGCCAAGCAGAGTCGGGTAAGAAGTTGGGCCCTATTCAGAGATACCCCAGAGTGTGCACGCGGAGAGGACCTGGGGGCTGCCGGAGAGGACTGGTGCTGGAGAAGCAGGACAGGCCTGTGGGGTGCATCTCCACAGGGCAAACCTTGCTTACATTTCTTTTTTTTTTTATTTTTTTTTATTTTTGGTACCAGGGGTGGAACTCAGGTCCTTGTGATTGCAAGGCAGACAGTGGGACCACTGAGCTAAGTCCCCAGCCCCATAAGCAAGAATAATTTGCATGAATTGGGTTTTCTAAATTTACAGACTTGAAAGCTAGCCCAAAGACAATGAAACGTGCAGGCCTACTGGGGCCAGATGCCCTAAAGGCACAGAGGAGAGACTTCATTTCCGGCTGAAAAGGCTCTCAGTAATCTTTTTGGTTCATTTGAGAGCCAGGCAGGTTTGTTTCCTGACAAAGTGTGTCACATCGCTGACAGCTCCTTCCTGTGTCAGGTGACCCACGTACACCACGTACAACAGTGGGGGCCGGCAGCTTTGCCCAGGAGAGACGTGAGGGTGAAATCAGCAGACACAAGCGCATGCACGTGAGTTCAGGTGTCACTACCTGACCCACCAGGCCTGAGCAGCGAGCACTCCTGTAAGTGGTGATAGATAAGACATGGATGTCAGATGGGAAGACATGGCGGAAGAGAAGGAGGAGGAGTCGGAGACAGAGGAGAGGGCAAAAGAATGGAGATGCAGCCTGTGGTGTACCGGTCCCCAGCCTGAACGCCAGTGCTGTGTACCACACGTGTGCCGATGAGGGTTAAAAAATAGACAAGAAGAAGGCGGAAAGAAAGCTCTTCTCGAAGCAGCTAAGAAATGACTCTCAGAAGTGAAGAGTACTCGAAACATTATCATATCAGGAAGTGGAAATGACAAATGAGAATGAAAGGACGCGGTACAGGGGGAGAAGAGCAAATAAAACCACGCGGGGGGCGGTGGGCAGCTCCAGGCGGAGGCCGGGGCGACTGTGCAGCGGGGTCCGGGCCCATGTGGCCAGCCAGACCGAGCCTAGGGGACTGAGCGGGCAGCAGGGCAGACCGACCGTGGGCACGAGTGACAAACAGACCTCTGTCTGACATATAAGGAGCTAAACATGGAACGTTTCAGTACATAATTACACTTTCATTATCCAGCACCACAGCAAGATGCTCCTGCAGCTCCCAAAGAAAGGACCAGCTGTGGGAACTGCAGCACCTCTGTGCCATGGCATTTAGCGCAGACGTGCATGGAGGACTGGAGCACAGCACTGTCATCAGACTGGGCTGAGTTTCTGCTTGTCCTCAGCCACAGCACGCCCGTCTTCCCACTGCAGATCCCAAAGACCTATGGCCACGTCCTTTGGAGACCAGAGAGCCGGGGAGCCCAGGGAGCTGCTTGTCCCTGAAGTGCAGTCATGACCAGCAGGATCACTCAGGGGAAGCGCAAAATGGGAAAACCGTCCCGGGAACTTCTTGGGAGAACCGACCGTCATTTGTCCTCCCCAAGCCTAACGGGCAGTGTGGAAACTGAGACACGGAGGCAGTGGATGAGACCTCCAGGTTCACACCTTGTAATGGTGAGGCTGAGACAGGGATTCCGTCAAAAGCACTGCAGTAACTGCATGAAAACCCCATTATGCTGAAAGACACATTTCCATGAACCCCCTCAGGATTCTCCCTGTCTTCACACACACTGATCCATAGTTCTGGCCACTTTCTGCAGCAGCTCTGGAAATCTTCTTTCTGAAGAGTCTTTAGTGGTACTGCTGTGGCTGCCTCGACGTCCTGAATCAATCCCAAGTGTTTCCCTTTTGTGGTCATTTTGATTGGAGAAGAACCAGAAATCATGTGGTGCTAGATCCGGTGAGTAAGGTAGATGAGCACAGAGCTGTTGTTACCAGCCTGCCTTTGTTTTGGATGCCCTTGGCAACAACCTTCACCATGTTAGTGATCACCCTTCGTACGGATAACCAAAAAGGGGGACTTCCAGAGCTGCTGCAGAAAGAACTGAGGGTTTTGCATATTCTGTCAGGGATCAGCAGGGTGTCATTTACTGTAATACTTTTTTTTTTGTTGTTTTTAATCAGAGATCGAACTCCGATCCTTGTGCTTGCAAGGCAGGCAGCAGAACCACTGAGCTAAATCCCTGGCCCTGTAATACTTCTTTTTAATGCAAGCGTTCACTCTATATTCTGATCACACTCCATGCCCGCCACTCTGTGAACACGACTATGGTTAAATAGTGCTTCTCGGATGCAGAGGTTGCGCCTGAAGGAATTCTTTTAAAAACCCTTCCTTGGGAAGGAGGTCAATAGTTAGGCACAAATTTTAAAAAGCAATATTAGTAGTTTTCATGAAGTATAAAATTAAAAATTAAAAGAAAGATATAAATAGCGATCTAAAAGAATATCCGCAATGTTCTGAAATTACTACAGCAGCTTCTGGGGAGATGGTTCTGGTAGTAAAAGAAAATGGTAAAAATTGGCAGAATATCTGTATCACAGGATTTGGAAATAATAGGAATAACCTAGTTCGGTAGCCATTAGAGGGGCTACAAATAGTAGGGTGAGCTGGTGACATTTTTATACTCACAGTGACCTTGTATTGCAGGAGCCTGTGAAAGACGCTGCGATCGCTTTGGAAATTCTTTTTCAAAGCACTGCTGTCTTTGGACAGGATTCCAGTTAGACCCGAGCAGGGCCCGGAGATTCGGCAAATCCAAGGTCACCCGGCTCTGGCCCCATGGAGTGCCGTGGGGTGGGGGAACCAAGGCAGCGGAGGAGGAGCAACACCCAAACAGCCGCGGAGCAGCTTCTCCGTCGTCCACCCTGATCCACGTGCCTCCCTGGGCAGAGGTCTCTCTCCTCTCCGGCTTATGTCCTTTGTTCAGCTCGTTGCTCTCCTTGAATCTTTCAGTGCCGTGTTTGTCCGGAGCTCCGTCCAGAGGGTTCCACTGCTGGCTGAGCGGCGCGTTTCCTGGAGCAACCCCTTCTGTGGTGGCTCTCTCTGAATCAGACTCAGCACCCTCTGAGGGGATCTGCCTCTGATGACTTTAGTGACACCTGGGGGCCACACAGAAATTGCTAAGCCCTCCAAGTGAGACCAGAGAATTTCTTTCTCTGCCCTTGAGTCATGGGCCCTGATGGGTAGCAGTGGGAGTAGAAATTTTCCTTGCAATATCTAAATACTCTCTTTTTTCTTGCCCATTTCATCAAAATTCTAAGAATATTGAGGTTTAACTTTACGGTGTTTGCCTGTAAACCGGGGATGCTTAAAAATGATCTTAAAAAACTTAGGCGATCTATTTGTACCTTTGCATTGGGCCAAGTAGAATTTATTAGCCTGCCCAGTTCAACCCTGGTGGCAACCAGCTCGCAGTTTCCCAAAAGAAAGTCTCCTTAGCCAGCCCCAATCTTAGAGACAGAGCTGTCCACCCCCAGCAGGCCACTGCCCAGGTGATCTCCTCCCTGCCAGTCCGAGTTAGGAGTTGGTTTCTTGGGTGAAGCTGGCCATGGCGCACTCATACGTTCCCGCCTCCCCAGGGCTGCCTGTTCCCTCTTCCCTCTGCCCTCCCTCCTCCCCCGTAACCCATGGAGCTGCTGGCATTTTGCCGTCTGAATTTGCTGAGTGCTTGGCAAGTCTCGAAGCAGTGATAACTATTTCATTTCATTTTCCTAAAGCATTTATGAGGACAGTGGATGGTTTTAATTTGACTCATCCAAAGCTCATTATTTCCCAATAGACGATTTTTTTTCCTGATGCCTTGTTTGGCAAAATCTCTAATTTTCCCTTGGCTAATTCAAAGAACAAACAAAAGAGATGGTTTTTTTAAGGTATCCTTAATCTCCAAGTTAATAATAAATTATGTAGTCATTAAATAAACTTGTCTTGCTGCCAAGGGCAAAATAAATAAAGATGTTTGCTTTACTGAAGATAGTTCTGTGTTCTTGCTTTCTCTAAATCTTGCCTGGATCTGGGGGCACTAACACATTAAAGAAACTCTTCCAGGACACCAAAGGCCTCCATTCCTAAAGCCTTTCTCATCCTCCTGTTAATCGCCGCTGCTCTGGGCCTGGGCTCAGAGGAGACGCACATTTGGGAAGGATTTATGGGTGCAGAGTGGCCGCAGACAACTGCATGGAAGGAGCCAAACCAGAATGAGGCTCAATGGCAAGTATTTGGTGGAGAAAGAGCCAGATAAACCTAGGGACTTATTCTGTATTGGTTGCATTGGTTCCTGGTGACATATTTTTGCTTTCTCTCTCACCCCTTTCAGGGAACAGCTCCGTGGGGTCCGGGCTGCTCACCTTGGGAACCCCTTATGTGCACTGACCCCACACACGCTGCAGCTCTGTCTGCTGCGACCCGGCCCAGTCCCCTCCTCTGCCTTCCAGAGGGCTCTCGCAGGCACATTCCTCGAAGCTGCAGGAGATTGCAGCAGGGGACTTTCTCCAGAGCGTTCAGCTCCCTGTGTCCATGCTCCACGCTGGTGATGGTGTTGCCTGCAGTGTCATATGGTCTGGTGGGACATTTGTCAGCTCCCTGTAAAACATTCTGACAACGTGACCTCACAGGCCTGTTGCGTTCCTGTATTTTGACCCAGCAATTCTAAGCGTGGGAATTTAGCCTCAGGGGACAATCTGGACACAGCAAATGGTATCTTGCCAACACACTGAGATATCAGTTTTTTCAGTGTTCATTTAGTGTGAAATTGGAGACAATCTAAGAAGTGTCCAGCAGTCGGGGAATTATCTACATGTCGTGATTCACACAGATGATCGGCACTCACACAGCTGCTGAAGGACGGGGCAATGAGCACTAGGAGGGCTAAGGCAGCACTAAGCACAAAGTGCGGTGTGAATTCCACCCACAAGAAAACCTGTTTAGAAAGGATGAGGAAACACAGCAGGGGAAATGGAGATTTTTCTGGGAGATTGGCAGAGTGACAAGCTGCCATAATGAACATGTGTAGCTTTCTAAATGAGAAAAATAAACCGAGGACACACGAGCTCCCCTAGTGCGGGAGGGAAAGGCGGGAGGAACAGCCAGGTGGCCGCGTCCAGGAGCCCTGCGGGGCAGCACTGGGCAGGGCCTCCCTCACTGGCCCTTGCTGTGGATTTGGGGGTTTGGTCTGAGGCTGGGGTGCTGCTGGAGCCATGTTTGGAGCTCACCCCACCTCAAGTAGTTTCAGGAGAGTAGGGGTCTCGGCGGTCTCAGTTTCCCTCACAGGTGCCAGAGAGAATGCCACACGGGCGTAGAAGCACCCCGGCACAGTGGCCATGCATGGGCCTGCTGTGGTCTCCTCCTTGCCAACACCCTTTCCCACGGGCCACCACGTTTCAGACCCCGGCTGTGACGCAGAGAAGCGTCAGGGCCTCGATGTGGCTGCTTCCCATCCCTGTGCTATGTCCCTGGGCCGTGAGCCGGGCTTGACTGTGGTCCTGTATCAGAGGCGGGCAAGGAGGACATGAGCTGCTCCCATGGTGTGCCTAGGCTTCCGGGAGGCAGAGAAGTGCTTCCCCAGGGGGAGCCGCAGTCCCTCACAGCAGGCAACCCTGGGACGACCTCCTGGGTGACGCGCTGCTCAGACTGCTCCTTTGGCCTTGCCTGTTGCTTGTCAGTAGAACAGAGCCCCACACAGTCAACGACAGCTCAGACACAGTGACCGCCTCTGATGAGTGTCCTCCCTGACCATGGCTGCATCGAACCAGGGCCACCAGGGGTCCTCACGGCGAGAGGGAGGGTGCCTGGGCAGAGACATGGCAGAAACAAGGGGAGCACTGTGAGGGCTGCTGAGGGAAGGGCTGGGGTTCCCGAGTCCTCTGCTCAGATCCTGCTCCAGGCTAATTTGAGAAGCAGGGAGACAAAGGGCAGGGGAGACAAAAGTGGGGAACGCGGCTCTGGTGCAGAGCAGAGTGGCATCTGGGCATGCGGTGGCAGCAGGCTGTGCAAGATGCCCAGCAAGGTCACAAACAAAGGAGACAGTGCTATTCCCAGGGCTGAGCAGGGACTTTGGTCATAGAAACTGACCCTGGAAGTAGAGAAAGAGCAGCCCTCGGCCAACGGCTCCCAGCCCACTTCAAAATACCTCTTCCTGAGTAGCCTTCCTGGATGCCTCCCTCTGGCCTTGGGCATGGCATGTAGCTTGCACTCAGCCTTGTGCTGTAAGGAATTTGCTTTTGTGCTTATCTGGACTCCTGCATTATAAACTGACTTTCTTCCAAAGGGATAAGGTCACCTAACTGTAAAAGACCAATCCCAGGGAAGGAATGGCAGACGGGGTAAAGCCTGCCTCTGTGCCACCTGAAGAATAGTCCCACATAATCAGGAGGTGATGTAACCCTGCCTCCTTCCGGATGCAAAGCTGTGATTTCCTTAAACACCCCACAATCTGAATTCCCTCTCCTCTTTTGCCTTCTGTCACACACTATTCCGATGGTGTCTTGAAGCCATGTGTATCTCCGTCTTGGATTCCTCCAGTGCATACACAGAGCTGGTGACCTGACCCTGGGAACCCTTAGCAGATTCACTTCGTGTCTGTGCTTGGATCTGCACCTCTGTGCTCTGAAACAGAACAAAGGAATCAGTGACACTAAGCCTTAATTTTACAATGTCTGGTTGATATTTTCAGTGATATCCATTTTTCCTTCTCTAGCAATTTTATATTTAGCTAGTTCTCAAAATAATTTTTTCTGTTTGCTTTAATTTTAAAATATGTAATTAAAGGAGTGTTTCTATACGGCTGTTGGGCAACAGTCGAAGCATTTGTCACAGGCCCCGGAGGTCAGACATGGATTACTGAGGGGACGGAAGCCCCCGCGTCCCTGCCCATGGGTGTGCCGGTGACTCACCTGGCAGGGTCAGGAGCGGCCAGGCTGGCTGTTTGATGAGTGCCATGGCTTCCTGTTGTGCCCAGTTCCCCGACACTGGCCATAGCAAGAAGCAGGATTGTGATGGCACCGCCTGTGACTCACAAGGAATGTGGCTTTGCTGTCCCAGCCCTTGGCCCCAGGAGCTTCTGACTTCTGGGCTCTTGGTGGTGCCAAGAGCCCAGCACGAGTTCTACCATCATGCCCAGGCGGTATCCAGCTCGTGCTGTTTCTTGGGCAAAAGTTCAGACAAGTTTTGACTTTGATCAAGAAGCACGCTCGTTTTTAGAAAAATTTTGGAGTCATGAATTCAGGAATTTTCAGCTGAAGTAAGGCATGGGCTGTGACAGCTGCTTGGCAGAGTGGCACGGCCAGGCCCTGAGGCCGAGGCCATGTGTTTTGCCTGCTCTGAGCAGGGACTGGGTGTGGGAGCACTGAGATTCAGCCCTGCTAGGTCCAGTCATCGGCTGGCCCTGGAATCCAAAGGGTGGGTCACACCTGGGGCATCACACACAGAGAACGGCCCACACCGCACTGCTTCCCCGGGCTCCAGGGCGTCCTCGGTGGGCAGAGCTGCCTTCCAACCAGGCCTAGGGCCGGCTCCGCTCGCAGCACACTGCCTCCCTTCTGAGACTGCCAGACACAGCGCTGTGCTTTTTGCCCTGTGTGCCCTGGCCCCTGGGAAGATACTTCCTTTCTCAGCTGACTTCAGGGACCTGGCCAGCCCTTCCTCGTGGCTGCCTCGGAGACCCTGGCCCCCGATTCCAGCCAGCTCAAAGCTACATGCACTTGGCCACATACTCCAGGGAGATTCGGCTGGAAGAAGCAGTCAGAAGAAAGACGCGAAGGCTTTGGGCCATAGTGGTATTTAAAATAAATAAATTAAAGTTATCCTGTAATCAGTAAACAGCAATATAATTAGAAGTTTTTTTCCTATTTACTTCCTTTAACATGCAGTGGGGGGAAATGTAAAAAAAATGTCAAGGACTCAAACAGATGGTCCTCAAGTTATTATTCTCCCCTCTCTGTTGTTTACCAGAAGAGGCTCTTAACAAAGCGTGACTCACAGATTCCGGCGAGGCCGCTGTCCGCAGCGGGAAGCAGAGCGGGGAATAGCGGGAAGAGAATCCAGATCATAAGCTTTTATTATGCACGTTATTATGCCTCATTAATTAACCCAGCCGCTGTCCCAGGGATGTTCTGGGCTCGCTTCACAGGAAAACATTAGCCTGGATAGCCAAGCTAAGTAGACAATTACAGGAAGATCAGATTGTGCCTGCATTGCGTTCTGTCGCGGCGCCGGGCCAGACGCATGTCAGCCCCGAAGGCTGGCGTCACAAGGTGCTTGACGTCTGCACAGAGGATGTCGCGGCCCTGCCTGAGCTTCCTTTCTCAGCCCTGCATCACAGACGGAGCGACTCCTGCCATCCCCACCCACCCGCGCCTTTGCCTGTGCAGTAGGGTGGGACCGGCTGGGGAAAGCAGCCCGCTCCTCAGCTCCGTCCCGCATCCCGGCTGGCTGCAGTCGAAGACCTGCGGAAGGAGTTCGCCCGCTTGGGCGCTCCCCGGTGGAGACTTCTGCTCTCTGGGAAAGAGTGCACAAATGCTCATCTCGGTACGGAGCACTGAGGTGGACGCCCACATCGCCCTCAGATGTGCCGGACCCAGGGTGGATGTTGGATTCCCCAGCAACGAGAGGTCACCACAGCGATCCTCTAGAGTGCTGGACTTAGGAAGGAGAGAAAGCAACGCACCGGGACCCACCGAGAGCAGAAAGCTTCGGGTTTAGGTTTGGAGACCTGGACTCAACTTGGAAGGAAGCCGTCGTCGCCCTGCCTCCCTGCATCCTTTCTGATCTGAGGCTAATCTGAGGGGTCTAATCGGAGGCTTTTCCCACATGTCCTCCTCTTTAGACAGAAGTCCCCACCCTTCAGGAGGTGGTCTATTTGCTCCCTCCCATGACTTCCTAGGATGGCAGAAGTGATGCTCTGAGGTCCTGAGCCCAAACCCAAGGAGGACTGGCCGCTGTCACCTCCCTCTGAGGAAGCACAGGGGGCACAGAAGGTCGGCTCCCCGGAGACTCCTTCAGCAGAGAGGACCACATGACCAAAAGGAGGTAGCCTGGGGACAGGAGCCTCAAGGTCCAGCCTCATAGTTCCGGTCAACTCAGCCCGGCCAGCTCTCCTGTCCACCATTCTGATGTCTAGGCATCGAGGCACAGAGAAGCCACCCCACCAGTGGTCCCCCCTCCTCCACACAGCTGCAGTCAGGCTGCAGTTCCCAGGAGCATCTCTGCAGTGCAGGTAACAAACATTCTCCAAACAGAGGCCGTCTCAGCCCCCAGCACCGCCATCCAGTGCATCTCCAGAATGAGGTTCTATCTGTGCCGCTCCCCTGGCCTACTGCTACAGTGGGAACTGCCTTGGTAGCCGCAGGACTGTGCTCAGGGCCTCTCAGGGTGGACAGAACAGCTGCATCTGCAAAGCGGAGTCTGAGCCTCTGGGGCTTGAAGGGTAGCGGGGCGGTGGGGGGGCAAGGGTTGTGAGGAAAGTGGCCGTGCTGATCTGCAGGGGACAAGGAGGGTTGTGAATTGGTAACGAGGGTAAGAGAGAGAGAGAGAGAGAGAGAGA
>NW_022900923.1:1837833-1924459 GCF_012274545.1 Fukomys damarensis | reverse complement strand
AGAGAGAGAGAGAGAGAGAGAGAGAGAGAGAGGAGAGAGAGGTGGGAGGGGGAGAGAGAGAGAGGAGAGAGGGAGAGGGACTGACGGGGCCTTGCGAGGCAGCCATGAACAAAGCCCAGGATAGATGACTAAGGCACCTTGTATTTACTATTTTTTATCTTTATTTATTCATTTTCCAGGCCAGGGATAGAGCCCAGGACCTCTGGATGCCCCACACTGGCACCTTTCATAGCGCGGGTGACTGATGTAACACTTGCGTTTGCTCTATATTCTGACAAGGAAATTATTCCTCCCTCACTCATCTTCCCAGTATAAATCCACTAGGAAGTCACTGCATTCTACAAAATCACAGGTGACAAACCAGAAACAGATATGTTGGACTTAATCAAATTAAAAACATTCATGCATTCAAGGAAAAGATCTATCGAGTGAAGAAGCAGTCCACGAAATGTGAGAAAAGACTTGCAGGCTTACATCGGATAAAAGATTAAAGTGCAGAATATATAAAGAACTGTAGAATTCAATAAAGAAACCAAATTTTAAATAGGCAAATGACTCAAATAGACATTTCTCCAAAAGCTAGACAACCGTCAATGATCGTGTGGAGAGAGGCCCAGTGTCACCGAGCACTGAGGACACTGTGACCCGCCACACCCTCCAGGACAGCGGGTACAAAGCCAAGGATGCGGATAAGATGGAACCTGCACCCTCCGGTGGGAGTGTAATCATGTGGTCACCAGGGAGGAGATGGCACAGCAGCTCCCCAAGAAAGTAAACAGAATTTTATGGAACATTTTTTGTCAAATGAAACATTGCAGGTTGCAATGAACATCCGTTGACTGAGAGATGGGGTGTGTGCTATGCAGACTTTAGGGAAGAGAGATTCACAGGCAGAGCATACTCTGCTCAAAACCTACGGGCCAAGCAGAGCCGCGTGAAGCCAGGGAATCTGTTTGAGTTCTTACACTTACGTGGCTCAGCTTGCTTTTCTAGGGTTTGGTCTCTTCTTCAGCAAAGTGGGGTCAATGGTCACGCCTCTCTCACGCGGATCAAAGCTGTCTTTGCTTTGCCACTGCCCAGGACAGCAGCAGGGAGGTAGGCGGGACCAGAGAGAGTTTGCTGGGGACCTTGGTGGGAGTCCACCGCAGGGCGCCCAGGGGAGCAGAGAGTTACGCTCGCTCTGTGTTTGTGCTCTCCAGAAGTGTGCTCGGTCATTCCATGCAGAGAGCTGTCGTTCATGAGTCTTCCTTTCCCGGGTTTTCATTTCTGAGGTTCTCAGTCCAAGAGTGGGCAGGAGAAGGAGAGAAGGATCGCAGAGTTTGAGAGTATCGGAGGACTGACAGCAGCCATGACGCGTTACTGAAAGCAAACCTGGGGTCTGTTGTTCTTGTCTGATCATTACAGTGGGGACAAAGAAAGTAAAGAACAGGGAAGAAGTTGGCTGTGGGTTTCCACAGGCTGATGCTACAGAGCAACTCCTCCCAAGAGCCCCAGCAGAGAGGAGAAACGTGGCCCTGTTGGGGCCGATACCCGGCAGCTGGGCTGGGTCTGTGCTCCGAACCTGCACTTTCTCGTCCTTGGTCAGGCAGTCCACACTTGCTTTTGCGTCTCCCTTGAACAACATGGCAAGAATCATTTTACTGATGGATATGATTCCAAGCTCTATACCGTAGCACTAAGCTGATTTTGAATTCAGTTCTGTGGTGGACATGCAAAGTGAATCTCATTGTTCGCTGCTCTAATTTTAATTATTTTCTTTCTTCTGTTGCCCCACATTTAAGTTGCTTTCTTTCTAATGTATTTTTAAGGTGAAAGTCAAGGCCAGAAGCAGAAAAACACTGGAGAAGGCATATGAGTACCCATTTGGTAAATCACCTCGTATTTGGGTCTGTGTTAGCCAGCTTTCCCTTTCCTGGAACCAAATGTCTGTTGCTCACAATGATCTGTTTGCTTTGTGGTTTCAGATATCTCAGTCCATGGCTGGTTTGCTTCCAAGAAGAAGCGCCATGGCAGAATGGGATGGTGGAGCCAAGCCGGGTACTGCATGGCCTGGCAGCAGGTCCGGGCAGCGCTGTGGAGAGACGTACCCACCTACGGTGCTCCCCAGCCCTTCCTCCACGCAGGCGCCGTCTGCTGACAGCACACCCAGCTGGGAGCACTAATGATCCACCCTCCGGGGAATACAGTGTCCTGTGATCCCTTCCTCTCCAGGAATCTCGTCATCACTCAAGCTGACAATGAAGATTAACTGGCGCATGAGAACACAAGATTTATTTTTGCTCTTTTCTCTTATTCTCCCAGGTTGACAGTTGGGTTTATTCACTGCCTTCCTCTGGCTTGTCTCAGAAATCTTCAACATCCATCTTGCCCCTTTGAACGGGAAAAGATCTCTTCAGACGTCCAAATCCCCCTAGACTTAAAACTTGCTATGGCTCACTGGAACTCGTTAATTCTGCACGTGGAAGCCCTAATGATACACGAACAGCTTTGCGCACACAAGCTCTGCGTTCTCTGTGCCACACCGACGAGCAGGCTGACCGGCAGAGGCGTCCAAAAGGCGAAGCCCAGTGGCCCAGCCAGGGCAGGATTCAAGTCCAGTCTTCCGAGTGTTTCGTTTCGGTGGTCTGGGGTTTGTGTTGTAGGGTTCTGGCTGGCTGGGTGGCTGGATGAGGGGCCGGTATTGAAAGGCTGCCGCGATGTGGGGCCGCGTGCCTGAGATGTTCACAGTTTCACAGCACAAACGCCATCAGGCTGCCTGCCACGCGCTTGGGGGCAGAGCTGGTGTCAGAGGATGGCGGAGATGCTGCCCAGGTGGAGGGCCCTCCCACAAGCAAGCACACCCGTCCCTGGTACTTCCCATGGGTGGCATGTGAGGCTGGAGGCATGGCTGGCTCTCTGGCCTCCACCGTGTGCCCCTGTAGCATTTCCCTCCGGCTCTCTGGACAGGCCATGAGGTGAAGAGAAAGAGTCCCACTCAGGGAAGGTCAGAGCCATGGGGCTGCTGGCCCTGGGGCCGCCCACACTTCCCCCAACCCACGCCCTGCAAGGCTAGGACGGCCTGTTTGCCCCTCACTCGCACTGCAGGTTGCGGTTACTTCCAGAAGACCCAGAGCCCAGCAGTCAGGACGCACAGGAGGCACAGGTTAGAGAGAACCGAGGCGCTGACTCTGGAGCCAGACTGCACCCCGTCCCCAGCGGCGTCACAGTGGGTGTCAGCAGGGCCCCTTCCCCGTTCCCCGGATATTTCCTCCCCTGTGGAGGGAGTTTGTGAGCCGTCACGCGGATGGCACAGAGCCCTTCCGTCCCTGCAGCCGCGCCCTGGCTAGGTGTCTTGGAGTGCCCGTCTGCCCTGACGTGGCCCTGGGCCTGACCTGCAAACATGGTTCAAACAGAGATGTGGACAAGGCTTTCTGCTGGGTCAGTTCTCACTTGGGAACCGTTTGGCACCCATGGGAAAGGACGGCACCTCAAAGGGGATCCAGTGGCTGGGGCTGCCATGGTCACTGATTTCTCAAGGGGGCAAGGGGACGGCTCCATTTGGACAGAAAGAGCAGGATATGCTCGAAGATTTCCCCTTCTGATGCGACACATACATTGTGCCCAAACTGATCTTTGTCAGCAATTTCTCCCAGTGGACTTTGGGCTCCAGAGTTTCGAATTCTGACACACAGGGTAGGACCTGGGTGTGCAGGAAGAACATGAAACCTCCATCTATCTTATGTCTGTCAGCTTTGCCACCCTGCTTGGCAGTACAGATCCACAATTTCTTCTCCAAACCCTTGTGGCCATGTGAGTTTCAGAAACAGGGATGCTCACAGCACACCAAGGGGCACATAACGGCTCCACTGTGGCCTCCAGGAGGGCTCCACCCTCATCTGACTTGGTGTTTTTGCAGAAATGTATAGGAATAGTTGTCCTGGCACCATCAAGTCTCCAAATCACATAGGTCAGTGGGACTGAATATTCACCACCAGACACAGTGGAAAGTTCGGAGGTGCCTAAGCCGGAGATGGCCTGCCTTCTGAATTTGGTAGGTAGGGGCCGACGCTGCCTGGCCCTGTGTGTTCTTTATGCTCTAGAGACTTCAGGGAAGCAGATTCCCACTCAGAGCCATGAAGTCTTGGAATTTACACAGCCTCCTCAGGGAGAGGCAGCCCGGCCAACAGCAGCCGCGAGAACTTGGTTCTACCTGGGCAGAAGTGAGGAAGAGGGTGGGGGAATTTAAACTTCACTGGACATTTGCACCACCTGGACTCTATTAAAGAGGTCTAGCTGACTCCTGGGTGGAGGGGCTGAGCTGACGATGCAGAGAGAAGGCCAAAGTGGACAGACACGGGAAGGATGCGGGGTTTTCAGGGCTGCGGCTCACTGCTCACAGGGACCAGGGGCCTCTTCCACCCCGACAGCCTTCATCCCTCAGTCCCTGGAGGAGAGGGATTTCCCATCTGTCCCTGCATGGTCCCTGGGGCTAGGTGGGGGGCTTCCTGGAGGACAGTGCTGACACTTAAGAGTTGAGGGGACCTGGAGCACATAGCACTGAAAAACACATGATGACCGTCAGTGCTGCAAAGTGTTCCTTGAGTAGATGGGGGAACTAACGAATAAGTCAACTTTACCTTCTCCAAAGAAAGCCACTAGACACAGTGCGGGATCTATTATTAGATGAAAGTTGAGACTTTCCTGCATATTTTCAACTACAGTCTACTAAAGCTATGTATTCAACACACAGAAAAGGTGTGCTTTTCTTTGAATGCCCTGCACCATGGTGTGTCTTGCCCCTCCTGGGTACGTCTGACTTGATTTCCCTTGAGAAGTGGCCTGCTACTTTGATAATGATTCTGCCAACAAATGCCACAAGATCAGTAGCCCGATGTCTTCCATTTTTCCACTAGAAGAACAAACCTTTTTTATTTACTTCTGTGTCCGAGGTCACGCGGTGGCTGGGGAAGTGGCCACCGTGCAATCATACTTAGGGGCGACACTGCCTGGCCCGGCCATCTGCTGTCCACAGCAGTGTTTCACAGCCGCCTTTGCCTGCCTTGTCCTCAGAGGTTAATATTTCCTGGCACACTGGAAAAATGCTGTATCTCTGGCACAGGCTTCCTACTCCACTGACAGCCCCTGGGTGGTCATGAGCCGTGGATCGGCCGGGAGGGGCAGGTGCTTTCTTCATGACTGTCCCGGGAATGGCTTAGCTCACAATCCTGAGAACCTGCCACTGCCTTTTGGCAGAACCGAGTGATGCTGGGCTTTGTTCTGCTTCCTGCTTTGGGCCCATCGTGGGGCTTTCACGCCCCTGGCTTCTTTGAAGAAGGAGGGCAGGTTTCCTGCAGCCTCCTCTGCAAGTGGACAGCTGTGGAAACACTCGACAGTGAAGCAAACATCTTCTCACTCCACGGACACTGCTGCCCTCTCCATCCTTGGCCCCTTGCTCTGCCGACAGGACCTGTGACACCGAGGGACTCTTCTCACCTGAGTCCGCCCTGGCATCCACCAGGGTCACGCTCCCTCCTCAGCCCTGGGGGTCAGGTAACCATGGAGCGGTTTCTACCCAGGGCTCCGTTATTTGGGCCCAGCAGCTGACCACAGTGGGAGAGGGCCAGGAGGACGCCGGCCCTTCACAGGGGTGGGGTCATCTAACTCGCAAGGTGAGTCATGTGTTGATTTGCCGCTGGAACAGCTTTTCTGGACACTCAGAAAGCAGGAGCCACACTTGCGTGCCTTACTCTCAAGGAGGACAGCACGCCTCTCCAGGTGCTCCTTTCATGTTTCAGAATAAACCGAAGCCAGTGGAAGTAAGTTGCATCACCTCTTGCATTACACATAAAATATGGATGTAGAAACCACAGGGATCGAGCACCAAGGGCTGTGGGCCATTGCGAGGTGGCCTCCCCAAGGCTGGCAGGAACTGGGTTTGCCCTCTCCTCGGAATTCATCCACATCACGGCTGTCCCCTGGATTTAACCACAACTCGACCCCTTCCGTGGGGTTCCCGCCTCCTTCTGCAGCCCAGTGAGCAGCCTTGGCGACTCCAGTGCACACAGAAATGCTCCCCAGGAGCTCCCACATCCCAGCCGTTTTCCCTGCAGTTCACCTGCAGGACCTCGGGTATCGAGCTGGACAGTGAGCACCTCCCTGTCGCGCTGCCCTGCACTGCTCCTCGCCAAGATTACTGCACACTTTGGGGTGCTTGAGGTCACTGGTTCTGCCCCTTATTAGCGGGCAGCATTTGCAGCAGAGTCTCCGCTCCTCCCCTTACGCACTTCCTGGTGGCCGGCCCTGCTCCTCTCCCCAGCTCCCCCTGTGTATGGCTCTGCCTGGGAGGGACACTGGAGCCCGGGCTGGAGAACCCACTGGGGACTCCTGCCCCAGCCCTCTTGGGGCCCCACCTTGCTCCCACTCACCAGCGAGTGGGCCGGGCCTGCCCCAAGCACATCTGCCTCTGGCCAGGCCCCTCCCTGTCCCCTGGCTGTTCTGCTTTCTGCTGGTCTCCCCAACTCAGGCCGCCCCAACCCCACCCTCCTTGTGCAGCTTCTGCCTGTGTGTCCTGGTCCCTTTGTCATCTGAGAGCCGTGGGGACAAACTGATGACGGTTACCTTCAAACAGAGCTCCCCTGTGTCTGTGTTGCTGGCGGGGTCTTCCACATCTCTCACTTTGGGATTTGGAGAGATTGGAACCAAGTGGCTGACCCCAGCACCTCCTCCAGACCTGAGTCACAGCCCAGAGGTGTGGGGGCAGAAGCACCAGAAGACATCCAGGTGACAGGCTCATTTTCCTTCACGAAAGCACCAGAACCACAGTTTGTACCCCAGAGGGCACCGACCATTTTCCCAGAGTCTCCTTGGTTGGGTCCAACTTGCTCTCTGGAGAGATGGTCTCCCTGGGAATAAAGTCCAGCTTTGTGGCTGGACCTGAATTCATATCCAGCTGCGTGCAGATGAGTCCCTGAGCTCAGGGAGCTGCTGCAGTCACCTGACCTCACTGAAACTCTGAAGGAAAAGGCCCTGGACCTCCGAGTGCAGTCACTCAGAGCCTCCCTCCACCCACCCTCCAGGAAGTCCAACTGGCTGCAGTTGTTTCTGTAGTGCTAGGGATCGAACCCAGGGCCCAGTGTGTGCCAGGCAGGGCCTGACCCCAAGCTCTGTCCCAGCCCCTGTGAGTCCCAGTATGTATCACCAATAAATATCTTCTGAGTTTTCTCACTCTCTCTGTCTCTGCCACCTCATCCAGGTCCCCCCACCCTTGTGACCAGTGCCGTGAAACCCTCTGAGCGCCTCTTGGTCCATCCCTCAGCTCAGGCAGAGCCATCTCCGCACACCCGGCCTCCCACTGCCGTGTCATCGGTGACTGACGCCCAGATCCCTTCTCTGCTCTTTGCCCTGCTCCCCGTCTCAGGCTGGAATGATTCTGACCTGCACCCTCTCCAGCTGCTGCCTCCATCCAGCCACGCTGGCCACTCCTGTGGGGTGCACGGGGCTGCACCTGCCATATGCTGTGTCCCTTCCTCAAAGGCCATTCCCTGCCTGGCTCTCCAGGTGACCCCCAAGGATCCTTGAGACCTGGGCACAGCACCTCCGGCACCAGCTGTCGCTTGGTTTATGACAGCACACACTTCCCGTGTTTGTGCTCCTGGCCCTAAACCCCATGGGGGCAAGGAGAAGCTGTTTTCCCTCACACTGCTTCCCAGTGCTGGGCACTGTGCTTAGGATATTTTGACTGAACACAGGAACGAATGTTGTAAACGTCTGACTTGCAGTGTGAACTGGCCAAAACCATTTAGCTTTACACAACCATTAAGCACTTTTTCTTGCATGTTTTAAATTAAATTCTTTTTAAAGAAATCACCTCAGTGACCAGCAGCTTGCTGGGGCTGGGGGGTCAGTGGCTTCCACAGAGCCTCACCAAGGACTGCAGTGATACCACAGCTCAGGGGACATTTTGCAACAGGCAAAGCCACACTCAGCCCTGCCCCCAGAGGGGTACACTGTGCTGATCGAAAGTTGCAACTGGGGAGCAGCGGGTCTGCGGCTGGGACTAATCCATGTGTGACGACTGCAGACAATTTTCTCCAGGTTGTAACAATTGGGATGTGCAGAATGCCAACGTTTTCTGCTCTCTCCAAACTTGGGAGTGATTACACTTTTAAGCAAAGCCACCAAAGCCTAAGACTTTTTATGTTCCCGGCTTATTCTTTTATCCCAGATTATTACTTTGGTAAAAGTCCCGAATCCTAAGATAAAAGACTGCAATAAATAATAAAGCAGTCCCTCTGTGTGTGTGTGTGTGTGTGTGTGTGTGTGCGCGTGATTACTCAGGAATAAGGCAAATGAATAGAAAGGAACTTCCCTCATTTGTAAAACATTCTCAGTCATTGTTCCCCAGCCCATATAACAGTAGCACAAAACAATTCAGATAATTGTGATTTATTACGAGCCCTCCCCACGCACCTGAAGGTGGAGGCTCCCAGCCAGGAGGCGTGAGTCACCATAACTTATTTGTGCAACTCAGGAGGAAAACAACAAGCCCCTTACCGCCCCCCTCCACCAGTGATAAGGTGACACACACTTCATCAAAGTGGAGGCCACTAAAATGATTCAGGAGATACTTTCCAGTGGAATTATTGAAGAGTGTTCTTTTTAGTTCCCAGAAAAACAAATTCAAGAAAAAGATGTAATAATCATGCAGATTAGATTACTGGCTCAAACTAAGGGTAACTGGTCCTCTTAAGGGATCTCTGATAATGCCCAGGACATTCTGGGCTGGCACCAGAGTGGTTGCTAGTGGCACCTAACAGGTAAAGGCCAGGCAGGCACCCTCGCCCCAGAGTGGAGTCACCAGCTGAGGCCCCTGAAAAACCCCAGCTTAGATCGCAGCAAAGCTGCACAGGACCTGTGGGTCATGGGCCCCTGCAGGCTTTCCGGATGCAAGTGAGGACAACAGGCACCAGGAGCCGGAACAAGCCCCTGTGCTCTTCTCCTCGGTGACAGTATGAGGATAAACGAAGATGTATTTCACAGAGAGGTAAAATTTTCAAGAAAGCAGGGACTGAAGATGCAGCTTGATTCTCTAAGGGACTGGAATTCTTGAATGGTCTCCCTTGTCACGTAGCCCTCTCCTCCTTCCCCATAGCAGGTTGGTGCTTCCCCTCCTGTCTGTCTGCAAATGTTTCCCTGTGCTCACAGAGACCCAGTCACAGACTGCACATTTTTTGTTGTCACGCATGTTCTCAGACATTGTTTCCTAAAACTTGCTTTATTCCTTCAAAAATATTTCATGGGAAATAACTGTAAAGCAACTGTACTCTCTACCATAATTCATTCAGGACTTCCCTTCCAATGTATTTCCCCATTTTTATTTTTTCGCATGGTGAAACATGCTACAATAATACTCATCTCAAAACACAGCATCTTGGTGTTTTACTTTAACGGGAATAATTTTCAGAAGAGTGATTGCACTGTGAAGGATTTGGGACTTAGTTAAAACTGGGAAATTCACAATCTGTGGAAGAGAAACTTTAATTGAATTACACAGAAATTAAAGTATTTGTGGAAAAGTATGAAAATGACAGCAAATGTTACTTTTAGAAAATGTTTATACAGGTAGCACAGATGGCGGGCAAAAGAATAATTATTATAGTATACACACTGCTTTTTTATATTGCCAGAAAATTGCAAACCACATGAACCAAAAACATGGGACTATGTTCAAGTTGCTCGGATCACAGAACTACAGCAACAGCCTGTCATTTTGTACCTATCATACCACAAATGTTAGAGGATCGTGGCACCCACTTCTTGGCAGAAAATGATATTTGCACACATTCATGATCATCAGGTGAACAGTAAGTCTGGAAACCAGCCTGGATTAATTGTTTTGAATTGTTGTCTGGTCACAGGAACAGCAGGTGTTTAAGCAGGTTCGGGAAAAGATATCAGAAAGAGATTCCCAGTGCCAGTGCGGCAGCAAAATGAGATCCAGAAATGAGCACACATGAGCTTCCACACCACTCAGGTCCACGGGTGAGCAGTTCCACCTGTGACCTGAGTTGCCAGGTCTCAAATCAGAGCCCAGTCCTGGAGAAACCATGGAGGCGAGAATACGTCAGACAAGCCCACACATCTTAATTCAAATTCAGTTCTAGACACACTGTCTGTATTATCAGCTGTCTATGGTGATAATAAAATATCCAAAGCAGGTAACATAAAAGGACAAGGTTTACTTTGACTCACGGTTTTGGAGGATTCGGTCCATGATCAAGTAGTTTCATTGTTCTGCTCCACTGAGGTACATCAGAGCAGGAGTGGGTGGCAGGGCAATGACACAACTCATCAGCCGGGAAGTAAGAGAAAGAGGAAGAGACCAGGGTCCCCTAACCTTCCTTGAGGACACACCCTCAGTGACCTAAAGATCTCCCATGAGGCCCCACCTCTTAAAGGTCCCACCACCTAGAAGGCTTTTAAAACATGAACCTTTGGCAGATGTTAAACACCTACTTCTCAAAGGAACAGAGTTGCCACATGCCTGAGAATCCTAATGCATGTGTAACTCTAAGGTTAGCCTGAGCTGGCCCTGCAGCGGAAGGCCTGACATTCAGAAAGAGAGGGGTCTGGAGCATGGACACACCCATGATGCTGTCTTTGGAGCAGGAGGACCGGCCCACCCAGCACAAGCAGGTTGTTGGTGACCGGAGAGGAGACGGCACTCATAAAAATGTGAATCCACAGACTAATGTTTTGTGTCCTCACTCCATTGTGTCCTGAGGTGCTGCACTTTATGATGTTGGAAATCCCGATTCCAGGAGGAGGAACGCTCACTTCCTGCAGAGCCAGGATTTATGTAGACTGAAACCCTGCATTGTCACTGATGTCACCTGGGGAGAGGATGAGTGACAGTAGGCATCATCTTCCCAGGCACAGCAGAGCCCAAACCTTCTAAAAACAGTTTCCCAGCCCAAGCCTGGGGTGCAGGGGCTCAAGAGTGCAAGTGTTCCCCTGGGAAGAGCAGAATGGACTGTTTCCCATCGGTTGTGTCTCAGAACATCTGAGGTTCATAATCGCTGAGGGTCAGCGAGGACCTGTGATGGCAAGTGAAGTGTCAGGTGACACCTTGCTACGATGTGGACAAAGTTCCCCTAAAGGTCCTGTGTTAAAGGCTAGCTCCACGTGGGAGATGGTGGGACTTTAAGAGGTGGAGCCTGGTGGGAGGAAGTGAGGCCACTGAGCGTGCCTTGAAGGGGATTGTGGGAGCTGGCCCTCACTTTTTCTTTCGGTTGCCATATTCTTCTACCATGATGTGCCTCCTCCTCAGAGACGGAGGCCAGGGAGCTGCTTGGCTTGGACTGGAACCTCCTAAACCGTGAGCCAAAGCAATATTTTCCTTTGTTAAGTTGATGATCTCAGGCATTTCATTAGAGTCCTGATAGCCATGTGATAATGCTGAAATTCTTTCTCACATCCCACTTCCTGGTCTGGGGCAGCCTCAGCACCCTATCTGGTTTGTAGTGCAGGAGCAGGGCAGCCACTGCAGGGGAAGGGGCAGCCAGGTCTCCCTGTTCCTCAGTCTGGCTCAGTCATTGAGGCCCCACAGCATGCCTGCCAACACAACCTGAAAGGGACCTGGCTCTGGGGCCAGATCAGAGCAAAGCAAAAACAAACAATGGAACCTCAGTATTCGAAAACATTTTGTTCATCTCCTAGGTTTCACTCCTGTGATCCTAGCATTCTGCAGGCTGAGGCAAGAGGATGTTGAGCTGGAGGTCAGTTGGAACTACACAGCAAACTCAAGGCTGGGCTGGGCTACACAGCAAGGCCTTGTTTCAAACAAACAAACAGCTGCAGCAAACATGTTTCCTATATGTAAGGGTGGAGCCTGGCCAGATTGCAGAGCAGGCTCCTATAATCAAGGCCAGTGTGTGAAAAGCACAAGACAGCTGCCACCCCCAGGGCTGAGTGCTTTCCCTCTCCCTCCACTCTGCCCTCTCCAGGCTCTGCCACTTTTGCGTAGGGCCACGTTTATAATGAAGATACTAAAATAAGACTTTCTGAGTCATAAACCCTAGAAAAAATTGGCTGAGAGTCTGGGTTTTGATGACTTTAGACTCAGAATGAACGTGCTGGCAGATCGGATTTAGCCAAGAATAATCCTGCACCCTGCAGCTGAGTCACAGACCCTTCGGTGCAGTCAGGATGACTGGGAACCCAGGAACGAGTTCCACGTCCCCAGCTGTGCGGCCAGGCTGCCTGTGTTCTGTGCGCCTGAGTCACCTCGGCGTGGGGGCCAGTGTACTAGCTCTCCACGCGTGTGCAGGCAGCAGATGAGCCCCATGGGCAGCATCCAGATGGCCCTGTCTTCCTGCGGGTAGAGCATGCAGTGAGTGTCTCTGGCACCACGCAGGGTCTGAGTGGAGCTGGCACATGACAAGGCAGGGTGTTCACACACCTCACAACTCTGCTGAGACTGGTAAAGTCCCACCCTTTGGGGTGAAGGAGGTAGCGCCTCTCCTGGTAAACAAGAGAAAAGCAGTTAGGTCATGGGCCAGGGATTTGGCTCAGGTGTGCTGCACCTGTCTGGCAAATGCAAAGTCCTGAGTTCGATTCTTGGTAACAGAAAAAAAAAAACTGGTCTGAAACAAAGAAGGTCTGGCTTCTCCTTGGTGATTTCTTTAGCAAGGACTCAGGTTAAAAGAAGAGAAAATTAACACATGCATGTGTCACAGCCATTTGGTGGGAGGCACTGCAGGCACTGTAAGGAGGGTGCTGGGAAATGTAAAACCTCAGACCGAGTCACCATTTCTAGCACTATAGGGAGCTGGTTATCCAAAAATGCAGACAAAAAAAACATTAAAGTGCAGAATGAATTTGTACTTTGAAGTTTCAAAAAAATTGTATTTGAGTCTAACTCATTACAGCGAAAACACATGAATAATAATTTATAAAATATTACCTATAGTAATATATAAAATAAAAGGAAACTAATATAAATCAAAATTTACAAAGTTCTTTATAATACTCTACAGTGGGGAAGACATAGCATTTAGTTATAGATGTTGGCTAGTTATATATGCATGCTAAAGTTCCACTGAAAATAGAAGTATGGGTGCTCCAAAAAAATAGGGATAAAGAAGACTGAGCATTTCAGAAAGGAAAGGAGAAAAAAACCCTAGAAATAGCAGAACAAATAAAAATCTAATGTAAAATGGAAATATATCTGTATCATTCACATAGTAAATGTAAATTATATTTTTCCAAGGATCATAAAATTAATAAAGCTTTCTAATCCAGATACATTACCTACTATTCACAATAGACACCTCTAAAACATGGGCACAGAGAATATTACAATAAATTAGTGGAAAAAACAACAGCAGGCACGAACCAATCAGAGGAAACCTCATGTAATTTTGCTACCATAAAAAGCGAAGAGGTTTCTAGCTGTGAGGTGGCCGCCAGCATGGTCGGAGGCTCTGTGGCTGTGTGAGTATTCGGGCTTGGAGAGTCTGGACCCCGCGATGCGCAGCCCACGGTCTCCCGGTCAGTCCAAGCCTGGCTGAGTGCGTGCTGATCCCTGAGATCCGAAGCGTGGAGGTGGCGTCTCTTCCAGCAACTCAGCCCGCACCTTCTCGGTCCTGGCAGCTCACAGTAACGGCTTTCAGCTTCCAGACAGCTTGGCACTGGAAGCCCAGAGTGAATGTGACCCACTGAAACCCTGAAGAGGCCCACAGTGAAGACGAGGGATAATGACCGGGAAAGGACCCGCGACGAGGCTGGAGGGCACAAGAGGAGAAAGGGAGCGGGGTTTCTCCAGAATTACGAACTTCATCAGAGCCATGATGTGAAGTGCTGCAAACAGGACGTTTTCCACAGCACGAGGGGTGACGGCGACTGGCAGAGTCTGTGGCCGCAAGGAGGGCGACGGGCAACGCTCCGAGGAGCATCAGGAAGCAAAACGCTGAGTGGGATGGTCGCCCTTTAGGGTGTCTGTGGAGTTCTGGGAAGAGTGCTGGCTGCTGAACTCGATACAAAGGCACCGTACAGAGAGATGACCCCGGAAAACTACAGCAACCTGTTATCAGGGGGTATCGCGGTGCTGAACCCAGATTAATCTTCACGGTGGAGCAAGGAAGAAACCACGGGTAATAAATGCCAAAATGTCCGCTCCAAGCTGTGCAGGTCGCAGCTCATCGCCCACCAGGAAGTCCACATTGGAGGGAAACCCTATGGGTGCAGGGAGTGTGGGAAGGCCTTCGGCAGCAAGTCCTACCTCGTTATTCGCAGGAGGACACACACGGGGGAGAGGCTCTATGAGTGCAGCTTGTGTGATGAGCCTTCTGTGGGAAGCCACAGCTGACCATCCTCCAGAGAAGGCGCTCGACAGAGAAGCCCTGTGAGTGCAGTAAGGGGAGAGGGCTTGTCCGAGGAAGGCGTCCCTTCAGATTCACCAGAAAACCCACGCAGGAGAGAAGCCTCTGCAGTGCGGTGAGAATACTCACACAGCCACGGAGCCTCCGACCATGCTGGCGGCCACCTCACAGCTAGAAACCTCTTCTCTTTTTATAGTAGCAAAATTACATAAGGAGGCTTCATCTGGTTGGTTCGTGCCTGCTATTGTTTTCTCCACTAATAATAATAACGCTTCACTCAGAAGCCCTCCCTCAGTGAACACCAGAGAGTGCACACGGGAGAGAGGCCGTGGACGTGCTCTGAGCGTGGGAAGGCCTTCTGCCGGAGCTCAGGGCTTCTCATCCACCGGAAAACGCATAAAGGTGAGATGCGGGCGATGAAGTGAGTGTTGGAAGCCTTCTCACAGCAGCAGACATCCCAGAGGCCCGCGCGGCTGTACAGAGTAATAGGCAGGATGTGCTAAAGATAGACTCACGCAGTGTGAGTCAGGTGGAGAGAGCAGTCTTTGGGGATGAATGCGTGAACACTGCCGGGGCCAGGCACACAACCTTTGCAGACAGGAGAAGGACAGGAGGGGGAAGAGAACCCGCCAAGCATAGGTGTCGGTGTGAGGAGCTGTGAGGTCCACTAAATCAGGGAAGCACTTCCCATAGAAAGTGTTTCGTGGAAAGCTACATTCCAGAAGCTACGCTCCGTGAAGCTATGTTTTTATGTAATAGTGTAAAAACCTTAGATATGAACAGTTGACTTTTTCATGATGTTGTGTAAGGTTTTTAATTTTGTTTTAATATGCAAATAAATAAAACCATAAGGGATTTATTTTTTTAAAAAGAGAAAAATTTGATAAAAATTATGAAGAATAAAAAGGTTACTACATAAAATTTCAGCTTCAATTGAGAAAAATACATAATCTGACCTTGAGAGTTCTTAATAATCTAACTGAAAAACTTCATTATCAATAAATAAAAATGGACAGATAAATTTAGAGAGAGAAATTGAAAACATTACCCTTGTAGTGGTAAGAAAGTTTCTCTATTTTTGATTACATATATTCCAGTGATGTAGAATACATGTGTATATTACATAACACACATGCGTGTGTATTGCAGTGGAAAATTGTAGTTCAAGTTTCAATAAAAAGAAACATTGCCAAAGACAAAGGGATAAGTGAGTCTGAGGAAAGAGGCATTTTGAGGGGTTTTAATGGCCATGTAGCTTTAGTATAATAATTTTTATTTAAACTTTTGCCACATTTTTATCACATATCACACATGCACAAGCAAATATATACAGGATCAAAAAATCAAATAAAGTTTTTCTCTAATGGCAAATATTGAAAATTACTTTCAGTAACTGGAAAGCAAAAATTATTTTCAGGCACTTGGATTATTTACAAAACCTAGCATCTAATAGAACATGAAGAAATCTTAATACATTCTGAAGAACCTATAGCATACAATTATTTAACCATGTCAGGTAAGTACGATAAATAGTAAAAAGATAGCTGTTAAACTTAATTTTTTAACTTTTAAAAATCCATAAAAAGTTAAAGCTAAAATATCTGAGCATCACAATAAATAGCCTAATTTTGTGTAATAACCCAAAGTATGAAATGAGTATCCATCTGTTCATACTAACATAAGTGATTTTCTAAATAAATGGAGAAGAGAAAAATCGGCCTGCGGAGAAATTCAAATAATATATGTAGATTGTGTCAAATCACCACCCAGGGACTGACTTCCATCTGGGAGGGAGCTCAGTGGGGAGAAGGAGGGGCTCGCTGGGCAGGCTGTGGGGCAAGTCTGCGAGGTGTCACCCCAACACTCAGGTCAGGGTCAGCTTGAGCCTTCTGGAGAGAGCACTAGGCTTCCTTTCAAAAACCATGTGGTGAGTCCAGCTATGAGAAAAGCATCCAACGGACCCACATGAGGAACTCTTCCACAAAATAACCAGCCAATACTCTTCAAAACTGTCAGAGTCAACAAAAACAAAGTCTAACAAACTGCCACCGTCCAGGTCACCCTAAGGAGACATGACAAGAGAGTGCGATCAGGTAAAAACCCTAAGAACAATGGAAGCATCTGCTTTGTGAGTAAAACTTTATTGACAAAGCAGCAAACTGGAGGCTGTAGCTTGCCTACTCCTTCTCAGTCTCATTCTTTGTAGAATGTGTGACTGGGATTTTCTGGCTTCTTTTCCTGATTATTACCTGTGTCTTTGTCCCAGATAAAGCTCACCAAAGCCAGGACTGTGTATTTCTAAGGACGATCCTATGCCACCTAGAAGAGTACAGTGCTCAATGAATATGTGTTAATTAAACAGTGTAGTATTCTGGGGGGAAAAAGGCTAAAATTATGGAAATACAAGAGTAGCAAGGCAGAATTCAGTAATGTGTCTTATGTGCATGTACAGATATGCCAAATGAAACCCATTACTTTTTAGAAGTAACAGATACTAAATTTTAAAAACTACTGAAATATGAAATAAGTATGAGCTTAAATGTATAAAGGACTATAGTGATTCATCAGTTTTGGCAAATGCACTGTAGCAATGTAAGAGCTAAATAACAGGGGAAACTGAGTATGGAAATTCCACACTCCCCTTGCAGGAAATCTAAAGCTGTTTTCAAAATACAGTATAACCCTATGAAGTCTCAGTTCAGAGTTTGGGCCTCAGCCATTAGCATATTTTTCCTTAAAACCTAACTAGCTATTTGTTGAAACCTCCTCAACTTCATGGAAACCACGAATATCCAGGGCTATTGTTCTTTTGGTAGGAGGTTTGCAAGTAGCCAAACCAAGAGTGTTGTTCAGTTCTTCTTGTGCTGATTGGCTGCTGTCATGTAACCCCTTTCAGGCAGTTGCACCAGCCTCTCTGCATCATAATGGGCTGCTGTACTGCATGTAGCCATCTCCCATGTTCTGGGTTTTCTTCTTCTCAAAGCCCTAAGAGTCCTAAGATGCCACCAGAGTGCCTACACCTTCTAAAGCTTTATTACTACAGTATTTTATTAAATTGAATTACATAACTGTGGGAGACATAGTATGTTTAGGTTTTAAACTATAAAAATAGCCATATACAGGCATTTTTCTGACCATATCTGAAATTTGCAGTTTTTCACAAATCGTGGGTGCTCTAGGTACATAACCTCCATGAACTTCAGGGACCCACTGTAAAAAGTTTATTTTATAAGTCCATGATAGGGCTGGGGATTTAGCTCAGCAGTACCACACCTGCCTCACAAGCACAAGGTTCTGAGTTCAATCCCTGGTACTTCAAAAAAACCCAAAGTCCATCATATTAGAAATCAATAATTGTATGAACTATATGGTTAGTAGAAATGAGTAGTTGGAACACAGTGGTTATGAAGAACATTAAAATTAGCTAAATATGTAACTAGAGAAGTTATATCATCATAATAAATTTAACTAAAATAGAAAAATAAAATCATAAAGGGAAGAATGATAATTATTAAAATATGAGATGATGATATGCAAAAGGATGAACCCAGATAAAAGTCAACTCTTTGAAGATGTAAACATTGATAAGCTTGATCTGAGAAGAAAAGGGGGAAAGCCCCTCCCCCACTAAGACCATGACAGGAGTGAAGGAACGACATATCGATTGATGCAATAGAGCTTTTATTTAAAGGTGAAACATGCTAATAAAGCTAAAACTTTATGCTAATAGTATGTATTTAAAACCTAGGTGAAACAGATTCATGGAGATGCATAATATATGAAAGCCGATAAAAGAACATCACAAGGCACAAATTTAGTTTAGAGATGTTATTCCAATATGAAATTATCAGGTATTTCCATTCTTATATCCACTCTTCCAAAGGATAGAAAAAATGGATCCGCCATCCACTAATTTTATGGGACTCATACACATTGCATAATAAATAAACAAAATCATAACAAAGTCTTGACAAAGGAAACAGAAAAGTTCTTATGCATGAACAGATGCAAAATTACTAAGGAAAATGTTAGCAACAGAATCCTGTTCAAGTCAGTAATTCATGATAGCTAAATTAAACATGTTCCAGGAATTCAAGGTTGGTTCAATCTTGGAAAATCTATTAATAGGATTCACCACATATGCAAAGAAGAAAAAATAATGATTGACTCAATATATGTAGAAATAGCATAGGATAATATTTAATACCTGTTCCCTATATTTGAAAGAGTAGATGATTCTTCCACAACTTGAAAAATGACACTACAAAAACTGAGTTCCGTTTTACTAAAGACTAAAACACTTAAGGGACCTCATTTCCTGTTTGGAATAGGACAGTTTCCTACTAGCTCAGTTCCCTTCAACATTTTAATTAGAGTTTCTCTCCAAAATAAGGAGACAAAAATAGATGTGTCTGTTGGAAGGAAAGAAAAAAATCAGCCCACTTTCCAGAAGATAACATTCTATTTAGAAATCCTAGAGGAAAAAGCTAAAACTTGGAAACAGCCCAGTTGTCCATCAGTTGGAGACTACATAAAGAAGACTTGGTTTTTCTATAAAATGGAATACTACTAAGCCATAAAGAATGAGAAATTAGAGTCATTCATAGGAAAACGGATGCACATTGAGACCATACTCTCTTTTTTTAAAATTTTTTTATTTTTTTTGTACTGGGGATTTAACTCAGGTCCTTGCACTTGCAATGCAGGCCACTGAACCACTGAGCTAAATCTCTGGCCCCAAGACCATACTCTTAAGTGAAACAACTAAGTCACACGTGTAAATACCAAATAATTTCTCTGGTGTGAAAAACTGTAATTGTAAACAAGATTCTAATGGTATAATTGACAATGTGAAATGGGAAGAAAAGGGCTAAAGGTGTAGGGAAATGGGAAGGGTAGGGGAAAGGTAATAAGGGAAAAAATCTGAGAAAATGAAAATAAAGTTTTTGTAAATATGGAAGGGGGGTGAAGGGAGGGCAGGGGTAAGGGGAAAAATGAGAACCAAGGACTGCATGTAAAGGTACAAGATCCCAATGATGAATGTAACTGTACTGTATACCTAAAAAGTACCAATAAACTCAATGAGAAAAAAAAAGAAATCCTAGAGGAATCTTCAAACAATGACTTTTAGACTTAGAAGAAAGTTATACAAGTTGTCATTGTAAACAAGCTACAAACAGAAAATATAATGGTTAGATGACACTTGTAAATTAAAATATCCATGAGTAATATATGTGTGTGTGTATCATAACTATGTAAATATATATATATATATATATCATAAATATATGTCATAGCTACGTAAATTATACAAATTTAGTTGACTGATTCAATGCTATTCCTATCAATATTGCAATGGAGCTTTTCATAGAAACTGACAAATATCCTAAAATTCATTTGAAAAAACAGAGGGTCCAGAAGAATTAAGAAGCCCCTGCAGGTGGCTGGGGAGGAGATTTTCTCTGCCCAACACAAAGATGTCCATATAAAGTATTAGTAGTGGCCTCCAGTCCTCCCTGAGGGGCTCGGCACACACCCCTGCTGGAGACTCCGCATACCCAGAAGCCTGATGTAAAGGAAGTGTGCTCTTGCCCCTGGGTACATCAGAATTGGTGCAGGAAATGTGACTCTCAGTGTGAAACAATTCTACTTCCTTCACATCATGCAAAGACTACATTTCAAGTGGATTAAGGCCAAGTTTTAACATCTTCAGGCCAAAATAGAAGAAATTTTCTCTACAGCTTTGGGAGAGAGAGAAGGATATTTTAAGATTAAACAGACACATACACAATCACAGCAGAGAATATTGACAGATTCGAACATGCTGAAATTAAGAACATGTGTTTGTCAGAAGATTTCAAGAAGAAAACAGAAGATAAACTAGAAACACAGAGGCAATGTGTGCAACATGTGTAAGTAGCAGTGACTGGGAAATGTAAATGCATTCCAGAAACCAATTAGAAATTCACATCTGCCAACAGGAGGATGAGCCAAATCCTAAACAGGCATTTCACAGCGGGGGAAGCAGAAATGTCCTCTGCGTGTGTGTGTATATGTGTGTGTAATACATATATCTGGCTTAATATAAAACACACACATATATATATGTGTATATGCTAGACATCTTTAGTTCTCATGAAAATGCTGAGGTTTTGCTTCACATTCACTACATTCACAAAAATTTAAAGGTCTGACAACACCAAGTGTTGGGAATTTGCACATCCTGGGGCTCCCCCGGGTTGCTGAGCCAGTGCCTCATGTGCTCTCAGTCAGCGCTGCCCCCCAGTAAGGCGTGAGAGGCATCTGTCCACCACAGTAGCTCTGCACCTCCCAGGCATGCTGGAGAATCCATGGCAGCTACCAGACCAGTAGACTCAAGAATCGCCTTTTGTCACCTTGCTTACAAAAGCCAAGAATTGGGCAGCATGTTGGCAGGGAAATGCGTAGGTTTTCATGTATTCTTCCAAGGAAATCCCATATGTTGATAAAACTGAAGATGTATACTGTCAGTTTTAGCCAAGATGGATCTCACTACCATAGTGTTGGGTAAAAGGAAAGCAAGTCTAGGAAAAGTACATGTAGTATGATTCTGTTTATAAAAACCTAAAGGCACACACAACACAGCACTGTTCAAGGTTAATGGACTCTTGTTTTCAAAGGAAAGCAAAAGAAGGTTGACCTCGATATTCAAAGTAGCAACAGACCCCTGAATTGCTTACTTATTCACACTAGGCCGACCTTGTGTCGGGATGCTGACTCGCTGGGCACGGAGTCCCTCCTGCCTGCTCAGGCAGCAGGATCCTCCTGTGAGGATGCAGGGAGACAGACTTAGAGGGGCCCAAAGACAGTGCTGATGGCCCATGCACCTGGGGTAATGGCTTAACAAACAGTGCACAGCTGTTCAAATGTGGTCTGCTCATCTCACTGGGCAGCCCCAGAGGGAACTTGAGGGGTTAGAGGGAGAGAGTGCCAGGGAAAGGCACACAGGGCAGTTCTGAGCGCTTGGTAACATTTCACCTCCTACACTGCAGGAGGAATTCATTTAACGCCAGCATGATTTTTTAAAAAGCATATGATATAGTCAATAATAGTTGCAAAATTGGAAGCAACTGTACAACACCAATACTTTTCCACTTTTGGGGTTATCCACTATAATGCTTATATTCATTTTTAGTATAATAGTCACCCTTTATCTTCACTTTTTCCACAGTTTCAGGTACCTGTGGTCCATGGTGGTCTGAAACTATGGAAAATTCCAGAAATAAACTATCTGCAAGTTTTAAATTGCATGCCATTCCCTTTGTCTGGCAGAGCCGTTCTCTGTCCACCTTGGCAAGCGGAAGCAGTCTTGGGAAGAGGGTTTCCCTTCAAAGCCTGAGTCTCTCATCCAGGGCCTCTGGCCTGCAGACTCTGCTGAAAACCCTGCTGCCACTTCCCGGTCCTCCCATAGGTGGCCGCTGCCTTTCTGGGACTGCTTTCAAGTTCTCTTGTTACCTTAAGACTCCTGACACTTTGGCTCGAATGTATCTCCACATAGACTTCTCCTTGCATTTGTGCTGTGTGGATTCTCCTAGGCTTCTTGAATTTGGGTGTCCATTTTCTTCCCAATTGTTTCTTTTCTTTTTCCTCTCATTAAGTTTATTGGTACTTTTTAGGGATATGGTACACTTACATTTATCACTGTGGTCTTGTACCTTTACATGCCATATCTCGGTTCTTATTTTTTCCCCATTCCCCTGCCCTCCCTTCATCCCCTCCTCCCTTCCCTATTTATAAAGACTTTGTGCCCTTTTCTCATATTTTTTCTTTTCCCTTCTTTCCTTTCCCCTACCCTTCCCACTTCCCCTACTCCTTTAGCCCTTTTCTTCCTATATCATATTATCAATTCTACCATGTGAACTTTATTTACACTTTTAGTTTTTCACAATACTGTATTCAGTATCTACACGTGTCCTATTTATTTCACTCAAGAGTATTGCCTCAATATGCATCCATTTACCTATAAATGACTCTAGTTTCTCATTCTTTATGGCTAAGTAGTACTCCATTTTATAGAAAACATGTTTATCCAGCCTCCAGTTGATGGATAATTAGGCTGTTTCCAAGTTTTAGCTATTACAAACTGTGCCGCTATAAAAATAAGTGTGCATATATCACTGTGGTATGATTCTTTTAATTCTTTTGGAAGGATATCCAGCAGAAAGATAGCTGGGTCAAATGGGCCCTCTAATCCTAGTTGTCTGCAGTACCTCCATATTAATTTCCACAGTGGTTGCACCAGTCTGCACTCCCACCAACAATGGGAGAAGGGTTCCTTTCTCCCCACAACCCCACCAACATTTGTTATTGGTTGATTTCTTGTTAACAGCCATTCTGGGGTGAGGTGGAATCTCAGTGTTGTTTTCATCTGCATCTCTCAAATGACCAGTGACGTGGAACATTTTTTCATATGTTTATTTGCTGCTTTTACTTGTTTGTCGGAGAAATGTCTGTTCATTTCAGATGCTCATTTTTGAACTGGGTCTTTATATTTGGGGGGGGCCTGATTTTTTTTTTTTTAGCTCTTTTATATTCTAATAGTAGGCTTTTGTCTGAGGAACAGCTGGTAAAAATTTTTTCCCACATTGTGGGTCGTCTCTTAGCTCTGCTGGTGATTTCTCTTGCAGTGCAGAAGCCTTTTTTGTTTGTTGGTTGGTTTTCTTGGTACCAGGGATTGAACTGAGGTCCTTGCGCCTGCAAGGCAGGCCACTAAACCACTGAGCTAAATCCCCAGCCCACAGTGCAGAAGCTTTATAATAAGGTGAGATCCCAGTTGTTAATTCTTTGTGCTAGTTCCCGTGCTACTGAGGATTTGTTCACAAAACCTTTTCCTATGCCAATATCTTGGGGAGTTCTTCCTAATTTAACTCCCAGCAAGTTTAGTGTTTCTGTTTTAATATTTAGATCTTTAATCCACTTTGATTTTAGTTTTAGTGCATAGTGAAAGATAAGGGTCTAGTTGTAATCTTTAGTAGGCTGAAATCCAGCTTTTCACAATTTATTGAAGACACCTGATGATTTCTTTGAATAAGCTTTCCAGCCCATTCTCTCCTCAGCTGGGAATTCCCTTACACAGCCTGTTCTGCATAACAGTATACCATGGGCCCCTTAGGTTTTCCTTACGTGTTTTCTTTTTGTTCTTCTGGCCTGTCTTTAAGTTTGCTGATTTGCTTTAAAATGTCATTTCATCAAGTTTGCTGTTGATCCCACGAAGTGAACTTTTCAGTTTGTTTATCACACTCGTTATCTCCAAAATTTTTTGTTTGGTTGTTTTTGCTATTTTGCATCTTTGTTGAAATACTCCTTTTATTCATTTATCGTTTTTCTGAGTTCATTGAGGAAAAGTTTATGAAAGCTGTTTTGAGTTTTCGTCAGTTAACTCATTCACCTCCATGTCTTTAGGGCAGCTTTCTGGAGGTTTATTTTGTTCTTTTTTAAAGTCATATTTCGACTTCCGTGCATTTACTCATTTATTTACTCATTCATCTTGGCCAGGCTGGGTGGGAGCCCGGGGCCTCACACATGCTGGGCCATCACCTTAAGGCTGCCCTGCCCTCTCCCCAGCCCCATCTGTGCCCTGCAATGGGCTGTCCCCCATTTCTTCAGGCCTTGAAACTTGGGGTTGCTATTCACATATTTGAAATTTAGCCCTCTTTTCCAGGCTTCACAGGCTGGATCTCTGCAGGGAACGACATCGGCACAAGCCTGGCAAGGGATTCTAGGGCCTCTCAGCTCTCCGCGTCCCTCTGACTCGATCTGTGTCTTCATAGCAGAGACAGCTCCTCCCCTGCTGCTGTGATCTCCTGCTCCCTCTGCTGTCTGTCTGCCACAGGACGCATCCTCTCCCAGCAGCAGCACGCCGCCCTACCTCACTCCTTCCAGCATCACCAGTACCTACTCAGACCGCACTCCGTGTCCCCCAGAGCTGGGAGACACAGGAAGCCTAAGGCCAGCGTGTGGGCCTCATGCTCCCCAGTTCTCTTCCTCCCCAAGGGGGCACTGGGTTGCTGGGCCCCTGTCCACTCGCCCATGGGGCCCAGGGACAGCACCATGCCCAGCTCCCTGGCCCAGTGGGTGCTGGCATCAGCATGCCGGTCCCTTCAGTGTTCTGAGCTGGGCGAGACCAAACACCTCATTGGCCCGTGATCGGCCAGAACCGTTCCCAGTGCTGCGGAGGGGCGTGGTTCGCGTGTCCTCCATGGCTTCTCCCGCTGAAGTTGCATTCCCCTTGTGCAATACTGACACAGTAACCTGCTGCAGGTGTTTCATTCTAGCAACAGAAACAGGCTAAGACAGATGTACACACTAAATTCCTCTTTCCCTCACAGAGAGACTCCGGGAGCTAAATAAAAGTTTCTTTCAACTGTGTAGCACTGGGCCAGAGGAGGGACTTTGGTGACAGGTGTGTGTCATTTCCTAGTGGCTTTCACATGGCTGCTGGCTCTTGGATTTCCCCTAAAGGGAACTGATGCACGCACCGCTGTCACATCTATGGTCCCAGGGGAAGAAGGGGCCCAGGGTTTCATATTTGCCCATCCTGTTGAGGTCACTCTCAGTGACATGCTTCAAGGTCGTGGCTCTGACACTAGAGCCAGAAGGACACTGCCCCAGGAGAGACAAAGAAACGGATCCCAGTCCGGGTCCTGGTCTCCATGTTCAAGCTGTGCCTGGAGTCCACCTGTGGACTCCATAATTCATTCAAACAATAAAATCTCTGTCTGGGATGAGTATTCATTGACTTGCACCTGGAGGTGCCCTAAGTGACAAGGTCATTTTGCAGTTTTAGTGCTTAACTGTAAAGCATCCTCTAAATGCTGATACCACGTGAGTCTTGGCTCCTTGTTATACCAAGAGCTGTCATAGCTGTCTCGCCCTTGCTCCGCTGCCCTTGCCTGGCACACGTGTTCGGCACATCAGCTACTTTTTCTCCCCAAAGCTATCATTTCGGGCTCCTGTCCGTCTTCAGCCTCTTCATTTTTCTCACAATGTCCGGCACTGCCTTGTGGTTACCGGAACCTAGTTCCTCCTGAGGAGCTCCTGTGCACTGCTGGAACTGTGTTCCCACCAGTGAGTCACGCACCTGGCCCTTGCTCCCCCAGGAGACAGAAGCCCCTCCATGGGACCCCTGGGTCTGTGGCCTGGCGCACTTGTTCTTGAGTGCTGGTGACTCTTAGTGAATGTGAATCGAATCAACACATAACTGGAAAATAACAAGATGATGTAAGGTTTTGCAGTGAGCCAACGAGTCCAACCTCAAACCCACAAGTGCAGAGTACTGTGACAGTGGATCAGTCGTGTGTGTACTCTGGGGGACTTCACTGCCTGAGCCGACTTCGGATTCTCTCCATGTGACAGGGCAGCCTGGCTCTGGGGTTGCCTTTCCAGACCACAGTAACTGCAGCGGGCCCGATGCCCTCGCAGAGCCGCTTGCTGGCCTCCTGGCTTCCTGCCACATGCACTGCGCACTTGCAGGCGTGGTTTTCAGAGCACACAGCGAGGGAGCCTCGCTGTTTCATCCTGGCCGACCTTAACCCAAGCAGTAGAGGCTTTCTTCCCAGCTGTGGCTGCTTTTCCCTCTCCACTATGTTCCTTCGTCACTACGGCGGCTCTGCGTGGAAAGAAGCAGCTTTGGGGCAGAACTCACTTCCTGCTAATTCTTCCCTTGCAGAACATTCTGGAGAACAGATGTACGGACTTAGATATAATAAGAAAAGTAAAATAACTACGTCCAGACCACTTAAGCTGAGTGGAAATAATTTTACAAAGTGAATTTTTCCCTTCCTTTTTGTAGAACGGTTGCAAGGATCTCTGCTTCTCTGCCTGCAGCCTTTAGGTTAACGGTATGGCATCAGGGAGCTCATTCACAGGGCAATTTATGTAAACATGTGGGTCACCGTGCTCCACCTTACTGTAACCCAACTCCTTATTTCATGCATGTCCGTGGCAAGACTTTCTAAAATAGCAATTATATACTGGAAGCGTGTTACGTGCCTGCTACAACAGAAATTTGTTCTACCCACAAATGCCAGCAGCATAGCACACTTCCATTTCACTCAATAGGACTCAGGCGTGTACTTAGGAGATGGCTTTTAGGGTTCTTTCCCCTGGTTTAACAGCTTTTTGAGAGCTCAAACTGGTTCCTCATCATTTTTATGTTGCCCACAGCATGCAGTTCACAGTGAGTAATAATAAATATTGGCCAAATTCATAAGTAAACAAATGTATCAAAAGAAATAATGTTGAAGAACACAGATTTGGGAGGAAACTGTTTCAGTGAGCACGTGTGGGTCCAGGCACAGCGGTCAGCACTTCGTGCCCACGTGAGAGACCACTCTTGCTGTAAGGAAGGAGCCTGTTGAATACGGTCACTGAGGAAACCAATTTCAATCTCCTACAAGTGTCAAAAACAACAAGTAAAACCAAACCAAAATTCACAGCAAATAGCAGAGGGAAGTCTTCATGTTCATTGTAGGTTTTTATGTAAAACACATTTGTCTGCTACCTGCTTCCCAGGCCCACTGCAGAAGCTGTCTAGGACAGCACAGTTTTTGCCAGCCAAGTAAACCTTCTGTGTTCATTGGCTTTACTTAGCCATGTCTATGTACAATTTAATTAAAAGTATACATAAGGAGTTCTGAAGTTTTCAAGACTTCTTTGGGGGGGTAGCAAGAGAATGAAAAGAAGCAATTTCTAAACTAGCAGAAATGATCTTCAAAACAATGACAATAACAACAACAACAACAACAAAACAAAAGTAGACAGAGAGATGTAAAGAAACATCCCTAAAACTGCCTATCTGGTCAGTTTCTCTGCAGGCCACAAGAAGACACATTCTTGGGATCCACTCCAACCTCTGCACATTCTAAATCCTGCTGGAGTTACCTGACTCCATGATGGTGTCAGGCCCAGAAGCAAACAATCCTCAGGAGCTTCTTGACAGACTACTGCTCACCGTGGACCGAAGTGGGTAAACTGGCTAAAGTAGACCCTGAACCATCAAGTCTACTTACAGAGTCCAAAAGTCTGCTTAAAATCTAATTTGCCTATTTTCACCAAAAGAAATGTTCCTGAGGATAGAAACCCGTGCGCATGCTAAGAGCCTTGGATTCTACAAACACAAGGATGAGAAGATCTAGGGAGAGGATACATTTTCCAACTGCAGCAGCCGTGGTTCCCCAGTTAACTCTTCCAGGGTCAAACGTTTAACGCAAGCTCCAGCCGAGCACTACCACTTAAGGGAGGAACTGTAAGCTGTGCAGCTTGACCTTGAGGTCTCATTCTACATTTATACACCTTCGCCTGTCTGCACAGCATCCAGAATGTCTCTTTGTTTTTAGAAAGCAAATCATGCGGAGCCCAAGACCGTCCTCTAGACCAGACCGGGCTGCTCGTGTGAAGAGAGTCACCTGGTGGACAGAGCTCAGAACTGCAGCCCAGTGAAGGCCGAGATTCCCTGGAGGAAGCCTCTTTTATTTGGGATTTTTCTCCTTTCCCCGCCCCTATTTTCTGGGTATAGCCGGCTGCTGACGGTGGACATAATGCAGCTGTGCATGAGAGAGCCTCAAGTTCAAGTCGAGAGATTTCCAGAGCAGTTACATTAGCTCTATGAAAGTTCCAGGTCACAAGTTCTGTAAACTATTTAGAAAGCTGATCAGCATAGCATGCTAACAATTTTTTAAAGTTCCTGAAGTCTCTTAACCACGAAGCTAAACAGGAGCCTCTGTGTTTGAGAGCAAGGTCTAATCTCCACCTAAAAACGTCGGCCCTTCCTCCAGCAGATTATGTGCTTCTGTTTTCTTTGGGAGGAGCAGACAGAAGTGTGGATGCCTTTGGAGTCCCAAAATTGGCATTTCAGCTTCTGGAAAGGGCCTGCCTGGGCCAGAGACTCGGTGCTGCTCCCAAGGCCTCCCCTCAAGATGTAAGACGGAACCAAAGAAACCGAAAGGGAAAGCCAGGACCTCCTGCCCGTCTTATCTTCTGGTCCTCCAGGCTGCTGCTTCTGTTCTCCTTTGTCTGAAGTGTTTTAAGTGTCCTGGGCCATGCAGTCACCTGAGGAGAGACGACAGGGCCTGCTGCAGTGCCTGCCGGGTGCCAGCGTCCCAGCAGGCCACTGAGCCCTCCAGGCCGGATTCCTGATGCCCACACAGCGCAGTCACACACAGGATGAGGCACTATGCTCCCCTGCCCTGTAGAACCTGGGCACGGGGCTCTTTGCCAGATGGGCCGTGAAACACGCTCCATCCTTCTGCTCCCGGACAGGCACCCAGCGCCCCAGTCCTGGCCAGCAGAGGCTGCAGAGCAAGACAGATTTGGTTCTCAAATCGCATCTCCAGCAAGGCTACCGCACCAGGAGATACAGTTGACTTTCAAAATTCAACAGTAAGAAATAAAGCAACCCAGCCGACACTGGGGTGTTTGAGCAGCTATTTCACCAGGAAAGACACAAAACTCGAGAAACACTGCTGATGCCATGAGCTCCGGGCCCAGCACACTCAAGCCTTAATGAAACAAGGATCCAACCACCAGTGTCTAGGACACAAAACCGCTGTGGAAGGTGCGGCTGGGATCAGCGTGCCCCAGGCCTGGGCTCCATCTCCGGCGTCACCAGGAAAAGACATTTCAGTAATGCCCAGTGTTGGCACAGACACAATAAGGAAACGATGCCCGGTGCTGCTGGGGTTGGTCAACAGTGCTGCATTGGGGGTGCTTTTGCCATAGCTTCTTCATGAAGTTAAACATAATCTTCTCGTGATCAAAAAGACCCACACACTCCCACTTGGCTTTCCACTCTCCGTTCACTGCCAGCTCGTGTCTCCCTTTAGCTGACACTGTCCGTGTGGCCAGGAGCTCTGAGGCACGTGGGAGGCCTTGTGGGTGCAGAGGGGCCAAGCGGGCACCGGGGCTCGACCCCAGAGGGCCGGAGCAGAGGGAAGGGTCACGCCCCCAGCGCTGGGAATCTGAGGCTGCAGGGGCTGTGAGCGCAGAGCGTCCACCCACCAAGGAGGGGCGCTGCTTGGGTTTACGGTGTTATTTTTTTTAACTGAGCATATTTTATTTAGAAATTTTGGACTCCATTACTTTGGCCAAGTAAGAGCAAATCATAAAATGAGGACTGGTGTCTGCTGGAGTGAAGCTTGCTGAAATCTGCCCTGTGTCTCATTCCCAGCATCTATCGGGATAACCAGTACTCTCACCGCTTGCCGCTCACGAAGTATTTATTAAATGAGCGAATGAGAGGTGGCATAAAATGTTAATCGTCGCAGGCCTTTGCGATATTATTTTCGTTCAGTGAGCGTATTCGTCGGTATGCCATCTGTGGCAGCCATGTGGAAATGAGCATGCAGTTTTGTTATTAATACAAGGTATGATCATATTATACGAGTGACTGCTTAAATTTTTAAACATTATAGTGAAAGACGCACTGCCGTGAGCGCGACCCCTCGCTCCGACACGCTCATCCCTTCGGTCTCGCCACCTTCTGCAGCCTCCCTGGAGCCCTCTTCGGTGAGTGTCTTTATGAGGCGTGACCAGAAGTAGTGACGCGGCTGCTGGACGCCTCCAGCGGAAAGGCAGCTCATGACGCGAGGCCGGGTCCCACCCACCTCACTCGGCTCTTACTCGTCCTGTCCGGTACTGGGCAACCTCTGGCTCCTCCTCCAAGCGAAAACGACCACTAAAGGTGAACATTTTAAGTAGAAGCAGGACATCGAGGCAGCTGGACAGTGCACCTGAAGACACTCAGGAAAGAGGACTCCAGAGCAGCTGCAGAAAGTGGCGAGGATGAGGGGAGCAGTGTGTTTGAAGCCGGGAGGATTCTGTGGGGGACGCATAGCAAGGCCCCTTTACTGTAGCGCAGTTTTACGTGCAAACACTCACTGTATATTTTGATCCCACCTCGTATGCACATAGTCTGTAGTCGTGCTGTTGGGTGACATTCCCAAGGGGAAAGTTCCCTAGAAGTGCGTCACAGTGATTAGTCACGTCCTATCCCACCGGTCTTTGAAACCAAAGCATGTGGCTCGCTCCTTGGAGACCTACAGGAAATAGGTACCAGGAATGTGGCCAAGGCTCCTCCTTGAAGACAGCACTAATCCTGCTGTGATAAGCCCCGGGTTGTTATTCAAGGGTGTTTGCAGTGCCATGGAAACGGAGCTAGTGTTTTCCAGGGGCTGTGCTCTAAGTCCAGAATCCAGATATGGACAGGAATATCCCAAATATTATGAGTTCAGCTTCCGAAACCAAGCCCTACCTCATTCTCTTCTGTGCTACAAAGGTCACCCACAGCCGCCTGGTACGAATCTGTGGTGCTGAAGGCCCTCGCCTGTGGGAAGTCATCACTGTTATTCCCATCTGGGCAGTGGCGAAGCTCAAAGTCAGAGCCCCTCGGGGTTCAGCTTCTGGGATCTGTCAGATGGCCCCTTTGGGAGACAGTTTTCTGAGTAAGTGCTAAGTATTTTCGGCACAGAAACCCAGCTGTGCAAACACTGCGGACATTTGAACGCTTGCTTTATGTGTGGATTTATTTTTACTTGCACTTACTTTAGAGCGATTCTTCGGGGAGAAGTTGCTCGTCCTCTTTTGAGAAATGGCAGTCTCTCTGTCTCATCCCAGTGGGCCACAAACGGTCCGTATCACGGGACACCCTGGCTAATTAGCGCTAATAAGCGGGGTTGGAAGGGCTCGGGAGGGAAGCAGGAGGCCTGTCCTTGCCAAGTTGGAATGGACTCAGCCAGCAAGATTTTCCACTGCGACTTTGCAGCCCCAGCCTCTGTGCATTCTTGCTGCCTACACACGTTTCTGACCCAGGCTTGCACACCCCTTGCCACACAGAGCCGAGTATGTTTTGTACCAGAAGGCGCGGGGCTTATTTATTTCATAAGCGGCTTCTGCACTGTTGGCCATTTGTGGACCGTAGGAGACAGGGTGCCCTTCTGTTCCCAGCCTGGTCAGAGGCTCCCACAGAGGGCACACGGCTGTCCCACTCACTGAGCACGGCAGCAGGCTGAGAACTGGCAGGAGAGGCTCACAGAATAAACAGGATTTCAATGGTGGAACGGGCCGGGGAAGGCGCTGCACAGCAGAGGGAAAGGCTGGAGGCCACGGCCAGGACCAGGTCGACAGGCCGTGACCCACAGGCAGGAAGGCAGAGGGGCTCTGTGTCCACACCCGGCGGGCTGAGAGGGTCTCAGAGAGGCCTCCGTGCACATGGCAGCCGCAGCCCAGATGCAAAGTCCGAGGATGGAAGAAGCCGGTCGGTCCAGGGCTGGGGTTTTTAATCCAGCCCCAAAAAGGAAAGAGATGCCACAGTATGCCAAGACATGGACGGGGCTTGAGGAGGAGAGGTGAGTCCACCAGCCAAGGAAGAACAGGCGCTGCGTGACAGAAAGGAGTTAAACCACAGGGAATGGAAGCAGTGACCTCCAGGGGCCCGAGGCAGGGGACGGCTAGCTGCTGTTAAAGGGTCAACACTGTGGCTTTGTAGACAAGAGACTGCAGGCACACGGTAATGGGTGTTCAGCGCTGTGGATGTATTTTATACCGTGGAACTGCACGTTTAAAAATGGTTAAGATTGCAACTTCATGTCGCGTGCATCTCACCACTGTGAGAAAACGCAGCTCGGATGAACTCAGATTCAAGCCTCGCCCCTCCCTGATGTTGAATCTGTATGAACAGTGGGCAGGCCGGGCACCGGCCAGGGCAGCCCAGGAAGTCAGTGGGCGGCCGCCTCCTTGGAGCAGGCGACGCTGCGGGAGCGCTGACACCTCAGACGCCAGAGGCCAGCGGTGCGGCTGGGCTTCGTTCATCCTGAAATCATGAGGGCCGGTGACGCGCAGCTTTCGGAACAGGAAGGCAGGTGCGGAGCAGGGCACAGCTCGGGATGGAGAGGAGGAGCTTACCCACGGGACGCGCCTCCCGGAAACACAGCTCAGTGTGACCCAGAAGCTTCCAGAGAAGACGCAGCGATGCCATTTCCGTCTGCCATTGAGCTCTGATTTCTCTGTCAAATTCTGACAAGCTATATGCGCTTGGTGACGGCCCGAGCACGCGGCGGCCCCTTGCCTGGCACGGCCCTCATCCAGCTGCGTGAGCGCCGGGCCGGGGCGAGCTGGGCCACCGGCCCCAAGCGTCCCTACGGATCCCGGCGCAAAAGGACGGGAAGCCTCATTTAGGAGCTGAGTCTCCTCAGACTTTCAAATGTCTATTTTGACATTTAAGCACATTTTTAGGAGCTTGAATGAAATGTTCAAAAATGAGGAAATCATTAAATAAAGGCGTGTGCTAAAAAGCTGTGCAAGCATTAAAATCGTGTTTAAAGATCACTTGATGACGGAGAAACGCTCACGGTTTGTGAAGTGACTAAGCTACGTGAAACTGTTCATTAAGATATCATATCTGTTTTAAAATTACAATTACATCAGGAAAAGCAAACTTTTTAATAATTACATGATGTGATCAAAAGATATTGTAAATATTTAAATTTTAAAATGCTTATTATAATAAAAGACATATTGCCATTAACCTCTCTTGCTTCAACCTCACGTAGCCCATGGTCCTTGCCATGTTCTGAAGCAGTTCTGGAAGACCCTTTCCTGAGTGTCTTTGGTTGCACCATCATGGACTCGATGTCCTGAATTTATTCAAAACATTTATGTTTCATGGTCATTTTGACTTTGGGGAAGAGCAGAGACACCTGGTGCCGATCTGGTGACAGGGTGGACGAGGATGCCCTGTGCTGGTTTCAGGAGCCTGCCTTTCCACTGGATGGCTCTCAGCAGCCACAGCATTCAAGGTGTTTTTGGTCCCACTTCATAAAGACCAGGAAAGGGGACTTCCAGAACTGCATGTCGGAGGGAATACGTGTGTTTGAAGTCAGAGGTAGTATTTTGGGGGGATTCGTGGCAATATTTCTTTTAGTGTAATACGTTTTCTTTTATGTAAACACACTCCATATTGCAGTGGCACCAGGGACTGTTTTTGTGGAAGACAATTTTTCCATGGATGGGGAAGGGGATTAAATCTCTTTTTCTATTAGTATATGTTTGTGGCACATAATAGTTGGACTCCTCAAGGCGAGCCAGACCATCAGGATTATATTCCCACAAGGAGCACGAAGTCTGGTCCTTCACAAGCATGGTTCACAGGAGGGTTTGCACTCCTATGCGAATCCAGTGCTGCCCCTGGTCAGACCTGACAGGCTGAGCTCCGATGGATGGCGGTGGAGACTCTGGGAGTGGCTGGGCTGCAAAGGAAGCTGCGCTGGCTGGCCTGTGGCTCACCTCCTGCTGTGTGGCTGGCTCCTGAGGCCATGCACCAACTCCAGCTCTGTGACCAGGCAGGTCCCTGCTGTACTGTTGGAGCATCCCTGTAGTCTGCATATTACAGTTAATTTCTACTCCTTTTTTCAAGCTTGTTCATTCCTCTCCTGCTGCCCTTAGCCCTGGGAGGGTTAAGGGCTGTTTCTGATGTTCCCTTAGGGGACCCTTAATGATAACCCAGGTATCACCAGCCCTTCTTACGGTCTCACCCCAGAAGGTTCCCAAAAGTCAGGTCTGGACATGTAGAGGAGGAAATCCTTTACCAGACTGGAGGATTAAAGCATGTATGCTGCTTGGTAGTTATTTTAAAGTAAAAGGGCAATGTGATTTTTATTCTAGCCACACGATTTTTGTATTACATTTCAAATCATGAACTCCTGTGTGAAGAATATCAGAGCCAGTTTTGGTGTTGGCGCCTGCAGAGCTGCCGGTTTATTCCAGCTATTTAGTTTATGGATGGGAAGGTGGCAGGGGAATGGGGAATAACACAGAATTTGGCTGATTGGAACACTGGGGAGAAAAGACACAGAGCCCCTTATGGGAAATCACAACCCTGCAGGAAGAAAGCCCAGGCACAGGGGGTTTCCCTGGTCAACTCCAACAGCCGGCAGCCTGTGGTCCCCTGGCCAAGTCTGGCCTTGCCCTCCTCTTCGCTGAAGCCTTTAGGTAAAAAGATTTTAGAAGTCTCACCTGATTGGGGAAAAGCTAAAAGAATAATAGTATTCCTTGCCCATGTAAGTCATATACCATCAGGTTTCAGGGGCCATAAATAAAGCACTACAGGAACACAGCACCAACTATGCATGGGTGTCAGGCATTGGCTGGATTAGTGCAACAGAGAGGGTTGGGATGGAGGTGACAGAACCTGGAGCATCTAAGATATGTTATCTGATTGTTAACAGAAGAAGTTTGCTGATCCTTGAATTTTTTCCATGGAAGGATAAGTAATTCTTCTAGAAAACAGAAGATGATACTCTTCACCTCATTTTATGTAGCTAGCCCTGCTTTGAGACCCAAACCAAACAATGACATTACAAAAAGAAAAACTACAGGGCAGTGTCTCCTATACGAATGTAGATGCACCAATCCCTAATGATTTTAGTCATCTGAATGCAGCCATTTATAAAAATTCAATATATCATGCTGAGCTAAGTTTATTCCATCAAGGTGCAAGGCTGCTTTAACATTTAAAACTCAGTTATTGTATTTAACAATATTAACAGACTTAAAAACAAACCCAGCGAACATCTCCAGAAACTCAGGAAAAGGATTGTGTGCTTTCAACACCGTCCTGATGAAAACTCCTGGCAAACTATTCGCTTCATCAAGGCACCAACAAAGAGCGCACTGCCAGGGTCAGCCCTAAGGAAGAGAAGCTGGGGCATCGGCCCACGGGAGGAGCTGCAGGGCTGGGTCTTCATCACCCTGCCGGCGTCCTCCTGGCGTGGCACACAGGGGAAGAGTGTGAGGGCTGGCGAGTTTGGCGAGACTGTGTTTATTTAGTGTGATCACATACGAAGGGGCCGTAGAGTCTAAAGAAAGTGTTTTCATGCACAAGAGCCAGTTTGTCAAGATTATGAGATACAAGGCCAAAACACAAAAATCAATTTTACTTTTAACAAACCATTGACAGTAAATGTAAAATATATATCATTTGCAAAATAAAATAAAAATCAGAAATAGGGATAAATCCACCCCAAGATACGTATGACATATACCCTAAAAACAGCAGAACGTGCTAAGATAAATAAGTATGACATACACCATAAAAATTATACAAAATTGTGAAGGAAAATCCAACCAAATGAGTCATGTGTTGCAACAGCTCACATGCAGTGCGCTTGTTGGGCTTCTTTCTTTATACGGAATAAGGAGCTCATCTACATACTTTTGTTTGCAAATACTATGTTCTAATCATTGGAAGTAGTTTTCATCCATAGTTTCAAACAAGACTCTCAGGAGTTTTTTACTATTACACATGATTCCCACTCCAGAGGGCCCTGAGCTCATAAGCACAACGGAAAGAAGAGGTTCTCCCCATGTTGGCTCTTCAAAGGGGCCCGCTGCGCATCCGGAGGACAGTGTAACCTCTTCTGGATGTGACGTTCTTGGCACCCAAGAGGAGGCTGAGAGTGGAGGGAGCGTTTTGCCTTTACTTCCAACACAGAGCTCCTGAGTCCCAAATCAGTTTTAAAAGACTAAGTCAAAGAAAGTTGACACAGTTCACATTTTTCAAATTCAAGAGCCATTTTGTACTGCAGTGCTACCTTACTGGCAGTGGGTAACCCTGGATGCACGAAGAGTTGACTTTATGAAAGTCGTCTAGGGTGTGGTGCCAGGCCAGGACGGAAATTCAAAATTTAAAACAACCAAGCTCCTCACCTGAAAACCTCAGGACCTCAAAAAGCTGTTCTTTATGTGGATCAACTCTGGAATGTTTACCGAATTAGAAGTGAAAACAGAAAATTCCACAATTTTTATTAATTTAAGAGTAACTATCCTAAACACATTCTACACTTAATAAGTGACATACATTTCATGAAAACCAGCTATGTTTCCTAATAGGAAAATGATATGAGAAGAACGGTATCACATTACATTTGGACAATCTCATTAATATCTAGTATAATAGAAAATAACTAGATGCTCTTACATCTGTCTGCATTGATATGTGTTACTTGTTGGCTGAGGTACAGCTGGTTTCCAACAGGTGCATGCTTGCAAAGGAAAGGATTTTAATAGCCCCCAGAAAATTGCATTTAATCCTCTTTGATAACATGCCAAAATTTGGCAAATGATAATATATGAAAGGTTGGTTTCATTATAGAATTTGAAATCAGATCCATGAACATTTTACACTCTGTTTTATCAAAGCCCATTTGCACTTTGAATAAATCTTTTAGCAATGTGTGGTTTTGTAATGTTATGCATCGTTGATATGAAAATTATTGATTTACTTAGTTAACCAAACCTTCCAACTGTTGACATATTTTCTAGTACAACTTCAAGGTTCATATTTGTTAATATCGCCATTTATGAGAGAAGCCATTGAGCAGTGGGAAGTCATCAAACTCACAGTGGGGGACAGAAGTTTTCCAAAATTATCATTTTCTCTTAGACCGTCGGTGGTTTCTTTGAAGTGACAGCCTCATTCTGTTGCTTTTAGGAACATAACTGCTGAGGGCTCAGGTCTCAATAACCTCGGTTTTCCTATTTTTTCTGATCAATCACACAAGTGCTTTTCTTTGAAAGCATCACCCTCAGTATGTTGCAGCCAACTTCCTGTCTAGTTACTATCTTATCATGTAGGACACTAACAGCCTCTGTGCAATGAAGCACGATGTCTGCTGCGTGGCCCAGGATGCTCTTGGGAGGTGGACCAGTCGGTGAAGGACACAGGGCTCCTGGTGCTGACAGTACAGCCGCGCTCCTGCCTGTCTCTCCTTGGGATGCTGAGTTCCCCAAGAGTGTGTGCTTGCACCATCTGTGCAAATGTCAGCACCTCAGAATGTCAGAATGTCAGCAGAAAGGGTAGGGAGACCCTGCCACTTTCCTTGGAGCCCCGGGGACCACAGCAGGGTCCAGGTGAACCGGAAGTTCTGTTCTCCTTGAATTCTCAGCCCGCATCCTCTGGGTGGCCCCAAAGCTTCCCATCTCAAGTTTGTGAAATTCATGAATCGGTGTGAGGTGGTCCAGGGCCCGGGGCAGCCCCGCTAGCAGCCTGGCCTCAGCAAGAGGACGTCTCTCTCCTCAGGCTCAGTGGGCTTGGGAGAAGAAAAACCCCTAATGGATGGACACCAGCTCTTCCTGTGTCTGTCCCTGTGCCCTGCCTGGCAGGTTCTGGATGACACCACCCAGACTGACAGGAAAAGGCCATATTGGTTCCTATAAGTAAGAAACATTTGGGGGATGGATGGCAGAGTCATGCTTCACCCCTCTCGTCAGGGCCACAGCATCTTCCTGCCTCTGCTTTCCCACAGGTGGATTTCCCCAGCGTTGCAGGGGAAGATTAGCTTCCGCTACGTGGGCAAAGTGCCTGCCTCTACCGCCCAGCCTCCCCACTTCCTCTCCCCAGGCCCCTCACCAGCAGCAGCAGGGCAGGAAGTCCAGGTGGTGGCCCCGGGCTGAAGAAATTCCCATCTCACCTTTGGCAGAGTGAAAACAGAACCTAGGAGAAACTTAGCTCAGAATCCACTGGGATGAGCCCCACAGAAAGAGAAGCAGTTCAGGTAAACACTAGTAAGCAATAGCTAGGAAATGTTCCGAAGTGGGTACCGCCTCCCTCACCTCAGCCCCTTGGTTCTGTCGCTATAGCACTGGGGTGGGACCTCAGCCTGGAGAGGCCCCACCACCACTGGGCAGGCAGGAGACTGAACGACAAAGTTTGAGGTCAGAAAATGATGCCAAAGCTGTGTTTCCAGACACCTGGAATCTGAGGGCACATACATTTCTACGGCCAGGTGACCCTGCTTTTCTTTTGCTTTTGTTTTTAAGTTGCAGTAAAGACACAGAAAATGGAATCTGCTTAGCAGGTTTTAAGCGCACACACCTGTTCTTCATGTGCACATTGCTTGCAGCCCTCGCCCGGAGCCTTCTTACCTGTGTGGCTGGAGCGTTACCCCACCACCACTGTAACTTCCTGTTCCCTCTGTTCGGCTCTTCCCATCCATAAGTCGGGGAGATCATTTAGCACTGGCTCTTGAGTGACGGCCTCGCTCCACTCCGCACCATACCCTCAGCTGCCCGCTGCGTCGGGCACCAGACAGGATTTGTTTTCTTGAAGGCTGGATAGTATTTCATTGTGGAGATAGATCATGTGCTCTTCACTCAAGAGCGGATATTTAGGCTGGCCCTCCCACGCGGCTGCTGTGAATACTTTAAATAAAAACTCTTCAAATCTCTTCGAATCTGGATTTCGGATAAATATTCAAAAGCAGTAGTGCCGGATAAGGTAGCTATTCTGTCTTTAACGTTTTGAGCAGACTCCACTCTGTTTGCCAAAGCGGCTGAAGAACTGTGGCTCTCCACAAGGCTGCCAGCTTCTCCACATCTTCCCCAGCAGCTGCTGTTTCTCTTTTCATTGTTGTTATCTTTGTGAGCAAGTGAGTGAGTTGAGCGGTAGTCTCGTGGCCATCCTAACCCATGTGTACTGTAGTCTGACTCACCACACTTCCCTGCTGGCTGGTGACGTTGATCAAATCTTCCTGGATCCGTCTCCTCTGGAGAAGGGACTTTTCTGTTCCTCCACCCATTTTTTCTTCAAGATTTTAAACACTATTCTCAATGTTGTTGAGGTGCAACTGTTATTCTCTATGCATTGTGTGTTCTCTGGGCCTACATGTCTGTCCTTAGGCCAGGGCTGTGCTGTTGTAACACTATAGCTTTTTAGTATGCTTTGAAGTCAGGAAGTGTGAGGCCTCCAGCATCGCTCTTTCTTGAGATTGTTCTGGCTGTTGCGGTCGTTTGTGGTTTCATGTGAATTATAGTGGTCTTTTTCTCTGCAAAAATGCCACAGGGACTTTGATAGCGATTGAGTGGGGTCCACAGATTGCTTTGGGCAATGTGACATTTTAAAAATTCTAAATCTTCCAAGCAGCGAATATGGTCGTCTTTCCAATTGTGTCTTTTTCATTCCAGCAGGTTTGTAGTTTTCAGTAGATAGATAGTCCACTTCTCTGTTTGTTTATTCCCATTTTCTCCCCTTAGATGCCATTGTAAGTGAGATTATTTTCCTAGTATTTTGGACTATTCACTTGCCCTGCTTTCAGTGACTGTTTTCCTCAGTCCAGAAAAAGCTTTCTCAGACTCCTGTGCTTGGAGGGCTTCAGGACTTGACTCTCACCTGTGAGTGGGAGGCGGGCAGGCCATCGCCTCCGTGTGCCTGCCTCAGTTTCCTTTCGGTCAGCAATGGCTCCCTGGTGTCTTGAGGCCCCAAGGCTGAAAGTCCTGCTACCCTCGGACCCACGCGGGGCAGGGCTTGGGCTCCACGGGCATCTCCTGGACTTCTCAGGAGTCAACCTTTGCTTTATTCTTTGCTGTAGGGACTTCATTCTGGAGACTTGCTGCAATCATTTTCTTTTACATGGTGAAACTGAAATGAATGAGAGAAATGAAGTCGCCGGGTCCCGCTGCAGCCCTGGGTGCTGTCCCCTCCGGCGTGTGGAGCCCACGGGGAGACACCGCACTCCCTCCCTGGCCCTGCCGTCCCTGGGCCTGGCCCTTGGAAGGAGCCGGAGCAGTGGAGAGGTCCTAGGTCGCACGGGAGCCTCTGGTGCTCAGGAAGGCGAAGACAGGAGCGGCAGAGTCCCGAGCAGGTGCAGTGCTCAGGCAGTGCCAGGAGCAGCCTCAGCCCAGCAGGGCGTGAGCAGTAGCCTCAGAGACAAGGGCATCCTGCTTGTTCTCCGCTTCAGGCCTCACACCACACAGCACTGCTCTTGGTGCTTTCCTCACTGCAAATTAAACACGATTCTTAGGCAAAGGTAGAACACACAACAAACACATTCTAAGAGTCAAGCAAAACGTACCATAACCACAATAACAATGATAAACCAAGTGAAACAGTTGCAGTCCACAGCTCGAAGTTAAGCACTGGGATACACCGTACGGCACCTGCCGCGCCTGGCTTCTTCCTCACATTTTGCATGAGTGTGGCTCGGAAAGTTGTTCAATAAGCAGCTTTCCTCCACAGTGCAACCGTACCTGGGAAGTACGAGGCAGTCAGTCTCCTGTGACCATCCTGTTGGCCACATTATCCGGTCTGTGTCCCTCGGAAGTGGACCGCAAGCCCTTCGCCTCAGTCATGGGCCCTCACTGTGGAGTTGTGAGGGTTTCCTAAAACCAGCGGGAGCATCTGAGGAAATAACCCCAGGAAGTGTGGCTTCTCCTGTTACTTCTCCATCTTGTCTGATACCCGTGCGTGCTTCACCGTCCCCCAATGCTGCACCTGCAAAGCATTCCTTGTCACTTTGTGAATATGTGTGAGTCACTGTCTTCCTAGATTCCATCGCTGAAACAGGCTTTTAAGAGCAAGGTCTGCAGGACCAAGGGCTGTCACTACCAACTTCCCAAGTACTTCCTACTCCTTGGTGGACACAGCTGAGCCGCAGTGTGAGGGAGACACCACGCCGGGACAGAGGCACCCTTGTGCACAGAGGACACAGCGGCGTACTCCGCACACACGAGCTGAGAGGGGACCTGAGAGGACCCCTGTACAGCTGGTTCTTTGCTCAAATAGGAAGAGTACCAGGTAGTAACCCAAGTACATCATCCATAGTGTTCTACAGCAGATGTGGCTATTCCTGCTGAACTTCTAGAGCACTTGAGAGGAAGGGAGAAGACGCATCCTTGACTTGTGCCCATCGGCACGAGCTCTGAGCTGTGGCGGTCACACCACCAACACAACCGTGTCTACTCCTCTTCCGCCCCGCTCCATCTCAGCACACACACAGCCTTGGTGGTGGTGGAGGACTGATATCGGGAGCTAGGCCGGACTGCGCAGTGGCTTGTAGGGCCTTTGTCGGTGACTCTGAGAGACCAGCATGAAGATCAATGTGATGTCAGCCCATCCTTGACTCTCCTCATTCAGCACACAAGGCATGAAATCCCCTGAAAGGTGGTGGCTGGGGAGGGGAGGATGATACCTTTTCCATCCTGGGAGCACGGGAAGATTTAACTGGAGTTAGGACCCAGAGGACGAATTGGATCTGATTTGGAGAGGTAGAGCACTGTCCTCCCTCCAGCCCGGTGAACTAAGGGAGCACAAGGGGGGTGTGGATCACGCGCGCATGTGTGGAATGCAATGAGCAGCTCAGTTTGGCCAAAGAAAAGGGTGCGGACAGCACAGAGTTACTCTGCTTACTGAGCCACACTAGAGGGTCACTCCTGAGCAGAAGACCTGATATGGCACCTTGTTCAAACTATGTAACTCAGGACTGGGCTCGCCATGCTCAGTGGGACACGGAGACCCCTAAGATCCAGCTGGCTGGGCCCAGAAGTTGGTACTGGCACAAAGGCAAGTGCCGAGGAATCCCAGAGACTGCAGGCCCCTGCCCTGCTGAGGCCATGGCAATAGTCCAGTGGACCCTGATGAAGATCTGTCTGGGTTAATTGTAGTGGAGGAGAGGAGAGTAATGTGAGGTGCTGCAAAGGCTGATCTGGGGACTCAGGTGAGAAGTGAGGGCAGTAATGGCCCCATGTTTCAAGCATGAATGGCTGTGGTGACCGAGGGAAAGCTGATGAGGAGCCTGGCTTGGGACATGCTAGGCTTGTAGATTTCCTGTAAGTGATAGGAAATGGGACTAGAACACAAGAGGCAAAAACCTGGGAGCAGAAATGTGTATCGGGCAGCTTCCACTACTATCCTGAAATACCTGAGTTAATGAACTTATAAAGAGAAAAGGTTCACTGTGGTTTACAGTTATGGAGATTCCAGTCCAAGATCAGGTGGCCCCATTTCTTTGTCCTCCACCCAGGGCAGTGCATCATGACAGGTGCCCAGGCTGGACCAGATTGCTGACTGGAGGAGCCAAGAAACAAGGGACAGGAGGAGACTGGCACGCCCACCCCTTCGGGGACACCCCAGTGACTCTGCCACCGTGCACCACATCCAGTGTCCACACCTATCCCAGCCCACCTTGGAAACCACATGTGGGCCTCTGGGGGGATTTCACCAAAACCACAGCGAAGTACAGCAAGAGTGGACAGCAGGACCAGAGCCATACGAGGGTCTGTCACAGAGACAGAGCCCAGACACTTGGGGAACAGCCACCCTTCCAGGACCTGGAGTTCCAGGGCTATTTAAAACCTCCTCTCATAGAACCCTTCAGCTTAAAGTTATGTTTGGCGATTTTAATTAAACAAGGAGAGGTGTTTAGAATACCCTGCGTTTTATTTCAGGGCACTGGGTTGTGTGTATACACACCAGTTTCTCCCCTAACAACCAGGCCCTGGCCCAAGTCTCTGCATACTTCAAGGTTGATGGTAAAAGAAGAAAATATCAGCTGCTGCGGTGGAGGCCCCAGTGAGGCTGTTTGTGAAAGCATTTAAACTAGGATCCCTGCCCGCTCGCATCAGGCTGCTCGCACTGGTGACACTGTGGTGGTTTTCTCCTCCCGGGTCGGTATGCTTAGGAAATACAGTGCGTGTTACGTACAGATGTTTCCACTGCATCCTCCTCCCCCAAACCAAAGCAGAATAAAAGCAATGTTCTTGAAATTTCCTTTAACACTGGATAGTGGTAGCTGTTCTTTTTTATGTTTGCCCAATCCCAAAAGTAAACGACTTCCTTTCAAACCTGAAACATAAATCCTAAATGGGCCTTCGTCCTGGGGCTTCTGCCTTTTGTCAGTTTAACAGCTTTAGCAAGAAGCACATACTTTCAGCTGACCTGTAGTTGAAATTATCTTAACATTTCTTTCCCAAAGTGTTCGAAGACATGTATTTCAGCTGGGGAGGAGAGGAGAGAGGACACGCTGCCCTGGTCTGCCGTGTGTGGCCCAGACCCCTGCCATGGCCCCACGCTGCCAAAGTGCTGAACCTGCAGGGGCTGCTTTCGGCTAATGAGTCCTCCGCGCCGGTTTCCCCTCCTCCCAATGCGCCCTCATAAAATGCACTTAACTGCACTAATGCAACAAAAACTCTTCATTATTACATCGTGTTCACTTAGTGAAAACCTTGTTTAATATTACGTTTCAGCCTGCTGGGCTGAAACTTGGCCGGGAAGGGAGACTCCGAGCGGGGAGTATCGAGGGCTCTGACGTGGGCCCGCCACCCGCCCTGCGCCGCAGCTGAAGGCTGGAATCGCTGGGCCGCACAGCTCGGACCCCACTGCCAACTTCTGTGCAGAATTTACCGCAGTGCTAGGCAACCTGCCCACCACACAAGCAGAGACGCCGGATCGCTTTTCCTGGGACCCAGCAGTTAACGGTTTTTGGGGAGAGGCAGCAGGCCCAGGTAGATACTTTTACAGAGAGGAAGGAGGGGCGGGCAGCCTCTTTTTATAAAGCTGTTGTAGCCAAGCCAAGTTCTATTCATCAAAAATTTTCTCTAATTGTTCATGGTCTGAGTTCAGAGCCAATATGCCTTGGCGACCGATTTATCCTGGGGAGCTGGGGGTAGTGCTCCCCTCTTTCTCTTAGCTGTGAACTTCTCTGCCTCCCTTGGACATAGACCCTCTCTAGGGCACCTAACCTAACAAGAATCTAGTGATAGCTTTCTATTAAAAGGAAAGAATCAGTTGGCAATTTGAACAACCTTGCTGAATTAGAGTTTCACATACATTGGATTTTCTTAAAGTGAAAAATAACTGCAGTCTCACAGCCTGTAACCTAGGAATACAATTCTTTATTTTGAGTTCTCCCATCCAATATTTAGGAAGAATTTCTGGTCCTCTTATTACCTGCCAAAGCTCTCATTTGGAGACATTTCCCTCTGTATTGTTCCTTAAAGTTCCTGAAAGACTTATCTGTGGATTTGTACAAGGGAAAGAGAGGCTCTTGGGAAAAGCCTCCTTTTCATATTTCTCCCAAAAACCAATTGATATCTGTGTTCATAAAAATAATTTATAAACTCCTTAGGAAAATGCCAGTGTAAAGGAATAAATCGTTACCCCTGGGACCTTACAATTGGTCATTGGCTAAGAAGTGGGTACAGGTGCCAGAATCTTGACAGGCAAGTAGTTGAGACAATAAGGCTGTGGGTGCTGAACTTCCAGGAAGGGACAGCAGTCAAAACTGGGTCACAGGAAGTGAAAAGGGAGCTGCTGGGCTCTCTCTCTCCTGGTAGCCTTGCTTGCTACTCCGTGGGAAGTAGCTGAGAACCCAAGTCCCTCTGGCCGAGGATGAGGCAGGACATTACTTCTGGATGTCGCTGTGTTCCATTGCATCCCAGGGAAAGAAATGAGTGTCTCTATCTAGGCAGGAAGTGTGTTCAAAATGAGTCTGGATGAGACAGACAATCAGAACTTTTTAAACTTCTGGTGATAGAGTTTTTTTCTTCTTCATCTGAGCCCTAGTTTCTGGGCAGAAAATACATTTCAGAACAAAGTCATGTAAGACTGCTGATAATTGCATGAGATCATCTAGTAATAAAAGAGACAAGATGCATTGTTTTGTGTGATAGGGAATATTAAAATATACTCTATGGAATCCATTTTTCTCCCCAGTTTGATCCCCCATACCAAGAATCGAACTCAGGACCTTGTATTTGCCAGACAACATGGAACCACTGAGCTACATCCCCAGCCCTTACCCCCAATTTTTGAAACTGGGGTTAGGGCTCATTTACTTATTTGTGAACAGTGCTAAATGATTCAACACCAAGTCTTCCCGGCTCAGTGAATTTTCAGTGCACTGATGAAGTGAGAAACGTACCAATTCAGGCTACACTGGCTACGGAGATGGCGAGAAATGTCCTCCTGGAAGTCCTAGCAACACCTGAAAAGGCAGGCAGACACTCAGTTTTTCTTTCACACAGAAAACGGGGGCGAGTGAGGACAAAAGACAAAGCAGTTAGGAAACTCCTTAAAGCTGGTTTCCTTAAAAGAGGCTCCTGCAGCTTTGCCCCTAAGTCATTGCCAGAGATGGCTGCTTTCTGCGGCGTGCAGTGAGTAGATGCTTCTCTTTCTCTGAGCTTGGCCACTTGGCTCTGGTAACTATGAGAAGGATCTTCAGTGACTCCAGGCAAGAGGAGAGGGAGAAGGAGGTTTACTGTACTATGTCCCAGCAGGCCAAGGTGGCTTGGCCCTAGTGCTCCAAACTCAAAGTGCTGCACCCCTGGCGCGGCCTGGTGGTGCTCCCCATGCTTTTCTGTGCTTTCTGTGCCCCAGATGTCCTGGAAGTGCTTCTCCTGAGAAGCTGGTGAGAGAGCAGATTCGGAGGCCATGAAATCTGCCTGATGCCCTCCAGGGAGCACAAGAGGAAGTCAGTGTCCCACAAGATGAAAGGGGTGGGCTTTGTTTAACTGCTGTTTCTTTGGAGCACTGGTCCTTATCTTTCCTGCTCCTCTGCCCCCAGCCCCGCCGGTGGAAAGCCCGCCCTCCACTCTAAGCTATGCTCCCCTTCACTCACAGCCAGGGGCCCCGGGCTCTGCAATGCCCTGTGTTCTTTTTCGCCAGCTCCTCTCAGGTCCATCTTCTTGTCTGCTCCCCACCAACCACGTTCAAGTAGCTTCACTGAAGTATGACTTAAACTCCACGAAAGCAGGAGAAATCAGTGTTCGCGTCTCCTTCTGGCCCAGCGCTCTTCCAACGCAGGGCCATGCCCCTGTACTAACCTGTGGAGCGGTTGGTGGGCATCCTGGTTGTTTACGGCTTTAGACTACTGTGAGAGGTGCGCCATGAATACGCATATGCAAGTCTTTAAGTGATCGTATATTCATTTCTCCTGGTCGGCAAAGAGGAGAATTGTTGGCCTGTATGGTAAGTATGTGGTTGACTTTTTAGAAACTGCCCGGCTTTTCTGAGGTCGCCATATCCCTTTATCCTCTGTACTTGCCAGCTTTCTGTCGCTGTGTGCAGTACCCAACACCTACGACTTAAAGGCGGCAAAGTTCAATTGGTCTACGGTTTCAGGGATTCAGTCCATGGTCAGCAGGCTCCAGAGTAGAAACTTCACAGCAGGACGGTGTAGGGGAGCACAGCTGCTCAGTTCACAGAGCAGGAAAACAACTCCAGACAAGAGGGGCAAGGGGCCCAGGCCTCACCTCTGTCACCCACCCAGGCGAGCAGTGTGCTTTAACAACCCCCGAGGTGACTCCCAAGCCAATCAGGTTCACAGTTAAACTCAACCGTCCCTCATACTTCCCGGCAATCTACTCGATTCCAATGTCCCCACATCCCACCCACACTCACTATCCACAGGCTTTTTGTTCTAGCTTTTCTGTCTGTCACCCTGCCAGGAGCAGGCAGGAATGTGCCTCTCAAATCCGCTCAAAGCCATGGTCACACACGCCACCCACCCGTGGCGGGGCATCCGACCGTGCAGCAGCCGGCTTGCGTCTGTGCGGCGGTGCCGGGCGGTCGGTTCTGTGGTGTCAGAACCCCGACGGAGCCCAGGCTTGGCTTCTGTCTTTTGTTCTGAGGCACCCTGAGCAGGGGTCGGGGAGGGACCTGCCACGACAGACTGAGGCCATCCAGGGCTCACGTGTGGATGACAGGGCAGAAGCCCATTCCCCAGCTGCTGGGCTGGGGACTTGGTTACAGCAGTGACCAGGGGCGGCCTGCAGAGCGGGGACACCGGTGACCAGCGCAAAGCCTGTGCAGTGGCTGCAGAGGGCGGAGGGCCGCCGGGAACCCTGCCGGGTGGCCTGTGGAGCATCGGGGTCCCCGGACCGGCTGTCCCAGGTATCTGCAGGAGGCACTTTGGGGCGAGCACCGCGGCTGTGTGACTCAGGTGCATTCAGATGCGGGTAGCGGAGTGTGTGCAAGCCAACACTGGTACAGGACAGCAGCGCCTCGCACACAGAGGAGTTTCTACAGAGAGAGGCAGGGAGGCCACCGCAGAGGGCTGAGGAGTCACCGGAGACGGGCGTGAGAGGCGGCCGCACTCGCGCAGGCCAGAGGACAGTGGCATCTGGTCCGTCTCCCACCCCAGCAGGCCCCGGAGCAGAGCTGGTCGCAGACCTCGGGCTCCTGAGGGCCTGACCTGAGTCGGGGAACCACGCAGGGCATCCTGCTACACCCCGTGTGGGGCACGCTTGCTCCTTCTTAAGTATTTGACTATGAAAGTGCTTTTATTTTTAGGGAGTAGAGAACAGGTGCTTCCAGCGTGACTTTAATTCACAGTGAGGGCTGTTTCCTCTTCTATGCCCACCCCTGGGGTCCTCGGAGCACACAGGAGGTGCGAGGTGTGGCCACTCCTGCCTGGCTCCCCCGCAATAGGGGCACCCCGTCATTTCTGGTCCTCCTGGATCTGATACATCACTCGGGATTACCCGTGTGATCAGACGCCTTTCAGTCAGGGAAGCCCGGGCCCCCAGTGCAGATAATGGGGCACTGGGAAATTATTTGAGAACAGGCATCAAGGGCCAGCCTCGGAGCCCTGGCTCTGGGGACAGGGAGGGCCCGTGAAGAGCCCCCCGCAGCAGAAGGAAGTCAGGGTCAGCAGTGAACAGGGCCACTCTGGGCTCTGCCCCTGATGGCAATTTCCTGGCCCTGGGCAAGGGCAGTGGCCTCCAGCACCGCTCCAACCGTGGAGACATCGGCCGTCATGGAGGGGGTGCTTGAACCCTTGACTGCCTCACACGCCTGCCCTGAGCAGATGCCCAGGACAGACACTCATGGGGTGGAAGATGCAGCAGCCCAGGCCCCCGCAGCTGCTGCAGAGGCTGAGGGGCTGGTGCAGACACTGTGTCCACAGTTACCTGACGTGACCAGCACATGAGGCCTAAATGGCTGGCCAGGCTAATGCATCCCCCGAGGGCAGGGAAGCCAGTACTTTTGTTTGCTCAACAAACATTTTAGCCAAGGAGCTTGAGCTGGTTTGCCCACTGCAGGAGATTTTGCTCTGCTGTCCTCCCCAGAAGCTGTGTGGAGCCCCAGTGCTGTGCTCCGAGCACAGGGCCCATGCTGGTCCCTCTGCCAATCCCTGTCTCTGTCTGCTGGACTCCGGGCCTCGCCTCCTCTCCCGTTCCCAGGATGGGTCCACAGAAGCACCCGGGAACCCCGGGAACGGGTGCTGATGGAGAGCACAACTGTCGAAGCTCTTCCTCTCCCTCTGTCCTCTCCACCAAGTGAGCAACAGCACAGGAACTGGAACTGCAGGACCTCGGAGGCATGGGAAGGAGGAAGTCCAGCCGGGGAGAGCCAGATCACGGTACTCACTGGGCTAACACATCCCAACCATTTTCCATGCGTTTTTAGGAAAAACTGTAGAAGAATTTAAAGGAGCAAATGGCGTTCCATGGTGTGCTTTCAGTGAAGTATTGAGCAGTCTTAGTTGACCTGCAGTTGTTTCATTCTTGAGAGCTTAGGCCTATTTGCAAGTTCAATTTGAAGGAAATGGATAATAATACAAAGACTTGTTGCCTAGAAATGCAAAGTTTTTTGCTATACAAATACAATTGGTTTCCACTCCATGAAAAAGGTTATCATCAGCATTATGCTGTACTATCTCATAGATATTAATAGTTTTACTTCTATTAGTAAATTTATTTCAGCATTTGTGATTATTGTGTCTGTGTGTGCATTCTTCAGAATTTTTCAGAATAGTTCTTCAGAATTATTGTGTCTGTGTGTGTGTGGATTCAGAATGGGTGTGTATGTATGTGTGTTTCAGACACATATTAAACTGGTTCAAAACAAATGTGTCTCAGTCACTTTTCTCATCATTGAGAAAAAATACCCAACACCCAAAGTTAAAGGAGAAAGGTTTATTTAGCTCACAGTTTGTTGAGGATCCAGTCCATAGTCAGCTGGCTCCAAGGCAGGGTTGCATCACAGAGGAGAAACAGTCCATGGCAGGCAGAAGGCAGCAAAGCAGTGAGGTAGCGAGCAGCAACTAGCAAGCAGTGACAGCAGCCCTCTTTCTGCCCCTTATGTTCTATCCAAGCTACATGTCCTTAGGGCAGTAGCACTCACACCCAGAGTGGGGCACCCTTATTCCTCTCACTGCACCCTGAATCAGCCCCGTCATCACATGATCTTCATCCAGTTACCTCTGAAAAGCCCACCGAGGACCACATGAGGCCTTGAGGGACATCTAGACACAGCCACAGCACCCTCCATCCCATCTGCACTTCCTCTGTTGTGCACTTGTACCCGCCAGAGGGAAGGGTGGGGAGTAACCTTCACCTGCTGCTGGCTGTGTTAAGACAGAGCCGATGACTCCAGGGCTCCCCCTCAGGAGTGGCCTCGGGTGCCCCCCCACACTGGGTTCCTCAAGGCCACTTGGGTCCCACATCAGCCTCTTTGGGTTTTACAAACATTCACTCCTTTAATCCACAACAACTCCACAGTGTGAAGAAAGTGAGGCTCGGGCTTGGCCTGGTGACATATCAAGACTCAGATTTGGCTCGGGTCTCTGAGAATGAAGGAGAGAATCTTACACTTTGGGATTCCAGGTGTTTGAGCACCGTGCCATTCATCTACTCTAAACGTAAACATGGGCTGCCACTCAAGTGTCACTCGAAAGATGGGAGGAAACCCTGCCAATTCAGCCAAGATCCATTAGGGTGGAACAGACACCTGCCATTCAGATGTCCAACTATATCGAATCTGTTTTAAATTAATGAGGGCTGGTCCACAGGCAACTGCAAGGACACCACCAAGACTGCTCAGAGCACTAGGACCCACATGTGCACACTCCACACAGCTCAGCTTCCTATAGCAGTACCTGTGTGTCCAGGTTGGTTTACAATGGCTAGAATAAACTGGAATGGGGTGCTATGGTTTGGATCTGGGTGTCCCCCAAATGCCATGTGTTGGAGGCTCAGTCCCCAGCTTGGCACTGTTGGGAGCAGTGGAAGCTGTGAGAGGTGGCCTGGTGGAGTCTCAGGTCATTGGCAGCTTGTCCCCCAAGAGATAGGGGACCTCAGCCTCTTTTCCTTTCTCTGCATTTTGCACCCAGCCATGAGTGACCAGCCTGGTTCACCACATCCTTTTCACCCTGCCTTACTGCACTGACCTGAGCTGAAAAGCAACAGGCCCTACCCACCATGGACTGGCACCTCCATAACCAGGAGGCAAAATAAATCTTTCTTCTTTTTCAAGTTTATTATCTGGGATATTTTGTCATAGTGGTGGAAAGTCGACAAACACAGGATGAAGTTTTGTAATCACTGATGCTCCAGTTTTCTTGGATTTAAAAAAAAAAAATCTCCCCCCCACAAAATTCCCTAAATCTTTGGTAAAGCTAAAGTCAGGATGAAGTTTTGTAATCACTGATGCTCCAGTTTTCTTGGATTTAAAAAAAAAAAATCTCCTCCCCACAAAATTCCCTAAATCTTTGGTCAAAAGCTAAAGACCTAGTTCTCATTTTCCAGGCACAGCATATCAGTGAAACATGGCTCACATGGTAATCTGTTGGAGGTAGAATGTGCCTTTGCATCCTATGCAGGTTTCTGTAAGCAGTGGACTGGTGCAAGTTCAACCAACTCCAAAGATCTGCGGTGCTCATCCTCCTGTGGGAGCATGGTGCAGACAGCAGATGTAAACACCACAGAGGAAGTGGCATCCATTTTTTATTGAGACATCTTTATGGGTACCGTTTGATAATTCCATACATGTACACAGTATGTGAAAAGAAATCATTTCCATCTACTCAAACGCTAACTGGTTTCACATGTTGGAAATTATTAATCCATTCCATTCTTCACCCCAATTGACTCAACAGTGTGCAAAATGAACGAGAATGTGTCACATTTGTCTTTCTGTGCCTTGCTTATTTCACTTAGCAAAACGTTCACACTGCTATAAATAACAGGGTTTTAATTTTATGACTGAAGTATATACATTATTAAAATCCACTCACCCTTGAAGGCATATGGATTTCATATTTTGTGTACTGGGAATTGAGCTGCAGTAAACATAGGATTGTAATGTTTTTAGGAGACTGTATACATTTTATTTTCCTTGGATATCTACCCAGCAGTGGCCTTGCAGGATCACATGGGATCACATGGGACCTCTATTTTTAGTCTCTTATGGAATTTCCCCATTCTGTAGGCTGTCTCTTCACTCTGTTGATTATTTTTCATGCTGCACACAGGCTTTTTAGTTTGACATAGACCCATTTGTTCATTTTTTACTTTTGTTTCCTAGGAGTGTAGGGTCCTTTGTAAAAATTGTTGCCTCCACTAGTATCTTGAAGTGTTTCCTTTCTGTTTCATTATATTTATTTCAGTTTCAGGTCTTAGTTTTCTGACCCAGTGTTAGGTTTCTGATTCTCTTTGAGTCCACTTTTGTGTACAGTGAGAGGAAAGGTCCTAACCTCACTCTTGGATCTGCATATTCAACTTTGCCAACACTATCTGCTGAAGAGCCTGTCTTTTCTCCACGGTATGTTTCTGGCATCTTGGTCAAAAACCCCTTCACTGTTCAGAATGTGGATTCGTTTCTAGGTCCTCTCCTGTGCCACTGGTCTCCATGTCTGTTTCTAGAGCAGAACAGCATGCGGTGGATACCATTCCTCTGTGCTGTGCTCTGAGAAGAGGTATCGGGATGTCTCTGGCTTTCTTTTCCCTTCCTCCATCTTCCACACCATTGCTTCAGCTACTCTGGGTCTTTTCCGGTTCCATACAGATTAAGGGTTATGTTGTTCTATTTCTGTGTGTGGAATTTTATTCAGCATGGGATCTAAAGGATGCTTCAGGGTGGCACAGCCAATGTAACAACCCTGATTCCTCTGACCCCTGAGCGGAGAATCTTCCAATATTGTCCTCCACCCTCTGTAATTTCTTCTAGTGATGTCTTCTTATTTTAGTCATAGAGATCTTTCACTTCCTTGGGCAAATTTAATTTTAGTATTTTGTGGGGCTTTGCAGCTATTATTAAGGAATTGCTTTATTAATTTCTTTTTCAACAAATTCACTAGTGGTCCCGTTTGGTTTGCTCATGTGCATCTCGTCAGTTCACAATTTGTTTACATGCTGTAGTAGCTTTTTAATGCGGTATTTAGATTTTTCTATTTACAAAACTACATCCTCTGCAAATATGATAACCCTATTCTTTTAATATTAAAAATGATATTGATTTGTGAGACAGTAAGTAACCAAGTTATACATCTAAAAATATTTGGTGGTAAGAAATAAAAGCACAACACATCAAAACTTATATAAGGTAATCAAAATGGTACTTGGGGAAAAGTTTTGCCTGTTACCTCAAATTGAAAGTCAAGAATTTAGTATACAAAACCAAACAAAGTGAAATGAAATTAATAATTCTGAGGCCAGGTATTAAAGGAAATATAATATAAAAATAGAGAAAATGAACAAAACTTAGATTTGTTAGTTGAGAAGATTGATAAAATAGATAAAAAGTGGCCCAATCTAGTCAAGGCACAAACAGAAAAATCACAAATAGATACTGTGGGTGAGAAAAAAAGTCACTGAACTAGAGGTAATACTGTTTTTAATAATAACACCAGATAATTGCTCATATGAAATTTGAGACACTGGAAAATGATTTTCTCTTTTTAAAAAATACAGTAAATAAAATTAGAAAATCCTAAAAATCCATTAAGTAAAACTGTCAGCACTGTAAAAAATCAGTTCTCTAAAAATCAAGGAAAGCAAAGACAATAGCAATAAAAAACACAGAGGTTCAAAGGCAGTTTATAAAAACTTTATATAAAAATACCTGTGTCATCTACAAATTGTTTCAAAACACAGAAAAGTCAACAAACTATTCCAATGTGGTTTACAAGGAAAGAGTGTCACTGCTGACTAAATCCATTAATAACTCCATGGACAATTTTCATTTTGAAAGCAAATGTGGAAAAGTGAATATTTATTAAAATGAAACCGGCCATTAAAAAACAAGAAATGGCCTGGCATGGTGGCTCAGACCTGTAATCCTAGTACTTGGAAGGCAGAGGCAGGAGGATCACCATGAGTTTGAGGCCAGCCTGAGCTACATAATGAGTTCAGAGCCAAGCTGAACTATAAAATGAGACCCTGTCTCAAAAAACCAAAAAAAAAAAAAAGAGAGAGAGAAATGATGTCTAATTATTTATTTGATCTATTTATTAAACAATGAAATATTAATCAATATAATTTACAACATTCAAGATTAAAACTTATCTGAATAAATTTATAATTATTTAATCAAATACATATTTCTTATAATCTCTCTTAATTTAAGGTAAATATATACATTTAAATATTTGCACATTAGAAATATTTTCTTTAAAGTCAGAGAGCATAAAAAGCATTCCTTTCATCTATTGCTATTCAACTTGCATTTGAGATCCCAATCAGAGAAATAAAACGTGAAAATGAAACATCGCTATAAGAATTGAAAAAGAAGGGACATTATTATTATTTTTATATCCTGAGTATTTTTAAAGACAGTTCAACAACTGCAGAGAAATTATAAGAACAAATAAGCAAGGTTGCTGGATATAAGATCTTTAGATAAAAAGTAAAGCATCCTTAGACATTACAATAAAAATTGATTAATGTTTAGGAAAAATAATACATTACCAACATCGCAACAAGGAACATAGAATAAACCTAGCAAAAGAAAGTAAATTATAATAAATTTACCTAGGCAGATAAGGAAGACTTAGATTAAGGGGGAAATAAACTATGCTGATATTATGATAATACAGTGTAGTAAAGTGGAAGTTCTCTCTAAATTTTTCTATAAATTTAGTATAATTATAATGATAACCATCGTAGACTTATAGAAAAAATGTGATAGATGAACCAAAGTTCATATTTAAGAATGAGTAAAGAAAGAAAAAATAAATTTGAGGAGGAGGAGACATCGATTCCACTGAGTACTCGCCTCATCCTGAAGCCACCGGTCGGGAGAGGGGCAGAGGGGGCCGCACCGGCCGCTCCAGAGTCCTGTGCGCCGGCACAGCCCACAGCGCCTCTCCGGTCCTGCAGGACCCGTGGACTAGGCTGACGTGGGCTGCATCTCCACTGACCGGGTCAGCCCCTCCCATCAACCCGTCAGCAGGGACAAAATGACAGGCGGCCCTCTCCCAACTCCTTCCCAGCCCTCAGCTTGGAGCTGAGCGAAGGCTGCAGGCAGCAGGGACAGTGCCTCGCTGTCCCCGGGATGCGGTGTGCTCTCGTCCCAGAGGCTGTGGATATGTGATGGGCTGGCGGGCTGCGGCTAGGGCCAGGCGGGACCTGAGTGTGAGTCCTGGCTGGAGAGGGACCAGCACGCATGCACATACATGTACACACATATCCCTACAGGGTTCTGAGAGAGAACCAGTTAGATGTGTGAGCGCACATGAAAGTGTGTGTGCGTGTGTAAAGAGAGGCTTGCTGTGGGACTCACCACAGGTGCAGTGTGCACAGCCCCACAGCCAGCTCCAGGAAGCCCCCTGTGACTCGGGAGGCCTAAGCACGGGGGAGCGGGGCCGTGCGCGTGCAGGTGTGTACGGGTGTGTACAGGTGTGTGCGTGCATCTGTAAGGGTGAGCGGGTGCTGCACCCCGGCATGAAGGCTGAGGTGGCCCTGCGCCCGAGACCAGTACGAGTAGGACTTGCAACTCCCCTCTGGGCTGCTCACCTCCGCTCGCCCGCCGGCTCACCTGCCAATCTGGAAATCGCCGCAGCCTCACCCGGAAACTGCACCGAGCCAGCGCCCAGGGCGCCGCATGGCGCCAAGAAGTCGATGCCCGAGTGGACACATGGCTGGCGCGCGCTCCAGGGTTACGGTGAGGCCCTCAAGGAGAAAGCGGGGATATTTCAGCAGCAGGACGGATTTGCCGAACCAGGCCTCGCAGTTCCCAGATCCAAAGGCAAGAAGCCCACACCTCTCAAAGGGAAATGATATCCACGCATGCTCCGACATTCAGGCTTTTGTATGAACAAAGAAACAACAGCACGCTGCTGAAGGGAGACGTTTGCAATGCATACAACAACTCTACACGCCTGCTGTGCATCTGTGCAAACACACAGTGCCCATTAGGAAACTGTACGATGGACGCACACGGCAATTCACAAGTGAGCAAACACAGATCATCAGTAAAGGTAAGAAACACCCTCCTCGGCCAGTGAGTCAGCAGAACTACATGTAAAAATAAAGACTTTCTACTCCCACAAAACTAGCAAACGTATTTAAAAGTCTAATAAGAGTGAATGGTGCTGTTAGGGAAATGACAGCACTTACTCAGTGCTGGTGGGAATATAAATTGGTACAAACGATTTGGAAACCACACAGCATACTGAGTTAGTGAAAGACTTATTTTTAGGCTCTTTGTTATAGATAACTCTTGTGTAACACATGGCAGACTGAGGGGAATGCTCATAGCAATAGAAAAATAAGCTGCGGTGTGTTACAGCATTTAAAATAAACCAAAATTTTAGAATATAATGCTGAGTGAAAAGAATAAGTTTCACAAAGATGTTTTTGGTGATATTAGACAGTGGTATCTTGGTTTGGTACTGTTTGGTCTGCATACAGAAGCATTTGGCAAAATTTTGCTTTTGTTCAAAAACTCTGCATCAGCCAGGCATGGTGGCACACACCTGTAATCCCAGCACTCGGGAGGCTGAGGCAGGAGGATCACTGTGAGTTCGAGACCAATCTGGGCTACACAGTGAGTTCCAGGTCAGTCTCAACTACATCGTGAGACCCTGTCTCAAAAATAAATAAATAAATAAATAAAAACTGCATCAGATGAAATATGACCATGGCCATCTTGCCAGCATGAACACAAACATGACCATCTTTTCCAAAATCATAGCACAAATTAAATTCTTGAACCCAGGTACCACTGTATTAATACTGTATATTGATTCCTGACCTATCTCTTTGTGTAGGGCTATATTTTAAAAACATATTCATGGGATATATTCTAGTCCAACCTCAGCACAAGGGTTGTTTTCTAGGCGTGGGGAGGGAAAGAAACAAAAATACTTAGAGTTGTATCTGATACTTCATTTCATTCACAAACAAAATTACAGGAGAAGAAAATATAAGCAGTGCAACCAAATTCTAAGCCCTGAAGTACTTGTGGTGGATGTTACACCACTTTCTGAATGTTTGAAAACAGTAATAGTTTAATAAAACAAAATTACATTTACGCAAACCTGGGAAACAAACGCGAGACGCAGGCGCAGAAGGGCCGACGTGCGTGGCGCAGATGTGGAGGAAGGGAGCCGCCCACAGCCCCCTTGCCTCTCACGTGGTCGCGGCCTGGCAGGCCCCACCAGGCTTCAGGGGCCCAGGAAGATGCCCCGTCTCTCACCGGCTTTAGAGCCGGGTGTGAAAATGTGACCATTTGGGCCTGCCTGGCTCTCTCGGAGCTTTGTGGTCACCTGGGTGAGAAAGGAGCCACCAAGTATTTTCCTGGGATCGGAGAAGCCTGCGGCCCACGCGGTCCTGTGCACCGTTCACACGAGGTCCCTGCAGCGGCTCAGGACAATGGCCAGGGAGAATGCTGATAAAAAGAGGCAGTGACCTCCCTTCTCCACGGGCATCGCCACTCTGCTCCCGCACCGTACTGGGCCCCTTGAGGCAGGCGCTTTTGTCAGCGCTCGTTGATAAGGAAGAGAATGAAGAACCGAGGAGTTTCAGAGCAGCCCGTGGCCTCGCAGCCTCCCCGCGGCAGGTGTGACCCACCCAGCCAGCTCAGGCTCTCATCCGTCCACACTGCTGAAGTTTGCGAGGAAGCCGCCTCACCTCAGACTGTCCCTAGGATGCTTTCTGGAGCTGCAGCCCCTCCCAGGACTCGCTCCCTTTCCTCCCTGCCCCAGTCCTGGCTGCAGTGCAGGGCTGAGGAGGGAGCAGGGGACAGCCCCCATGTTTCCTGCTCAGGCTGAGAATGGAGCAAACCCCTGGGTCCTCCTCCCTGTCCACACAGCTTCTTCCTTGGGTGAGGTGCAGCCAGCAGCTCTCCCCCGTCCACACGCGCCCAGACAGCTGCTCTGCTCACCCTGGGTGAGACTGGGCACCAAGGTGAGCAGGAAGAGCTTGCCCCTGAAAGGCCCCCTGTCTGTCACTTGAGCTGGAGCTGGCTCTGTTTGGATGCTGGTCTCCCCAGGCTGCACCTCCTGCAGGAGCAAAGACCGCGCTGCCCTGTAGGACACCGTCTCTGTCTCTCTCCTGTGCAGAGCTCTTGCTCGGGAGCGGGGGCAGCCATGTGCTGACCCACACTTACATTTTGTGCCCAGTACATTTGCCAGAAATTTGCTATATTCTGTAAGGAGGAAGCAAGATGTGCTCAGTTTGCCCTCGTGAAGATTCTGCTTCCCGAGAGAGGGGATTTTCTGAGTGTCGGTAGGTTGGCATGTCCATGGAGGTGAGCGCTGTGGTTTGGTCTCTGAAGGTCCCGGGCCCAAGATGCCTTTGGGGTGTTAGGCAGGGGCGGCACTTTGAAGGAGTGGCCTGGCCCAAGGGCCTGGGTCCCAGGGCACCGCCCTGGAAGAGGAGGTGAGGTCCGGCCTCCTCACACCCTCCTGTGCCCAAAGGGAGCAGTTTGCCCCACGACTCCCACAGGGAGAGCCCAGGACCCCGTGATGGCACCAACGGGCTGACAGAACCCTCTGAAGCACAAGCAGAGACAGGCTGCTTTCCTCAGGGGTCGCCCTGGGCATTTCCTCCATGGGAGAACTTTTGTCTGCGTGGGGTGACAGGGGCACAGAGACCTGAGCTCCTGCCCAAGTCCGGCCTCTGCAGACCCAGGCTTGCTCCCCACTGCCATCAGACGTCTCTGCCCCCACGTCCCGAGCCCTCAGAGGAGAGGTCTTCCAAATGCAGCCTGGCCCCGCTGGCCCACTGAGAATCTCGCAGACCACCCTGTCCCCGCTAGGAGTGGATGGGCCTGCCTTAGCTCCCCTGGCCGAGGCTGCTGCTCTGCCCTCCTCATCTGCAGTATGGTCCTCTCCCCCTCTGTCCCTGTGCCCTCGAGACGGAAGCGAATCCCAGCCCTTCGGAACGGCCACTGCAGTTTACCTGGGGTGCTCGCTGTCTGTTTCTGTCCCTAATGTGTTCACTCACTCACTCACTTAACGAGCAGCAAATGTCTCTGCCAGGAACACTGCTCCACGCCGGCTTGCTCTGCAGTCACTTTCCCACCTCTCTTCGTGATGGAGAAGAGGCTGTACGCTGCTGAGCTGGGTATGATGTGGCTGTTTTCCCACAAGGTCAGTCAGTCAATCGCACTCTGAAGTCAGGGGCTCAGGCGCACCCCTCTTCCTTTAATCTCCGAGGGACACGTCTAGCCCAGGCCCCGCTCCTGTGCTCACTCAGAGACGCTGCCTGCCGTGACCGCCTTCCCACCTGCGCGCTACCCTTTCTTCTTCGGGGTTTGGTCAGTGGCAGAGTGAGACAGTGGAGTAGCACTCACCCTCCCAGCACCTGAGCGGTCCTGACCTTCAGGCTGGACCTGCAAAGCCTCTGGCTGCTTCATCACCACCAGGCCTCCAGGCATGGACCGCAGGTCCCCGCCCCCCAATGGGCTTTGATCCCTCAGCAGGCGCTGACGCTTCTCAGCAACAGCAGGTTGGAGAGCACTTGCAGTCCGTCACCTGCAAGGCTGGGCAGGTCTCGCATCCGTTCTCACCACCGCATATTTGCTACATTTGCAGCTTCCTGTGGTCCTCCCTGTGTCCTCCCTGTGTCCTCCCTGTGTCCTCCCTGTGGTCCTCCCTGTGTCCTCCCTGTGATCCTCCCTGTGGTCCTCCCTGTGTCCTCCCTGTGGTCCTCCCTGTGTCCTCCCTGTGTCCTCTCTGTGATCCTCCCTGTGGTCCTCCCTGTGTCCTCCCTGTGTCCTCCCTGTGGTCCTTCCAGTGGTCTGTCCTGTGGTCCTTCCTGTGGACAGTTGGCCCTTACTCAAATCGGAGTGCACCTCTGGACTCATCGGGGAAGGAAACAGCTTACGAGTGTTACCACAATTCACATCAGCACTGCAAAAATAATTCTATAAATAGACAAAATTTATAAACAAGTGCCAAGAAAAAGTCCATTTTTTGCTTACAGTATCATGTGTTTTTAAAATAAAGTTTTACCAGCTAAATTATTTTCTTTTTATCACTTAGAAATCATGAAACCTGCTTGCTGAATTTCTACAACATTTAGTAGGCTGTAAATATGTTTTCATTCAGCTAAATTGCAGGGTATATGGTAAGCTTTTTATAGAGAATCTAGCATAAATCAAGTCTGAGCAATAAGAAACAATTTGACATTGGCACAGTTTCATTTTGCTCCAAACCTGACCAGCTCTTTCATCCATTGGAGCTGTATAATATAGATAACCTTGTATTAGTAGTATTTTCTATGCTTACTATTTTTCTACGTGTACAGAATTGTTTTTTGTATTTTAATATTGGCATAATTTTTAATACTTGCTTTCTTCTTTACAAAAAAATCAAAAGCACAAAATGGATTTAACTCACAATGGTTCCGTTTATGATTTCCTGCCTTTCCAGTGGCATTAAAGCAATGCACATTAGCAAACTGTATTTGAATTTTGAACGTGTATCTTTTCCTAGGCCTCTGAGAGAGGGTGCAATGCTCTCCCATGATGTGGAGGTTTCGCCTCTCCAACTTTTGAGAGGTTTGTGGGGACGCAGCCCCACGGTCAGCTGAGAAGTCGCTGTGCCTGGAAAATAACTGAAGCTGATGTTTAGCTTGCGGCCTGCGCAGTGGAGTGCAGCTCGGCGGTGTGTTCTCCGTGGTCACCCCGCAGGGGGCCTCGCTAGTGCCCTGGCCCCACCCTCTCTGACACACAGTGACCTTTGTTTCTTCCCTGCACACAGTGCCGCGAGGCCGACTCTGCTTCTCAAAATCAAGCTTTTCCAGCCGGGCAGGGTAATTTTCCTAAACTCAGTCCTGATGTGAAGGGTTCCACCCTCACACTCACCCCCTCCGCCAGACGCCAGTGAAGCAGGTGGTGACACACAGAGTGTGATTCGCATGGGCAAGTTGTGAATAAGTTGAGGACAATTCAGTTGATTGCGTCGAAATGGATGTCACCACGGCCTAAGAAAGAAGAAATCAGAGGAGAGGGGCTTTGGGGTGAACTGTGCCCCCAAGCAAGGGTGAGCGGAATGGACCTGGGTGTCCTTGCCGGCTTCCACTGGAGAGAGCGGTGGTGTCTGCCACCCAACCCACCCACTGCGGAATGGGGATCTGCACTCGTCCCCTGGGTGGGGCCACTGAGGCACCACGAAGGACCCTACCTCCCCACCGGTGCTGGCCACAGAGACCTCGGCCCCAGAACCTAAGAGTGGGAAGGTGGTGGCCAGGGCTGGCCTGGGGATGGGTCGCTGGGAGCTGGGCTCTGCAGTTTCAGAGGAGGGGGAAGCCACTGTCCGGCAAAGAGCCCAGGAGACTCCTGAGAGAGCGGAGGGGCCCCCCGGTCTCCTCGCTCTGCTGCAGCCCAACAGCCTCGGCCACCTAAATGCATGTACATCCTCTGGCCAGCATGGCCGCATGTCCGGGAGGGCACAGTTGCGCAGCTGAGGTAGATGCGGACCATGGCGGGCCCAGCGCTCCCTCCCCTCTGCCAGGGCCCAGTCTGCCAGGTGCAGCTCACAGATGGGAGGAGACCGAGCCCCAGCTCCAGGCCCTGCTGCATCTCTCTGGGTCTGCGGGTTGTTGGAGCTGAGCACACAGGGCTCGCAAGAAGGGCTTGAAGGGGAAGAAATGAGCTCTCTGCTCAGAGCCATGTTAGAGCCACAAGACACAATTTCTGCAAATTACCAAAGAGTCCCCCACACCGCTAGCTATAATTTCCAAGGAAAGGCTACAGGCAGTTACAGCTGGAATGATAAGCATTTTTCTTTTTTGTAGAAGTCTGGACAGGGACTGTTTAATCACATATGACCACTACTGCATATCCTCTCTTTACTCTAACTCTAAAGATGTAAATACCTTTCTGAGTTCACCTGCACAAAAATTAGCCACAGGCTGGATGTGGCCTCTGGGCTTTAACTATACCCTGACCTCACTTGAAGCTGCACCAGAACCAGGAGCCTATTCTCTTTAGCATCAATAAAATTATCCAATAGGAGCAGCATGCATACCAAGGTCCATTTACTTTTCTGCTATGTGGTAAAATGGGGTCTTTTCTCAGAATTTATTATACTTGACTTACAAACTAGTAAGTTAGCCTGGCAGTTTTGTGAATGGTGGGAGAATTCACAAAACTGGCTCAGAGGAGGGTGGTCTATTATTTATCGCAACAGCAGAAGCCAGAGTAAAAAGGCATTCTGCACTGGCTTCCAGCACCAGGTCCCACAAGGGGACAAAAAGAGGCAGACAGCAGCTGATGTGTGGACAGCGCAGCAGGAGAGGTGCTGAGACTGCGGCGGACCCACGATGCTCCATGAGTGCGTGCTTTCTCTCTCAGCCCAGGCTCCAAGTGAATCTGCTCTTTGCTCTGAAAGAAGAGCCCACCTGTATCTTCTAAGGTGTTTTATGAACATCCTTGAAAAGAGAGGCTAGAAGAAAGGGCAGTTAGGACCTTAATTGTATGGCACATAGAATCACCAGAGATCCATGAAAACTCTCTTTCAGCAGACAACTGTCTACTTATACCCATGTGAAGCACATCGGTGTTAGAGAAAGGAAACACCAGAGGAGCCATTTCTGGAGGCAATGATCTCTTCCTAGTGTTCTGTGTTTATTTGTCCCTAAGGCCAGATCTATGGCCAATCTTAAGATTATACAGTCTATGGCCACTAAATGCTTGGACATAGAGGATTTGGGTTCCAAGCGCAAAAGATGGGAATATAAAGGAAAATAGCTCATTTGGGTAATTGTTAAAGGAGTAGTCAAAAGTACTCACTAAACAGAAATTGAATGATTATTCCCTTCAATGGGCAGGATTCAAACAAGAAGCCAGAGAAAAAGGCTGGAGTATGGTCCATGAGCCCAGAGCAAAATAACAGAACTAAGGGTAAAGCAGGTGGGTAAAGGGGGATTCTAGATGCTGATCAGTGCCTGGGTCAGGAACAGAAGTGTAGAGCCAGTAGTGGGCAGAGCCACTGTAATTAGTTTTAAACGGTGGACCAGAAAGCATCCATGGAGACCTGCAGGCGTGTCAGTCAGATTTCCAGAACAAATAACTAGGATGAATCAATTTAGAAAGTGAAAAGGTTTATTGTTGTTGTTGTTGTGTCATTTGTTTATGTGTTTGTTGTTCCAGGAATCAAACTCAGGACCTAGCGCTTGCCGGGCAGGCATGGCGTCACTGGACTAATCCCTGGGCCTGTGAAAAGGTTTCTTTTACCTCAGCAATCTGGAGGTCTTGGGCCGTGACCAGCTGGTCTCACTTCTATGGGCCTGGAGCAGCCAACACATCATAAGAGCTTGGGGTAGAGGAGTCCACAGCATCTCTTGGTCAGATGCCAAAAGAGAGAGGAAGAGACCTGAGCCCCATCCTCTTTGAGCCCCCAGGGACCTGAGCTTTTCCTCTTAAAGTTTCCTCGCCCTCCCAATAGCCCTACTGGGGAGTAAGCCTTTACCTGTGGGCCTTGGGGGACATGCAGGGTCTCAAAGCAACACCTTGCTGAGGACTTCCTGCTCCAGGGGAATTTTCCTTCCTTTCTCTTTTAGTGTTGTTGCTGAGTGCATTTTAACATTGTTGTTGATTATGTTTTAACATTGTTGCTGAGTACATTTTAACATTGTTGCTGATAATGTTTTAACAATGTTGCTGAGTACATTTTAATGTTGTTGCTAATAATGTTTTAACAGTGTTACTGATTATGTTTTAACACTGTTGCTGATTATTTCTAACTTTGTTGCTGGCTTCATTTTAACATTGTTGCTGATTATGTTTTAATATTGTTACTGATTATATTTTAACATTGTTGCTGATAATGTTTCAACATTGTTGCTGAGTGCATTTTGACATTGTTGCTGATAATGTTTTAACAGTGTTGCTGATTATGTTTTAACACTGTTGCTGACTATTTTTAATTTTGTTGCTGGCTTCATTTTGACATTTGTTGCTGATGTGTTTTAACATGATTGCTGTGTTTTAACATTGTTCCTATATTAACATTGCTGCTGATTATTTTAACATTGGTGCTGACTACATTTTAACATTGTCACTAATTTATTTAAACATTGTTGCTGATTGTGTTTTAACACTGCTGCTGGTTATCTTAGTTTCCTGGTCTGGGACAGCTTCCTACCTAGAGTTGAACTCCAAAATGAATGGATCAGCAACAGTCTTTGGAGTCCACATGTTCTGTCCATGGTCACATAGTCGGTTCAGTGATGCAGTTTCTCCATTTCCAAGTCATCTCCTTCATTTTAGACTCAGTACCCCAAAGCTCCAAGTTCCTAAACCCTCTTAGAAGCAGCCCACAAACAACAAATAGAAAAACAATCTGCTTAAATGTCAAGAAAGAACCCAGACTACCAAAATCTAAATTATTATGAATGAAGCAAAATAATACCGATTTCCTCAATATTAGTGCAATTTGTATGTCCTTATATTTGTTATGAATAGTAGGCATAAAGAGGTAAATAGAAATGCTCTTGTGAATAATTACGGCATAAACCATCCCTCTGTCCTCACCTCTTCGGAACTTGGGTGGACACAAACCCCAGGTAGAGTGCCATACCACCAGTCTTTGGTGTGCAGATTTTCAGATCAGACTTGTTGGTTCCAGAACCTACCAGATCTGTGCATAAGTAAATGAACTGGCTCCTCAGGACGTTGATTTAAGGGTGATTTACGGTAATGATTGTAAAGTATTTGGTACACTGGCTGATGCATAGAAGCCACTGAAAATTTTAGAACATTTAATTACATGCTTCAAAAATCACAAAAGTTAAATTAAAAGCAAGAAAGAAAATGGCTATAGATCAAATGTGCCCTGAACATCAATATGTAGAGACTCCAGATGATGCTGTCTTCCAGAGAAAGGTGCATTACCTTCCAACAGACTGCCAGTTTAGGGCAGGTTACCCAGTCAGCTGGGTGCAGGGCTGGGTGAGTCTGCATGCAGCCTTCATGGGGTTCACTTTCTGCTAAGTTTACCCCATACTCAAGATGGAGCTGCCTCTCCCCGAGTGTGAGTCAGCAGTATTTACAGCCAGCCCCCATAACATCTCTTGAACTTCTACTTTCTATTAAGCATGGGTTTTCGGTTGCACTTCAGCTTGGCTTTTTTCCTGCCTTTAACATCTTAAATGTCTCGGTCCTTCTAGCTGACACTTAAATAGATAACGCTGGTGTGCTGGACAGCGTCCCATCTCATATTGATTCTCTTTGGGGAGAGAGACTGAGCTTTGTGTGGGAGGCAGGAGTGCAGTGGGACTCTGCCTGGGGTAGCAGACTCTTTCCTTGGCACCTGCCTGGCCCTGGCACTGCCCGTTGACCCTTCTGCAGTGAGGAGAGTGCCCCAGACTCCACAATCGAGCCAGGGAGCCACCAGCCACACAGCTATCAAGCAGTTAAGATGTGCTCAGAGCAGCTGAGGGACCGAAGCCTCATTTTATTCACGTCTAACTATCCTGAATGTGAGTGGCGGCAGAGGACACCTGGCTGTCCAAGCAGACAGCACAGTCTTTGGCCACGGTGTCAGGCAGAGCACCGGCAGGTCTGTGCACAGGGACACAGGGTACAGGGACTGTCGGAGGACGGCAGCTTCACTTGCTAAGCCCCTGGGAAAGTACCCGCCCCTCCCCAGGCACCTCCAGCATGCAGCGGTGGCCATGCCCCAGTCCTCACCTGCAGCCCAGACCTGTGACACCAGCTGGTGCCTGTGCAGGCTTCACTGTGTCGCAGAGGGAGGCACCGTCCCCGCCCCACCCCTTCTCTTCCTGCGACAGGTTCCCCACGTTATGTAATGCTGACTGCAAGGTAAACACTGTCCCAGTGCAGCACGAACACACATTCATGTATCAACCAATTTTGCTCTTTAAATATGTGGCACTCCGACGACCCCCTTCATAGAGAGGTGATGCACTCAAAGAGCTGAAACGGGAGCCAGGGTTTAAGGAGGGAAGCCGGGTGTGTGTGTGAGAGAGTCTGGCTCTGCTGCAGGACGCGTCACCTTCACACTGCGCGGTCTGAGGGACTGAGCGTCTTGTTTTAAAAATGTTTCTTCACTAACGAGCAAGGTTCCTGCATTTCTAACCTGAACCTTTGCTTGTAGCACCTGTCTCCAGCAAGAAGTCGCGGTGGTGATAGATGGTGGGTTGGGGAATGACGGTGAGGTTAGCCTCGGGCACAGGGAAATCTGTCCCAGCACGGGCTCCTCTGCTCCCCCAGGAACTCTTCACTGCTGCTCTGAAGCGGGATCTTCAGAAACCCAGAAATCAGTAAGCAAAAACTGCCACACGGGAGAACTAGGGAAACCAGCGCCCCTCCTTTTCCTGGTTTACAAGGAAGCCTGCCGACCTTCAAGTTCTGTGCGGACAGCTTTTCCTTCCAACAGCAGAAACGTGCCCTACCCCACTTACGGCAGCACTTTCAACCTCTCTCGGTTTTACTTTCCACATTAGAGCAAAGCCTGGTACTTTCACTGCAGCTTTAAAAGTATTGCTGTTTGTTAAAACCAAGATGAATGAAACATCGCCACACAGCTTGACAGAGAACCAAACAACAGTAACCAATTCCCACTGGCTGATTTGAGGTTCGGGTGCTACACCAGGCAGCTACCAAGCCTCTGCGTACTGCCGGATCGGGAGCTCTGACACACAGTGGGGAAACCGAGGCACAAGGCGTGGCTGAGGATGACAGAAGAAGAATGTGGATGACAGTGATCTGGACCCAGACTGTGTGCTTGTGGAGCCTCTGTCCTCAGCCCCAGAGCTTCCCCAGAGAGAGAACTCTGAGGTAATCCGGAGAGTGAGGAGGCAAGCACAGGAGGCGAGCTGTCACCAGCAGAACTGGAGCTGTTCCCCACTCCAGGGCAAAGTCCTCGTTCATGCCCCAGTGCCCATCAGCATGCGCAGGGTGAGGCAAGAGAGGGGACAGAGCCACAAAATGAAAAGCAAAACCTCCAGCAAAGCCCGCTCCATCAGCAGCAGCTGCCACTCATTTCAATAAATATCTAATTGAGCTCATTGGCAGGGAGCTCGTGCATCTGGGAGGGAAATGAATCACTTCAAAGACCTGGGACCTTGTGGAGCCTGCTGTGTAATTCTAACTTGCTGGAGGAGATGGTGAGGATCTGTGGTGTTTGGCTTACAGGGTGGTGTTCCTTTAAGGGGTTGACAGGTGTAAAAAGCAGGATTGATGAAGATACACACTTACTATACAGAAGATCGCTGCACTTGAAATACCTCGTGTGGTCATCAGGGCTCACTCTGGTCAGGTTGGTGCTTGGCAATAGTTTCATCGGCACGGAGAGCAAAGCCCAGGATCTGCGCCCTTCCCTCCTTTGCCAGCAAAGTGACAGTGCAGGGTCCGCTGCAGTGAAGCAGCTTACAAAACGCTTACTTTTATCATATTTTTATTAGGCTATATCTGCACACTTAGTGATCACGTGCACAGTGGGCAGTTGGTTCACGGACATGATGCACTCTATCCTTTTCTCGTCCCTCCTCTTTCCCTACCCCAGGATAAAGAGGAGAAGACCCTGAACCCTCCCTGCCATATTCACACTCAGCGCCAAGACACGGTGTGGGGCTTTTCTTCCCAAACTCCGAACAGCCCCCTGCAGGGGCTCTGGCCCAAGTCCTGGGATTCAGCTCAGTCCTGATACCATCTTGGTGAAGACACAATCAGAATTCCTAGGTTGGGAGCTCAGTCTTGTTAAGTTTTCCCCCAATTTCAGCTGCCGACTGCAAACACAGGTCATAGCCTGTGCTTCTGACTGACCGCGATAAATTGGGACTCTGGGTTGTTTGCCTGAGTAGCTCACAGAGCTCAGGGAGATGGGCAGAGCTTCCATACCCGCCAGCGACTCATCCCAACCCCATCCTTTGGGGTATGAAGTCCTGCTCACTTGGGTGTGTGGATTTAACCCTGGCCCTTTGTGATCAACTCAGCCTGTAGCCCCCTCTCCTCCTGTGGGTCGGGAGATGCTGAAGAGCCCAACTTTCCAGTCAGGGCTCGGCTTTAGGGGGCCAGCACCCTGGTGTGGCCTACAGCCCCAGCATCTCATTAGCATCAGAGATGATGTCCCAAGGCTTGTAGGAGCCTGGTGATTGTGGATTTCTCAGCCTCTAGTACTACAAAACATTAGTGTCTTTTCTTTACAAATTACCCAGACAGGGCTATTTTGTCATAGCAGCAAAGGTGCCCAGGGTCACCCTGTACACACTTCTTGGAGTTTCTCTCAGCGTCAGAGTTTGAATAAATAAAACCTTCCACTGAGCCTGACGAGGGAGCCAACACAGGCACAATGAGACACGGGCCACGAATCCTCCCCCTGGTGACCCCTTTGGACTGTCCCCTTCTTAAGAAGTGGGGTGCTACTCTGCCCACGTGCCTGGCCCTCCTCCTGTCATTCTGTCCCTGCCTCTCTTCCCCTCTGCTCTGGGCACCTTGTACTGCTGCGCCTGTCCCTTCCTTGACAGGGATTCAGTCGGTCCCTGTGTAGCCTCCTGTGTAGCCCTGGTGGCCATTCCAAGGCAGGGGGCAGGGGGCGCTGCAGCCACAGAGGAGGGCGCTGGGCCTCAGGGGGCGTCCTGGGGCCAGGTGTCTGCAGCAAGGCCTGCTTTGCCTCTGCACCCCCCAATTCTGCCTCACAGCCCCCACGGGGTCTGCACACAAGACACAGGGAAAGAGGTCATCTTCCCCACCCCATGCCTGTGCTGCGTGGCAGACACAGAAAACTGCAGTGCTGCTGGGGCCCCAAGGCCTGGCCAGTCATGGACACAGGATGCATGGCGCAGGAGCTGGCCGTGTCTCTGGGCACCACCACACAGCTGACCGTGGTGACAGCAAGGTCTGGTGCTGCCGAGCACTAGGGGTGAATCTCTGGCAGAAGTGGGGCCCAGTGCCGCTGCACCCACGTGGCACTGTGAGCACACGAGAGGTCACAGAGGGGCCGAGCAGGTGCCGGTCCTGGGGACCGAGGTGTGAACGGAGGGCGGTGCTGAGGGAGGCCTGGATTCACCCTGCAGGAGTGATGGGCAGGAGTGTGGGTGATTCCACGGCATCTGTGAGGGTCTGAGGCCGGAAAACCCAGAGGGGCTCAACCCAGACCCTCCACACTCCCACCACCTTCTGCACACTTCCCACTCTCCTCTATCCCGTGAAAACCATCTCCAATAAAAGTATGTTCGCTTCGACCAGCTAATTAGGCTTATGTAACTTTGTGTTTCCATTTTTGCACTGAGTGTTAGAAATCTGGGTCGAATTTATTATCCTTATTCTACTGAAAATATTAATTAATCTAAGTGGATATTTTTTCTTGTACCAATTTTTCTTCTAAGTTTTAGATTTTCCATTTTTTTGTTTAACTGTCTTTTGTTAAATCTCTCTTGTTGTAAGCCACTTTGGTCATTGCTGGAAAGATATGGTATATTTTCCTTAAATAAGGGGGGAAAGAAACAGAAACCAAGAGATCAAGCATGACTCTGTTGGTCTTAATCAAAAAACATACTGAAAAGACTCAAGTACACTGAGAGGCTGTGTATTTCTCCAAAAACACATCATGATGATTTTGCTCCCCTTTCAATTGATGGTGAATGATCCAGATAAGTTTGGCAGGCACAGCAGTGTTTTACATGGCACACAGAAAAGCATGTGCAGCCATCTAATAACTGCACCAAAGTAAGAATCACCATGTGAGTCTCCTTTGTGTTACTGTGACACAACACCTGAGACAATCAGCTTAGGAAGAGAAGAGGTTTATGAGCTTTGGAGGTTGTGTCTGTGGTTGCCTGCTCCTGTTATTTTGGAGCCTACAGCAAAGCTGCAAATCCTGGCTGGGAGTGGGTGGTAGAGCAAGGGGCTCATCTCCTTATGACCAGGAGACAAAAAGAGAGGAGGGGCTGCGGCCCCACACCCCCTCAAAGGCCACACCCTTGATGATATTGCTTCCTGATGACATCACTCTCTCCTACCTGTGACATCACTTCCCCCCACCAGGCCCCTCGTCCTAAGGTTTCGCTGTCTCCCACTTGTGCCCTGGGCTGGTGACCAAGATCTAATCACATGAGCCTTTGGGGGACACTTCTCCTAACCACCACCCGATCATGACACCCGGTGCTAGATCTGCTGAGGAACCCTAGCTCAACTGGCCAACTGGGCACCTTTTGGACTTCGAGGTCGGTGGATGGGCAGCACCCAAGTCAGCGCAGGTGCACGCAGGTGCTCATCTTGAAAGATGTGACTGGGCAGCGTCAGTCCTCACTGGAGCTCAGAGTGAGTTCCCTCCAGGAGCGGGCTGAGGAGCCCGTGCGCAGACGTCCCGGGGAAGGAGCAGGTGCTGGAGAGATCAGACGCGCTCTGAGAGACGAAGCAGGTGCGTGAGCCGCGAGAGGACAAGGAGGCCGCCCTGCTCACAGAGGAGATGGGCGCTGTGCACCAGACAGGAATGGCGTTGCCATCTCAGAAGGAAGTCAGGGGCACCCACGCGAGGCCCAGGCGAGTGGAGCTGAGACCTCCGCACAGAGGGAGAAAACGTTGCTCCTCTAGTGATGGGCACTGTGAGGAACGACACAGCGGTGGCAGGGGAGACTTGGGATCATCCTGAATCCCCGCACTGAACTGGAAGGGCGTAGATAACAAGCAAACAGAACACACAGAAGGGAGCGCATTCACGGCCCGGTGACACGGCAGTGTCCCGCGAATCCCGAAACACGGGCGAGTGGGGCCAATGGCGCACAGGCAGGAAGCGTGAAGGGCCTGGCGAGGAGCCTGAGGAGGAGGCCGAGGGTCGCACACACACCAAGGGTGATGAGCAGGAGGCAGTGTGGCCAGCAGAAGAGGAGGAGCTGGGCGCTCACAGCAGTGAGTGCATAGGAGCCACGGGCTCCCAAGGGGTGGGCACAGCCGCCTCCTCACGCCTTGCAAAGCAGACAGCCAGGGTCCCGTGACAGGCGCTGGCCCACGGTGCTGACTGCGCAGATCAAAGCAGCCAGTGGCACAGAGAGGAGTCACAGGAAGAGGTGCTGCACAGAGCAGCTGCTGGCAACAGGCTGTCTGATCTCTGCACTTCCCAGACGCAACAGGAGAGGGAGCTCTATAAAGATAGAAATGCGACAAAACACGCTGAAGCCAGCCTTGGCCTAAGAGCGCAAGGCAACTCTCTTTGCAGGAAAACAAACAACGGGAAAGTAGCTGGCAAACATCACACAAAATTAATATAAGGAACAAGAAAGCAAGAAGCAGAATAGCACCGTACAGTGAAAATGGGCCAGAAAGATAGGGTTAGAAAAGGGTTAAATCTACAACACACAATTTCCACACAGGTCACGGGAGTGAAGATCACAACATGAGATACAAACGACGTGTGCATTGCAAGGACGAAAGTCTTAAATAAATGGCACAGCTGGAGAGACTCCAAAAGCTGGGCAAGTTGCCAAAGAGGCCGCACACCTGAATCCCAGGATGCTGGGAGGCTGAGGCAAGAGAAACACAAGTTGAGCCCAGGTTAGGTAACTTAGCAAGTTAGTGAGAGTGAGTCTCCAAATCAGAACAAAAATCAAAACAAAAGAGAACCCCCAAAAAGTGCTGGTGTTACAGCTCAGGCTGTGGATTTAATCGAGGGGGAGAGAGAGGGAGGAGGAAAGAAAGGGGGAAGGAGGGAAACATCAAATTTAGAGATAAAATTATTTTCAAAACATCCCTAACTTTGAAGATGTACAACAATAAGGAAATAGAATAAATTACGCTCTATGAGAAACAGAATGTAAAGGAGTAACTTTTAAACTGTAAGAGAATTAAATAAATTTATAAATAGATGTTGACAAATATTGGAAAACAAAGGCCTATTATAGGAATCAGGAGTCTCCCAAGGAGAAAATCAAAGCAAGGAAACAGAACACTTAGTAAAAACTATAATTTAAGAATGCTTTCCTAAAAAAAAAAAAAAAAAGACACTAAGAGAACGTACTGGGATTCTAGGGTGTTGACGCGGAGGCACATTCCAGCAGAGGCAGGGCGTGTTCTTGGCGCCCAGGGTCGCCCTGCAAGGTAAGGAGCTTGGGGCGGCCATGGCTAAGACAGGGCCGTGGCAGACGCCGTGGTGCACGTCCTGCTGTGCCGTGAATGGGCAGCAGGGACAAGACCTGGGGCAGAGGGCCACGGACCAGCTCCTCTCCCTGCGTGGGCACTCGGAGGGAAGACGCTGGGAGAGAAGAACAAACCGCCGACGCGACCCTGGTGCAGTCTGGAAGCAGAGAGGCCCCTTCCCAAGGACCAGAGCAGACGGAGGACAGCAGGACAGCAGGGGCGAATTTTACAGCAGCAGCGTCCTGAATGGTACTTCAGAGTGAGTCTGTCGAATACAAAATAAAACAAACCTTGGGTTTTCCTAACTGAGCTCCCTGTGTTGTTGAGAGCTAGGGTTTTTGGTGGGGTAGAAAAGAAATATGAATGTAATTTCAGAGCTTAATGAAAGCCCCACTGTCCTGGATTGAAATAGAAGCATCATCGTGGGTGGAAAGAATAATCAATGAATAGCTGGGCTTGAATCCATCCGCTGAGCACACCGACTGGCCAATGACAGCAAACTTCCCACCTCTCAGAATTACAGCTTTGACGCACAGTTTTCCATTGCAAAGGTTCAGTGCTTCTTGGAGAAATAGATTTGAAGAAGTCAGGAAGAGCCTAGCACACTTGTGAACTAGCAAGGAGCTGCCCAGGACCGTCAGGGCTTCCTTGTGTGGGGGTCGCAGCACAGAGCTCTCAGAGGGTGCAGGGAGGTGAGTCAGACAGGTGGCCCCGGAAGGCACAGCTTTCCAGTGACTGCTTTTGTGAAGGCCACTAGATGTCCGGGCTCCTTTTCCCAGGCGCTCACCAGACAGCGTCAGGTACGGAGCGAAGGAGGCTGTGAGAGGCAGCGGGAAGCAGGGAACAGCGCGCGGGGCAGCTTCCACCGTGGGCGTCCCCACCCTGAGGAGGCTTGGTGCTGTCCACAGCAAGGCTGGAGGGCGACTGATAGTACGCTGTTCAGCCGCGCGCCCTCTGAAACGACTCACTTCCATTTTCTGAACCGTGTTCTTACCCCATGTTGCACTGCTCCGTGCTCACACCCTGCGCGCACACAGCACATCTTCCTTCCCCTCCCTCCCCTCTCCCTCTTGATTCCCTTCCTATTTGAGAAAGGTCTGTCCCCTCCTTCGTATAGTCTGTCTTTTATTTTGCTCTTTATTTATATTCTGAGGTTCTCATGTGAGAGAAACCATGCGATATTTAAGTTGTGTGTCTGACTCACAGATGACTCAGGTTTATTTTTCTTAACTGGTGATGTTTAAAGTCAGCTAAAATAAGAGAAGCCAGAGGGTGTATTTGGGTTTGCTCTGGATTGCTACAGAACACCAGGCTCTCTCAGAGGCACGCCCACCGTCCACAGAAGATAACCAAGACTCACCAAGCGTGACGTTTATGGGCTGGGTGGACAGAGAGCAGGGGTGTTAGTCAAAGAGCGCAGAGTGAGACAGGAAAACTAAGTTGTAGCAATCCAGGGCACTGCTGCTAATAAGAATGTGTAGTGCATTTCCAAAGTGCTACAAGAGTATTTAATGTTCTCGCTGCAAAAGGTAAGTAGGTAGATGAGGTGATGGTTATATTACTTAGTTTTGTGCAAACTTCCCACCATGTGTACATAGATGAAAACATTACATTTTAAGCCATAAACATACATAATCATTCGTCAAAAATGAGTGCTTTTTTAAAGCAGTGCAGATGCCCCACAACTTCTTGTGGTCAACTTTTGATTCTCCACTCCACGGTGGTGAAGAAGACACACGTGTGGGCAGGGCAGGCCTTTGGGTGTGCGCATGGCTCTCCCAGTTGGTGGTGTGTGGTCTGGTTCTCCCTCGCTTCACTGGGCAGTGCAGCAGTGGGCAGCTCCAGGACCGTCCCCGAGTGGACAGCGCTCTGAGCTGTCCCAGAGGCTGGGTGCACTAAATGCACGTCTGTTTGGCATATTTCTGCTTACCGTAGGCCCATGGTGACCGGAGCTGTGGAGCTCTCAGGAGCCGCGGTGTGAGAAGGGTGGCCTGGTAGAGTCCTAGCTGTGCACATGGGAGGCCCTGGCTCCCTCTTCAGAACTGCAAACATGAATCACAATCTGTTGACACTCAAAAATTATTTAAACATTTGTGTTGACAAGGGTGTTTAATATGATATAAAAACTTAGTTACCTTGATAGCTGGATAAAGAAAAAGAAAGAATCAAGCATACATGTTGCTTTTCCTTTATTAACTTAAATAGCCAATGAAAGGAAGCATCCTTTTAAAAAGTAATCTGAATATTGAACCAGACATCAACAAAACAAAATGAATTAAAATATAGCCATTTTACAGCATTTGAAAATGGCCAACAACATTGAAACCAGAAGCGACATCCAGATGTGGGAGCTGCCTGGTGAGTGATCGCAGCATCACACACCCTGCCGTGACACTGCGGGAGTGGTCTAGGGGCGGCGAGATCCTGCGTCCGGCTGTAGGTGTGTGGGAAGCAGAGGACAAAGGACACAGCAAGGAGCGCGTGCTCTGGAAAGGCCGATCTTCAGTGATCAACCGTGGCGCGTGGAGAGGGAACCGGAATGAAGAGACGACCCTCGTGTTCCTGGCAGCCTTGTTCAAAAGAGTCCACGGAGGGAGCACCCTGGGTGTCCACAGGATGAACCCACGGTGAACCACCTGTACAGCAGAGCATCACTCAGTCAGGAAAGAGAGAGAGCTTAGTTCCATCTCACACATGTGTGGGCCCAGAGGCTGTATTAGCCAGCCTTCCCCTCACTGGGGTACGACGCCTGACATCCACCACTGAAAGGAGGAGAGGGTCACGGTTTCAGGGGCTCAGTCCCTGGTTCCAAGGCAGAAGCGTGGCAGAAGGGTGTCAGGGAGCGAATACACTCAGTTCATGGTGGACAGCAAGCAAAGGAACACACCGGAGAGGAGGGGCTGGTGGTCAGACATAGACGCCAAAGTCACAGCTCTGCATCCTACACACACTCACAGACCTGTGGTCCAATGAAGGTGGTCCCAGAGACATCCTGTAAGTGAGAGAAGACACACACCCCATGATGTCACTAACATCAGGGGCACAGTTGTCAGATTCATAGACGCAGAAAGTGGAACGAGGGCTGTCAGTGGGAAGGAAGTATGTAGTTGCCGTTTCGTGGGTAGCACTTTTGCAGCAGGTACTGCTCAGCTTTCGGTCACCGGGAGTGGATACCCGACATACAGAAGTCTAAAGAAGAGCGGCCTATTTCAGCTCACGGTTTGGAGGTCTCAGTTCATGGCCACCTGGCTCCAAGAGAGAAGCAGGATGGAAGAGTGTGTCAGAGGAAATTGTGACACTTTCCGGCAGCCAGGAAGCAGAGAGAGGAAGGGGCAGAAACCCAGGGACCTTCCTCCAACTGGGCCCCACCTCCCTCCGGCCCACTCAGCTCTGAAGTCCTCAGTGGGTTAATAACACCGTACAATCTGTCACTCCCCAGAGCACATAAGCTCCCAGCCTTCACACGGAGCCTCTCTGGGGACATTTGGGTCCCAGCCGTAGCACAGGATGAGAAGAGACCGACCGATGCCTTCACAAGGCGAGTGTGCTCAACTCCACGGACCGCACTCTACAAACGGATCAAACGCTAACTTTTATGTTACGTGTATCTTGCCACAATTTTTAAAAATTTAATTAAAACAGAGGCTAAGGTAACCAAAGAAGTTCTAAAAAGCAAGCACATCTAAACTGCGGTAGGTTAATGTTCAGTCCAGGGAGAAGGTGATGGTCACCACTACACACGGGACTATGTTTCACCTAGAGGGTGAGAGGGCTGTGTTGGGGGCGCAGGGGAGCTTCTGGGGGGCACGTACAATGCTGCTCATCATGAGGGTCTTTCCTTTACAATCCTCCGCTATACCACGTGTTTGTGTTATGTTCTCATGCCCTTGTGCATTTGTGCTTTGAAATAAAAAGGTAAACAGAATAGAAAGTGAATGATATAACTATGAATATACTCAGATGCCCAAAGTCAAATAAAGTATTTCTAGTTGACTTTGTCGCACCCAAGGCAGAAAGCCTCATTTCCAAGATGTTTATTTATAGGCCTTTCATCCAATCTGTCCTTCACTTATGTTTTCATTGTGAGTCCTGTTCTAGGAATCAGACATCAAGTACTGAAGAAGTGAGACGCAGCCTGGCCCACAAGTCCCAATCGCCGGCTCTCCTCCTGACTGCCAGTCCAGCCCTGGCTGCTGGGGACACCTGTGTGGACCAAAGCTCTGGCCTCTCTGGTTTCCGGCCAAGCTTCACCAGTGGGAGACACCATTAGGGGAGTGAGGGGCAGGGAGGACAGGGCAGGGTGCCCCCCCACCCTCATAGTTCGGCTGGACTCAGCCATGACTTCACCCCTGCAAGCCTCTTGTGAGGTCCCCAGCTCCAAGCACCTTTCCTGCAGGGCTCCTGAACCTGTTTGCTCCCTGGCTCCTCTTTGAGTCTGCAGTGCTAATGGCTTCATATGCTGATGGTCCCTGGGTGCCTTGCCACGGCACAGTAACTGATTTCTTTAACCACCCGTACAGGGTTATTTTATTCTGTGTCCAACCTCTTCAACCTCTGTGGAAAAGGGGTCTTTGCCACATGATCTACAGATGAGATCACCCCAGATTATCCAGTTAGCCCTAAATCTAAGAACAACAGAAGAGGTGAAGACACAAACGTGTATCAGTTAGGGTTCACAGGGGAATGGGGTTAAAACAATGCATATGATTTGTAAAGCATTTGGCAACTAGAGTTATGATGGCCGCCTGCCGAATCAGGGGAGGAGACTCCAAAATGGCGGACGATGTGCTGGAGGAGGAGTCCAAGGTGAAGGCCTAGAGCTCCCTGCGCAGCTGGGTGCTCTGGAAAAGGAGCTGGAGACCAACATCCAAAGTCAGTGAAGACCAGAGCTCCTCCAAAGAAAAGGAGTGGACTTCGTCCTTCTTTCTCCTTTTACCCTGTCCAGGCTACAGGCCCGCCACAACCAGTGCATCTTCCCGATTCAGTTTGCAGCCCACACATGGGTCATTCAGATACACGCAGACTGCGGTCCACCCAGTGCACTTGCTGTTGACAAATTACAATCATCTGTCATGCACAGGGTGGGACTAGGAAAGCCACATGAAGATGACCTAGCTGTGAGGCGGCCCCAGGCCGCAGCTGGACAAGAACCCCTCCCAGAGTCCCGAAAGAGCATGGCTGGGCCAACATCTTGATTTGGGACTTTGAGGCCTGCAGAACCAAGAATTAGTGTCACCCTGTTCAGCGGCGACTTGAGCCAGTCACGGCAGGTAACTGGTGAACACCGGAGAGCGCCTCCTGACAGCTGGAGGCGGCCCGCGTCACACTCGCGAACTGCACGTGCCAGCCCATGCACCGCACCCTGAGGCCAGAAGCCAGGTCCTGGAGGTCTGGCGAGTGGAGAGGAAGCTCAGCTCCCGGGTGAGCCGGCAGCTGCACCAGGCCTTAGAGGGTGAACCCACTTTGACCCAGAGGCCTGCAGGGTCAGGGGCTGGGGAGGAGCAGCTGCCCGGGTGCAGCCTGCACTCAGCCAGAGGCCACCCCATCCCACCTCTCCACTCGGGCCTGAGGAGTTGGGGTTGAGACTGTGAGGACATCATGGGAGGCCGTGAGTGGGCGGACAGTGGGAGGGAGAGCGTCAGGAGAGTGAAGTCTAGCCAGAGCCCTTCCTGTGGTCACTGGATGGGAAGTGACCGGACTTCGTAGGGTGAGTGAGCACAGGTAGCCCTCAAATCTATGAGGTCTGCACCTCCAGAAGCAGAGGGACAATGTGCTTTTTTAAAACTTCAATCTGAGCTGGGCGTGGTGGAGCAGTCCTCTAATCCCAGCACTCTGGGAGGCTGAGGCAGGAGGATCACAAGTCCCAGCCCAACTTGGGCAACTTGGCAAGAATATGTCTCAAAACAAAAAATGAGACAAAAAGGGCTAGGGATGTAGCTCAGCAGGAAGGCCCTGGTTTTTGTTGTTGTTCTGAGGCTCTGCAGCTTAACCCCTATTGGCATAGCATTTGCAGTAGGCATCAGACATCACCTAGGTCAACAGAGCCTCCAGAACAGTGTGCAAATGTCACAGGCGGAAGGGACTTGAGGGGACCCGGAGCAGCACCTCACACCAGCGAGGGCTATGCGGACTGCGGCTCCTCCAGTCACATTTGGCTTTACAAGTTTAGGAAAAATGCAGTACCGCAGAAGTAAAGGTCACATTTACAAATAAAATTTCCTTTCTGTGACTCCAACGCTCTCATTCGATACATTGGACCATGCACTGTTTCTGACTTACTTGAAAGTCTCTGGCATGCACACCCTTTCTGCCTACTCGGGTTCACATCTTTGCCATAAGCACCTGATGGAGGACCTCGTACTCATTTACACCTCCTTTCTTCCTCCTTCCCGAGGTCAAAATGGGTAAAGGATGCCATTTCCGTACCCATGGGGACTCTGCTAACTGACTGCGTTTCACGTACACAGTTCCTCCAAACCAAGACGGCAGAATGTGGAGTTTCAGAGCACAGCAGGGATGACCAGCGGAGGAGAGGATGTGGGTGTTGCCCGGACCCTGGCTGCAGGCTGGGAAGAGGGCCGTGACTGGCACCAGGGCGGCAGACACGGCCTAGGCCGGTCAGCTGCAGCGGACGGACAGTGGTCCCTACAGCGGAGCACCGCGGGACGGAAACGTCACCAGCACTGTGCTGAGAAGCTGCCCTGGAGCGAAGACCCCGCACAGCAGAAATCAGCAGGAAGCACCTACACGCGCTGGAAACCAGAGCAGATCTTTCCTTCAAAGGGAAGTGAGGAAAACACAAGCAGGAGGCTTCCACACGGCGGCGGGGCAGTCTGAGAGCAGCACACACTCCTTCAGGGGTCGCTCCAGTCCTAAAAGGCTGAGACCTCTGATGGGAGAAAACCAGATCCGTGGTAGAAAAGGGAAATCATCCACAGGTGTCTGCGACGAGTGGATTGAGTTCTCAGTCATCTTGTGGCATCTCTCACGCTCAGTCTGAAGCAAAACTTCCACTTATTTGTTCCTTACTAAGATGCTGGCCATGTGCACTAGAAAGGGAAGCAGAGAACTTTAAGGAGGGAGTTTCGAATGAAAACAAACTGCTGCAAAAGTAGCTACTTTCATACCTGTGCATGCTGCTGCTTTTTGGCAAGCACAGTGACAAACAAGAAAAAAACATAACACAAGCACCAGCGGTATACAAGCCATTAGATTTGGGCTTTTAAATATCGCAGATAGAGATGTTTGGGACGGGTTTTGTGGAGTAGATCTCCCTTCCCCGCAGGGGCGTGCTGGGGACAGGGGCAGACACAACCCTACCGGAGCCACACAGCATCCGTGTGCTGTGTGTCTGACCCTGCGTCCCCAGTGGGCCACACTGAGAGGATTACCACTCAGGGGCTGTCGTCCCTTCAGCTGGGGACCCACAAACCCACGTGGAGCCCGACCCCTCCTCGAGCCGCACAGAGCCACAGCTGACACAGGGCCAGACCCAGCCTGCACCGGCTCAGCACGGCGCCCAGAGTCAGGGCCTGCTCCTGAGAACCGCTGAGACCCACACCGGCTCTGCAGGATGCTGGTGGCAGTGGCAGGAAACACTCATCCATCTTCCTTATTTGCTGTGTAAGGAGCTCACCGACTCCCTGGAATTCTGAATACTTCTCTGCAAGTTTGTCTTTTTCTTCCCCAGGGGAATGGCTTGAGTACTTGTCTTGAGTTGTGACCAAAATATCAGTTGGATGGAGCTCAGAATGAACCACAAGTCAGTGGCAGAGCCCAAGGCCAAGGCGAGCTGCTCGTATCACTGACGCTCTGAAGGTTTCGCCATCACAGGCCTACGCTGCCTTCTCCACGGCTTCCCTTATAAACAGTGTAGAAATGGCTCCTCTAGCACCAAAAAGGAGTGGCCTTCAGGAGCTCACTGGGCTTTGAATGAAACTCACTCCGACTGAGAAAGCCAGGGCATGGCGCATGTCTGCTGCACTCTGGGAAGAGGTCAAGTGGCTCCCTGACACCAGCCTGAGTTCCCAGGAGCGTTTCCTCCGTTTGCCTCTTGAGATGGGGGTTCAGCAGAATGACAAAGCAGCCCTTAAGTAGCCACTGACCAGCTGCTTAAACAGTGTACTGATTCACTGTGATCAGAAATCTCATTTACACAAAGAGAGGAATCACTCGATTGTATCCCAACTGGGATCTCCCTGCTTTTAATTAAATTTCCACACAGAGGCTCTGTGTAGACAGCAGCCGTGGCCTCCAGTCCTACCCCACTGCCCTGTATATCACGTGGCACAGTGAGCCAGGCACTGCATTGTGAACCAGAGGCTGCAAAGCCACAGAGGCTGGAGAGCCAGCCTGACTGTGCCTGAGGAAGTGGGAGTTGTCAGAAGTTCAGGCACCTCCGCAAGGCGGGGCGGTGACTTCCAGAGCCAGGTGCCACCTAGAAGGGCTCTGATTCTGAGCCCTTCCCAAACAGGCCCGCCAGAGGCTGCCAGGTCAGACGTACTGAACGCAGGGGTCCCTGCACACGGACAAGCCCAAGAGTCTGACTTCCTGGCCTGCAAAGGCCAAAGTAGCAGCCTTGAACGGGGGCTGCTGGGTGGGGTCTGGTCAGGTCTCCCCTGCTCTGGAGCCCATGTGTCCTGCAGGGTCTGCTTTGACGAAGCTGGCGCTGCCCTGGCCCCCTGGTCACAGCGCCCGGGTTGGTGAGCGAGGCTCTGGCAGGCGCCAGTTACATAAGAGGCACAGCAGCTTGAGTAGAAGGGAACGAGCCATGGGTGGTGCAGCTGGGCGTGGGCACACGTGCTCTCTGGCTGGGCAGAAATCATTTCCAGAGAAGCAATTTTCTCCCATTGTCAGAGAAAACACAAGGAAAGGCTGCTGTGTTGCTAGACTCGGGGTGCCCTGAGACACAAAGGGCTTCGCCACCCCTGTTCAGAGGGGCTGTTCAATTTTAGACCGATTTGCTTCTCTCTCGTCTCCTCTGGCAAGTGTTTCTGCTTTCTCAGTGCAGCAAGCACAGGCTGATTGGCCCTCCAGGCGTCCGGGAGGAGAGGTCACCCCTCCATGGGTTGTGTCCGCTCAGGCGGAGAGAGCCAGACGGTCTGTGACCTGAAAACTGCACTCCCGGTGCCCAGGCTGGGCCAGATCCTCGCCTGCCTGGGTCGGGGGCGGACTCCCAGGACATGGGCTGGAGTCTGAACCCTGAAAAAGAGAGACGATGGGAGGGGAGCACACGGAGCAGAGGAGAGACTTGGGCCGGCAGGGCAGTGGGGGACCTGAGAGACGGCAGGGGTCTTACTCTGCTTGCTTTCTACCAGGACAATGGCTCAGCCCGAAGAGAGCAGAGTGTGGTCCCGGGCACTGGCCAGCACAGAAGCCCATAGTGCAGGGGACGGGGGAAGGAGCCCTGACTCCCCACACAGGACAGGTGCCCAGCACAGTGACCTCGGGGACCCAAGACCTCAGCCCGCAGGAAGCACAGGCTTTGGCTCCATGAGGAGAGAGATGAATTAGCCACATGTGGGGCCTTCAGACCTTCCAGGGCCTCGTGGCTGCCAAGGATGGTGAAAGTTCTCTAATAGTTTGCCCTGGGGCTGGCTTTTATGATCTGTACACTGCATCATGCACACTGAATGATCCCACTTAACCCTCAGAGCTCCGGAGACCAGAAGGAGAAGCCAGCACGCTGCCTTCTCACATGAGTGGCTCAGACATCTTTTCCTCTGTCTCTGAGTTATTGTGCTGTGTGTTTATCACACACCAGGCAGACTGTCCTGGAAACAAGGCAGAATCATGGCCGGCTCTGTGGTTTGATGTCTTGCTGACCGGCCCCATTTTAGGCAATGCTGGAAGGGTGACTTCTCATCCCAGGACACTTTTACAAAGCTATCTACGCAGAAACCAAAGAATCCTTCATTGCAGCTTGTTTTCAAAACATCTGCTGAAGTTAGGTCATTTTCTCCACATAGATAGACATGGAATGGAAAATAGAAAAAGACATCCTGAAATGGAGGATTGTAGTTTTCAATGTGTCATGGGACATTTTTTATAGTATTTTGGATGGAAACTAAATGAAATATGATGTGACATTCTAGGGCAAAAGAAAAGACGAGTAGCCCCTGGCTCCCCAGAGATAGCCTGGTTCTGATGGTGAAAAGGCACAGGGCTTGAGTCTTCCCATTTCCCCTGGTGATGACATGGAAAGCCAAAGACCAAGAGGGCAAGGAATCCATTCATAGCTGAGGCCCAGGTGACTCTCTCACTTCCCCTCTTACCTCTCAACAAAGCCCATTCTAAACTGGGCGTTGTGGCGCACGCCTGTAATCCCAGCACCCAGAGGCTGAGGCAGGAGGATCGCTGTGAGTTCGAGACCAGCCTGGGCTACATAGTGAGTTCCAGGTCAGTCTCAACCACACAGTGAGACCCTGTCTCAAAAAACCAACCCCCCCAAAAAAAGCCCATTCTAGCTGAGAAACCAGAGGACAGATTCACCATCAAGCCAGTCTCCTAAGAGAGCAGCTAGGTCCTTGAGAAGATTTGGCCTCAGTCCTCGGGCCTCCCGGAGTCACATCATTGTCTGATGGGTCCCCAGCAGCAGGACCACCAGCGCCCCAGCAGCCTCACCACCTCAGGCTCTGGCTGGGACGCACAGGGAACTGGGGGATGGATTGGAAGCCAGAGCCGGGGGTCATCCTCACTGACTACACGTGGGCTCTGGCACAGGGATCCCAGCAGCTCCCCTGGGGCTCCTGAAGGCTCTTAACTGTGCAAAAAGTTTATCTCGAGAGGACAGAGGAGAAATCATTTAATTAGAGAAACCAATGTGAACTCATGCAAAGAAAGATAAGAAGTTCTAAAAGCAACAGAGTTAAAAATAAAAAGTCCAACATGGGTGCGGGCAGAATGTCAGAAAGACAAAAGCCTCAGGGGAGCTAGGGGAGAGGGGCTCAGCATGGAGAGGGAGGAGGGAGAGGGACAGCATGAAGATCGTGTCTGGGCTCTCACCTGGCAGGCATGGAGGTGGCTCCACAGGCCAAGAATTCGGACAGATATCGGGTGCAGAGAGGGCAAACGCTCTCTTCCCTAGTCACGAAGGAGCAGAGTCCTCTAGGAGTCTGATTAGGCTAAAGACCATGAGGGTGAAGGGTTTCGCAGGAAGGGGTGAGGAGGAAGCGGCTGAGTGGTGGAGAAGGAAAGGAATATTCACAAAATGTGGAATGAAACTCATAGGCCCCCTGAAAAGACAGACCCCAGGTCCCTTAGTTCAACAGGTTATAAACTTCTAACCTTAAACTGCTAGTTCACACCTGTCTTCTCTGACAGGAGAATAATTTTTCAGGCAGGAATGAGTAGGACAAACCTTCACTAGCAGGAGTGAAGAGCTGTAAGTGAGCGAGGTGCTCTCGGGGTGCATCTGTGGACTGTGACAACTCGCTGTGGGGTGCCAGGGCCAGGCAGGAACGGCACTGCCCTCAGAGCTGGGCTCAGGGCCCTTCGAGGCAGTTACCCTTACACTGGTTGGGAAGGGTTCTGAGTAATCATCCGTCTGCTACTGGCAAAGAATCCCCAGAGACCTGGGTGCACAGATCCCTGTGGTTCCGTGATCCTACCGTGAGGCTGGCGACCGAGCCCAGGGTCTCCAGCCAGGCGGGCGTCTATCCTGGGGCCTCTGGGGACTTGGCCTGCCAGTCTTCTTTGTTGTCACGGCAAAGACAGCCACTAGATTGTAAACACCATGCTGCCACCATCAGCAAAAGGCTAAAGATGTAAGCTAAGGACTGCAAAGGGAGAATCAAGATCACAAGTGGATGGATTTACGTTGGACTCTTGGCTTGTCATTAAATTTGGGGTTAATGGAGCAAGGCCGCTCCAAACACAGTAATGTTATTTTACTTCACATGGGTGAAGGTCACCGTCTTGGTTACTTTTCCCGTCGCTGAGACAAAATAACAGACACATAAAGTTAAGGCAGGAAAGGTCTATTTAGCTCACAGTTTATAGACGTGTCTGTCCACAGTTGGCTGGCTCCAAGGCAGGGTGGCATGGCACAAGGTGGCAGAGGAGAAACAGTCCCTGGCAGAGCAGGCAGGAAGCGCCAGCCTACTTCTTTCTGGCCCTTTATGCTCCATGCAAGCCACAAGATTATTGACTGGTGACACCCACACCCAGGGTGGGGCTTTGCTCTTCAATAAGTCCCTTCAGCCACACCCAGGGCTGCGCCAAGCAGAGTAGGGGACTAATCTAGAACCACACACACACCCTGGAGCAGCCACCTCTGAGAGGCCCCTCCTGTGAGCATGTGAGCTGGGCAGACTCTGGACAGGTACAAGCCGTAATGTTCACACTTCCAATGTTTGGTGCACTTCTGGGTGCCATATCTTTAATAATTTATTTAAAGACAGGATTTGTCCTAAGAAAGACAGGATAACAAGAGACCTAAAAATAATTCAGCCCAAGGCAAGATTGGAGGGACTGGGAGGTGCTCCACGGAGAGACATAACAGAAAGAGTTTGTGTTGTTTCAGTGATTTAGAAGGACTGCCAAAGCCCCAGCTTCGGAGGAAAGAGCTAGGATGCTGAGTACACAATGTTAGGAGAAAACATTGAAATTCTTACCTTCCAAAGCATTTTTTACTCCTGATTGTTTGAAAAAAATGAAAGGAAATGGTTTGGGAGTGCAGCAGACTCCCCGTGGCTGGCAGTGTCCGGGAAAATGGCCACATGGGTCATTTGAAGGCCACCCGGAGGGCCCACAGTGAGCCCAGCCTAGACTTCACTGGTGGACAGCACACCACCGCCCAGAAGAGCTGAGAGGAGAGTGTCCCAGGCACCTGGGCTCAGCTTCCTTCCTGAAAATGTATCTGCTGGTTTCCTTCTAATTCAAAATTTTTGTTGCACATACTCTGAGACTTTTAAATTCACTTTCACGATCCCACCTCAGTCGGGATATGTTAAATTCTGATGCCAGGACTGATAACACCACAGCTTCAGCAGCTGGAAACAGCACAGCACCTCCTGTCAGTCCCCCTGCAGCACACGGTCAGGAGGAGCCCAGCCTCCGGCTTGGTCCAGAGAGAGAGCGGTGAACTGCACATTCCAGGCCTCTCTGGAACCAGTCCCAAAGCCCCCTTAACTGGGGTGGGTTCAGAGTTCATAACTAACAATGTGCTCTCTGTGCAGCCAGCTCTCAGAAGGAGCAGCCCATGACTGTCGCGAAGTAAAACACACACCAGCCCTCTCCGAACGAAGCCACCCAGTGGAGCAGCGCTGCTATCTCCTTGGGGCAGGTCCTGTCCCTCTTAGGAGCCTTTCCCACAGCCCTGGGAGCCAAGCCACCTTTCAGGGATTGGGTCGCTACACGGGAAGAGGATGTGTTCCTTCTACCTCGCAGCGTGGCTGACTCCGTACCTTTAAGGGTGCATCCGAAACACTTCCGTTAGTAAACACTGGAATGGATAACGAGTAAAAACTCTGTGGACAAATCTGAGACAGGCAGCTGTCTTCCCGTGCACTCTGACCTTCTCCCGTCTCTTCCACATCGAAGGCCACACTTGGCCACCAACATCATAGACAGGGACAGGACAGGGCCACTTGAGCCCCTCAGAACAGGGCCCCCCGACCATGCTTCCCGCCCTCAGCCTTGCCTCCTCCAGCCCCTCCTGTTCCTGAGTCACGGACTGGCGGGCAGGGTGCAGGGCTCTGGGCACACGCAGGACACTCCCTGCAGTGGCTGAGCCACACAGCTGCAGGTCACTGGGGACAGGAGGTGACAGGAGGGGCCGGCTCAGGGTCCAGACAGCATGGCCGGAAGGCAGCCCGGGACAGTCAGGTCCCCTGCCCAGGTGGCCACACGGGACGGTGGCATCCAGGAATGTGGTGAGACCACTGCTTCCGGCCAGGGGCAAGTACCCTCTTCACACCGATGGGGACCTGGATGGGGGGTTGGAAAGTCAGAGGCTCAGGGCACCAACTGGATGGGGCGCATGCAAATCCCCCTGGTTCTGCACTGGCAGCAAGGGGTCACTGCCCCAGGCCGGGGTCACGTGCACCATGGGGTGGGGGGGCACGACAAAGCACCTTGCAAGGGCAGAGACAGGGCCCTGCCTCAGGAACGCGTGCCAGGCCGTCCCCCGCCAGGCCAACCTGAGGGACCCACTAAAGACGCAGCTAGGTATCACTGAAATGCAGGAGAGGCCATTCGCTGTAACCCCACCACCAAGGGAGGCTGAGGCAGGAGGACTGCAGGTTCAATTCCAGCCCATCACAACTGGGAAAACAAAATCACAAAACAGTAAAGAATGACCTCTAAACTGACAAATCCAGATGAAGCTCCAAAGCAGATCTGAACTACTGAGCAAGCTCTCATGTGTAATTTATGTGCTGGCTCGTATCTAAACTCTCTCTCTTCCTCGCTGTTCCAGCCTCTTCTGATGTAATACAAACAGTTCTTCACAACTGGCAGACATCTTCCCCCTCCAAAAAAACTCAGAACAAAGATGGACCCTTGCCAGTGCAGGGCGGCACCTGAAGTCCCCGTTATGTGGGAGGCTGAGGCAGGAGGATCACTTGAGCCCAGGAGTTCCAGGGCAGCCGGGCAGCGAAACTGGACCGTATCTTAAAAAATACATTTTAAAAAAATCCTTTCCCAGAGAAACAACGAACTGTCCCTTTATAAGATGAAGGCATGAATACGCAGTCCTGAGGCTTTTGAGATGATGGAGTGAGTTTGCTGAAGCCGAGAGTCCGCACTTCGGACGATCTGCTGACGGTGAGACTCGTCTGCTCCTCCGCATTGCTTCTCTCTCCCGGTTTAGCTACAGTAAAAACAGTGCGGCGTGTGGCTCCCAGCGTGCCAGTTCCTAACTGGGTTATCTGAGTAGCGGGAGCTGGTCCGCCCGCTTTGCACCGGAGCGGCTGGGCTCCGCCGCTGACTGGCACCGCCCAGGCCCTGGCACCCAGGAGGCACCACCTCCGTCGCCCGGTGGGAGAGGCTGCTGCAGAAGTGCGCGCCCTTGTCTTCCGGCCCGGAAACGGGAAGCAGGACTGGAGAGGCGGCTGCTTCCCGTCAGAGCCGCGCTGACAGGCCAGCCCCCGGGAAGGGGAGGCCGCGGCTGGCCAAGGCGGATGGCTGCTGGGGTGCTGGGGTCCCAGGCCACATTGGCCGTGCTCAGGAAGAGCCGGGAGTCGCCTCCGCC
>NW_022900923.1:1807990-1837623 GCF_012274545.1 Fukomys damarensis | reverse complement strand
TGTCTTCCGGCCCGGAAACGGGAAGCAGGACTGGAGAGGCGGCTGCTTCCCGTCAGAGCCGCGCTGACAGGCCAGCCCCCGGGAAGGGGAGGCCGCGGCTGGCCAAGGCGGATGGCTGCTGGGGTGCTGGGGTCCCAGGCCACATTGGCCGTGCTCAGGAAGAGCCGGGAGTCGCCTCCGCCTCTTCCCTCCTGGAGCGCTCTGAGGATGAACGCTGTCCACCCTCCGAGATGCGTTCTTTCTGCCAAAGGAACGCGCTGGTTCTCAGAGTGTGCAGCCCAGAGCTGTCAGTGCGGACGCAGGCGGCCCTGTGTTGGAACCCGGGTGCCTCACGCTGTCTTCACGAGGTGAATACTTTATCAGAGGCCGCCCTGAAGGCTGGACTCTATTTTTGGAGGACTCGTGTGACCTGGGCACTTGCACCTATCAGGGTGAGGAGCCGGCACAGGCCTGGGCTGCTCGCAAGCGGTGGTGCCATAGGGGCCGGGGTGGGGCCCTGTGAAGGTTATTGTCGTTGTGGTCTGGACAAGGACCTGCACTGCTCTCTCTCCTTCAGGCCCTGGGCTCGGGTGGACGCCCACTCCAAGCCAGTGACTGCGGTGGTCTGCAGGAAGGGAAAAAGTTTTGTGGTTCATTTGCTAAAAGCAAAACCTAAACAATATGCATAGATGCAAAGACATAAACATGCACACATTAGTAGACGCTTACATGTGAAAGCTTAAAAAATATGTACCTCACTTCATAGTTCCAACCTGGAAATAGAGACAAACAGGGTCCCAGATGAGAAGCCCAAGTCAGCAAGCAATGTTTCAACTTCTCCGGGACTTAGGTCTTATTTGAATTTTTAACAACTTTTGCTATCACTATGGAATTTTATAATCTCTTGGCAAGGCCTGGAGCCTGTTACACAGCATTAAAATAAAGAAAAAGGAAGGAAAGTGAGAGGGTAGGGAAGAGGGAAAGAAAGGAGAGGGAAAGACAGAGGGGAAAGGAGGGTAGGCTGACTGCTGAGAGCCAAGTTCCTAAGCTCTGAGGGAATGAGGAGGCCTGAGGTGAATAGGACTAGTTGGAAAAGCCTTAGGACGTGATTGAATTCTGAGCAGCGCGTGTGTGTGTGTGTGTGTGTGTGTGTGTGCGCGCTCGTGTGTGTGTTTTACTGGGCATTAAACTCAGGGCCTCTGCTCGGAGCTATGTCCCCAGCCCTTCCACCTTCTGTATTTATATTTTGAGACAGGGCCTCACTCAGTTGCCAGAGTATGCAGGAACTTGTGACCTTCCTGCTCCCGGGACGCTGGGGTGACAGGGCCACCACAGCCAGCTTTGAGTGGGATTTTAAAATCAGCCATATTTTGCTTAGTGGCTTATCTTATAAAATGTTCATGGCAGGAAAATTGGATTATGTAGAAAGAGGGCCAAGAAGACAACTAATACCACCATACCCCAGACTCCCAGAGAGAGCCCCCCTCCCCTTGGGCAGCGGCAGCCAAGAGGGGCTGCTGGGCCTGAGGCCTCTCCAGGAGGCACTGGAGCTAAGTTTTCCAGCGCTGCAAAACCCTCTCACCTGGAGTGCCTCCGAGGCCCACGTGGCCCTGCGGGCTGACCTCGTGCTTGTCCTTGAAGCTGCGTGGCCTCCTCTGTCTCTGTCGGGTGCAAATCTACTTGCTGTCCCATCCACCTTGCTGCATTAAGTGGCACAGGTATGGAGAAAGCATCTTCTAAAGTCCCTTCCCAAGCCCGAGCCCGGCTCGTAGAAGCCTGTGTGCTTGCCAGGGTGAGTGTAGTCGAGATTCTGTACTGGTGCTCGCAGCAATAGGATGCTTTTCCACCCTCCCAGCAGGAGAGCTGGACATTTCTAAGGCCAACCCTGGGTCCATCCACTGCTCACTTCCAGGAAAGGCACACGAGACTGGCAAGGGGCCCTTGATCACCTTGCCTGTCGCCCTGGGCATCTCTGACAGATTTGTGGGGCGCAGGTCAGCTTACAGTGTGGGTTTGGTCTGTGAAGATGATGCCCAGGTCAGTCTTGTGACAGCAGCGTCCACAGCCACTCATGAAGGCAGCGCTGACAGCATCTGTGGCTTACAGAGGGCCCTGTGCTTCTGACACGCTTCGTGTGTTTTGTTTATTTCTCCTTTTACCCTGCAACATAGACAGACTTTTTCTCCACTTTAGTTGTGTGCTGGGGATTGGACCCAGGGCCTCGTTCATGCTGAGCACATACTTTCCTCTGAACTCCACACCAGCTCCAGCTTTCTCTGTTGTGTGAAGGAGAAAATAAAGCACAGAGAGCTAGAAGGATTTCCTCGAGGCCATGCCATCACCACGGCCCACACCTTCCCACCCGGAATCTGCACGTAAACAGTGGGCCTTGCTGGCGCTGCCAAGAGGCACTTGGAGATGGTGCCTGCGTGAACAGCAGAAACCAGACCTCTCTCCCTGAGTCTTCAGCAGGCGGCTTCCTGGCCCCTTCCACACCTCCAGCCCAGAGATGCTGCCCTTCGAGGCAACGATTCGTCCCGAGAGGGGAGGGAGGCTGCCGCACACACGCACGCACCCACTCGCGCACACACGCGCACGTACGCACGGCCCCAGGAAGTTCACCCGAGGCTCTGATTCAGGATGCGGTGTGAGCGGGAGAGGGGCTGCCAGTCAGCTCCACCCCTGGCAGCGCCCGCCCCTCTGCTGCATCTGAACTTCCGAGTCATCTCTCAGTTAGAATCACCTGCCCCAGGACGTTCCGCCTCGGCCACGAGTCTGTTGGTGTTAGCCGCTCCCCACTTTCCTCTCTTTCTATGTTGTTTCTAACGTGTGTGCAGCTGCTCCGAGGACTAAATATGCAATCAGTGCGATGCGATCGTGTTCCTTCCTTATCAGGGAGGGGGAAAATGCCAGCTTGAATTTTATGCGATTTTCAACAGCTCAACGATACAAAAATGATAAATTGGCTTAATTGATGTGATCTTAATTAGAATCACAAGGGAAACTGGAAGGCACATGGAGCGCAGTTGTTTGTGTTTTTAAGAGCGCTGTTTGGCTGTGACTGAGCTGTTATCTGTCTCTGTGAAGTTGGAAGGAAATGGAACGTCGGCTTGCAGTTTTCTCCGGCCCTGTCTGTTGTGCTGTTTCCAGTTCGAGGCCGACGTGGTGGGTTATGGGTAGAGAATGAGCCGCCATGGCAGGGGTGGACACATTTCCACCCTCGTCCAGCAATCAGAAATACACAGACAGTCACCGTGTTCCTCACGCAAGCTTCTATTCCACCAATAAACATTCGCTGAGCTCCTGGCTGCGGTGAGCACAGGAGGCAGAGGTGGACAATTCAGAGTCCGCTCCAGCCTCGCCGTCCCCGGGTGGTCAGCAGGCGACTGTGTGGCGGGGCCTGATGGACAGATGCACGCGTGGGTGTGGAGGGAGCAGGCGGGAGGACAGAGCCAGACCGGGCGAGCACTAGGCTTGAGATATGAGGCTATGGGACAGTGACAGCCCTAGGAGGTGGAGGTTGGAGGGATTGAACTTTGTCCACGACTTAGCTTGTCTAATAATCAGACTGAGCAAATTTCAGACTTCTCCCTCACTTCCCATGGCTGGTGCTCTTCCTCTGTAATTTACTAACAGAAGACCTTATTATAGAAGATGACAGATCAGGCAACTCTATTTGTTGTTATTTATTGAGGGAGAGCAAGAACAAGGAAGCAACTGGCCAAGAACTGGGAAACCAGACGGAGCAAGAAGACTGTGCCGGACCTTCTGGAAACCAACAGACAGAGGCCACCCTGTCCTCGAAGACCACGGGCATGCTCAATGTGAATGCTAAATGTGACCTGAGTTGTGTCCAACCTCCCTGCATATCGTGGTTTTGGCCTCCCCTGGGTGTTTTGACACCTGACATCTTCTGTGAAAAGGAGCCTGTGGCAGGTGTGCCATTCGGCTGTGACTCCTATCAGCCCCCGGCTGTGGCTCCTCCTGTAATCCAGACTCCCTCCCCCACTGGGGCTGGAACCTTCTCAACAGCCCCTTCCCACCCCGTGGAGAGTGCATTCACTTTTAATAAATCCCACGCTTGTTCCTCGTCCCACGTGTCCTGCTGAGTAATTTGTTAGGACACCAAGCCCTGGAGAGTGTTCCCTAGCCCCCCGCCTGATGACAGATCGTCTGACCCTGGGGCCTCAGGTGCCAGTGTTGCACGTCTACGTTGAAGGCATGCTCTGTAAGGCGTCCTGGCAGTGAACTGGAACTGAGACTGAACCCTTCCTTCCCTGCATTAGAAATACGTCAGATGTGACTCCGCGAGCTTCGGACCTCAGGCTAAAATGCAGAGTGGAATGATTTGAGCAGTCACCACGTGGATGTGTGTAGCCTTCCAGGAGAGCTGTCGGCGCATTCAGGCCCCTTCACCTGCGGGCAGCATCACAGGAAGCTCTGAGACGTCTGATGGCAAAGCCACACCGCACTGTCCCAAGAGGCAGCGAGGAAGCAGGAGTGGCCCCCACGTGGCCTATGAGTGTCCCTCCGCTCCTTCGGGGTGACCGTGGACCCTCGCCACCTTCCAAATAGCAGGAAGTGTCAAGCACTGACCCGGCCAGAGTGCTTCAAAGAGGAACAGCACACAGCTGGGAACCTTGATGAACACAGGTGACTGAGGGGGAGCTGTGTTCTTTCCTGGCTCATTGCCCTCTCTCCATGTGGCATGGAAAATCCCAAGTGTTTCTGAACCTGAGAGCTTTGTCTAATCCACACTTCATCCACCCTAAGGCCTGAATTCTGAGAGAAATGCATACATGTGGTGACCCCCAGATCCTCAGCTTGAGCAGTCAGGACAGGGGGAGGAAAGGACACTGCTGGAAAGGGCTTTGGGTCTCTGGTTCCCAGTCTCTGCTGGCTCACCTGGAAGCAGTTTGGTGTACGTGGTGGGTACACAGTGGCTTGGTGCAGTAGCTGTGTGACTGATATGGTGTCATCCAGTTCTAGCTTTCAGTGGTTCCACAGGAGGTGAGTCTGGTTTCCCAGAGAAATGTGACCCGTTCTTAAGTTTCCTTAAAACGTAGCACACTTAGCCAGGATTGTTTAATTCGCTCATGCTGAACTTTACCTCCCGATAAATGCCTCCATTCCCTGGATCGGATCCTTTCTTCTGCTCTTTTTGATTATTTCCAAAACTAATGGGTTCTGAGGGTGCTCGCAGCTAGATGACCCATCAGTGCAGCCCACAGCCTGCTTTCCTCGGCGTCCTCGCATCAGTAGCTCCTGTGGAGCTGGAGGAGGAGCTGTCCCAGCTTGCTCCAAATTCCAGACACCGTGGCCTAAATGCCAGCTCTCCAATCATAAAGTAGATCTGCGACGGGCAGCAACACGGAGGAAGCGGGCGATCTGGTGCTGACTGGGAGCCCCAAAGTGCCGCACATCGTGTTGCTACGAAGTGAGACACCTGAGCAGGAGAATCCATGCAGGCTGCAGATGCGCAGTCGCTTCGGGACAGGGGAACAGGAGGGAGACAACAGCCAGAAACGGGGTGCAGGGCTCGCTGCCAGGCGGTGAACGTGGCCTCCAGCCGGCGGCGACTGCACAGCTCCATCAGAGAATCAGATCACGTCCCCAGGCACTTGAGATGCTGAACGATGCGGGGGGCTGTGGCTCTGCAAGGTTTGTTCAGGAAGTGGCCGTGCAGCGACACGACGTTCTTCCTGTTCCTTCCCGGGGCTGAGCACTGCCCAGTGATCCTGCGTGCTGTTGGCCACCCGTAGACACCACCTGCTTCCCTAGAATAAACAGCTGCTCCACTCCCCCGAGGAACTCGGGTCAGATCTCGGCCTGCTCAAGTTTGTACTGCAGTTGTCTCCGGTCGTTGCTCAGCACTCTGTGAGGAGCTCAACCAGGGCAAGGGACATTTATTATTTGTCTTTGAATCTCTGGTGCTAAGAATTATGCCTTACAGCAAGCATGTTCTCTGTGAAAGAAGGAAAAGAAAGACAGAGGGAGGAGAAAAGGAAGGAAGGGGGGAAGGGGAAAAGGAGAGGGGAGGCGGGGAGGGAAGGAGGGGCAGAGGGCAGGCTTCCCCCTCCTGTCATCCGGAACCCTGGGCCCCACAGGCCTGCACCTGACTTGGGCTCACAGTGCCCTTGAGGTCGGGCCCTTGAGCAACACATTAAACATCGGTTGGATTTTCGCTCATCAGTGGAAGGAAAAGGCAATGCAAGCCATCAGAATCTCAGAAAAATATACTATTTCATCTTGGCTTCTAATGCATATATTACCGTAATTATTGTCTATTCATGACCTTCCTGAATGCACCACACGGTACATATTTTCCTCCGTTTATGTTGGTTGTAAACCCAAGCCCAGGCACTCATGTATCTCTCAAGAAGCAGACTGTGCTGGGTGGGTGGGGCCTGCCCGTAATCCTATCACTTAAGGAGGCTGAGGCAGGACGATTACAAGTTCAAGACCAGGCAGAGCAATTTATTAATAAACACATATTCTCTGAATGAATAGTTGGATGACACCACGAGGCGGGTTTTCCAGGAAATTTGAGACTGGGGAGCAATTGTAACAGTGAGCCCAGTGGGGAATTTCACCTGCCATTAATAAGCCCCTGCTCTCCACGCGTGGTGCTCCATTACCCCAGTGTTTCATGGCTTTGCTGCAAAAGAAGACATTTCCCCCAAACAGCTTCTGCGTCCCAATACAGGAAGGTCAAGTCCAAGCTCAGAGTGCCAGGAAGGAGGGAGGACCCCCTTCTCCCCGTGGCTCCTGCCTCCGGGTAGGCCACCCTTGATGTCCTGGCTGTGAATAAGTGTGAGGCCCAGGGGTTCTGTGGGCATCCAGCCTGACCCTGCCCAGGGCCAGGGCCAGTCCCAGCCCCTCCGCACCCTCACTGACCATCTCAGCTCGGCCAACACTTTTGCGATGGGCCTCACCTCATTCCGGCTTCAGGACGAGCCCTGGGGACAGTGGAGATCTGCGTGCTCCTGACCCAGGGACACTGTCAGCAAGGCAGTGAGAGTCACCTGCCCCAGTGTCTTCAAGGAACATTTTTAGAAAGCAAGAAAGGGCCATTCTGTCCGGTGTGGGGCTCTCCGTCCTCCACCTGGAACCTGAGCCACCAGGCATGGGTCCAAGAGCCACAGCTGCGACTCCCCGGCTTCCAGCAGCCCAGTAAGGGACTCGGCCTGCCTGGCCCAGCCAACCTCGGGCAACTGAGGCCACACCAGTGTCCTCAGGTGGCCTTGTGGTAAGGAAAATCGGTGCCTGCCAGCCATGCATGTCTACTCTGTGCAGCTCCTCACTAGCCAGGATGCTGGGTAGGAGCATGACTGAAGGGCCGGGAGAAAGAGAAGCAGGGCATCCAGGCTGATCTCAGACCGCTCCCAGCCCTGCCACCTGTGCATATTCATTCATTTGATTTTTAGAAATGTTTATTGAAGCTGGGTGTGGTGGCTCATGCCTGTGAGCTCAGCACTCTGGGAGGCTGAGGCAGGAGCATTGCTCCCTCATAGAGCAGGTGTGCAGATAAAATGAGGCAATGTGTGTGGAAAGCCCAGTGTATTGGGCGTGACCTTTCTACGTGTCAGTATTGACTTACCATGAATATGTTGGCGTAGGCTGTGCCTGTGCTGTCTCACTGGTCTGTGACTTGAGCTTCGTGGAGTGGAGTAGAGGACCCGCCTGCTGGGGAACTCATCTTTCCAATGAGTCTGCAAGTAGGAGGCAGTCAGAGCTCAAGACTCTTCTTACAGAGTGTGTTGGGCGTCCTTCCCATGACCTTGACAGCATTGAGAGGCACGCGGTGGATGGAGTCCCCTCCCTGCCACCTTCCCACCCGGACACAGCCTGCGTGTCCTTCTAGGCCAGGTGTCCCTGCCTCTCCGTGTGTCTCGTGTCCAAATGCACAGTTCACTCTGATGACCAGGCCCCAGCACAGTCCTTTGTCAGACTGCTTCAAAGTGTCCCGTTAATGTGGTCATCACGACTCTGTGGACCTCGGTCCAGCGAGGCCCGGGAAAGCAGGCAGGACTTGGCAGCTCTCCCTGACATCCTGGAGCAGCCTCCTCTTTTCCTTCATAACTGGGGGAAACAGACCCAGCCGCTGTTTATCATCCACAAGGAGACGCGTGGTGAGGAATAGTCTTCCATTTGTGACTATTGCTGCATAAAACTAAAGAAACTGTCAGCGAGAACCTGTTCAAAGACACCAGGCTGCTCCCTCTCATCAGTTTGAGAAGTCCAAGAATCTCCGCTTGCCTCCTTTCTCCCAAATGCTTCTGAAACTTTCCCAGACTTTCCTAGCTTAATGTCCTCTTTGCCTCACTTTTAACATCCATAAAATGAAAATAGGAATTGCAAATGCCCATTTTGAATCAGATCTTTATATTTGGGGGTCTGATTTTTTTAATTCTTTATATATTCTAGATAGTAGATCTTTGTCTTAGAAACAGCTATAAAAATTTTCCCACGTTGTGGGTTGTCTCTTAGCTCTGCTGGTGATGTCTCCTGCAGTGCAGAAGCTTCCTAAAAAGATGAGATCCCAGTTGTTCTTTGTGCTGGTCCCCGTGCTACTGAGGATTTGTTCACAAAGCCTTTTCGTACGCCAGTGTCAGTGCACCCCTGGGCCTCACTGGTCAGCACCCGGGTCTCATCCCTGGGGTGCTGTAGCTGCTTCTCCCTGAGCTCGATGAGCCCCATCCCTGGGCTCTGATCAACTTTGGGCTCACTGACCGATTCACAGGATCGCTCTGCCAAGGGCTGGCCTCTGCATCTGGACCTGCTTCTGGACTCCAGTTTGGCCCCATCGGTCGGGCACTGATCCCGTTGTCCAAATCCACTGGCTCCAACAAAAGCCCCCTGGGTGCCAGGAGGGAATAGGCCTCCTCAAAATTGTCAGTTTTTTTGTTTTGTTTTGTTTTGTTTTTTAGCTTTTTTTCTTCAACAAAACTTTCAGACCTGAGTCTGGTTCTGTAGGCCTATAATCCCAGCATTCTGGGAGGCTGAGGCAGGCAGACCACAAGTTTAAACTCAGGCAGGGCAATGTAGTAACTTAGCAAGAACCTGTCTCAAAATATAAAATAAAAAGGGCAGAGGATGAAGACCCTGAGTTCAGTGTACCTCATACTGAAAAAAAAAAAAAAAAAAAAAAAAAAAAAAAAAAAAAAAAAAAAAAAAAAAAAAAAAAAAAAAAAAAAAAAAAAAAAAAAAAAAAGCAGGATCAGTCTATCTGGTTCCATGGGAAAATTTATTGCAATTTTGATTGGATTTTGTTTGAATTTATAAATAAGTTTGGCAAAAAGTTACCATCTTTATAAGTCTTTTCCCATTGCATGAATTTCTTCTGTCCTTTGATTTTAACATTTTTCCAAAATATTTTCTATTTTTCCATGAATGTGTGGTAACTTATTTCTCAAAGTAATTTTTAAACGTCATATACTTTTACATTTATGAACATCTAAATGTTGGTTCTGGTATGTGGAAACGTAACTGACTTAGTATATTCATTTTAGAGCATGAAAAATTACTAAACTCCCTTATTAGTTTTAATTCCATGGCCAGTAAAACACCATTGAACAATGAGTAGTTTTTCCTTACTGTGCATTTTTTCTTTTATTTATATCTTTGTCTATGTTTATCTATTTATTTGTCTTTTAGCACTGGCTAGGACTTCTCAAACAATGTTAGACAGAAATGGTGATACTAAAATTTCTTATCTTGCTCTTGATTTTAAAGAGAATGTTTTTCATGTGTTACTATTAAGGATAATGTTTGTTAAAATTTTTAAGTGAAAGACCTTTATCAGATTAAGGTAATAATTCTTATTGGCTACAAAGTTATTTGTTAAGCGATAACTAAGTGTGTCAATTGGTTTTCCGACACTGTAACAAATTCCTGAGACAGTCAACTTAGAAAGAGAAAAGGTTCCTCTGCTCAGTTTTAGATGTTCGGTCCCTGGTCATTGTCCCCAGTGCACCCAGGCTGTGAGAGCACAGCGTGGCGGGAGCGGTGGTGGAGCAAATCCACTCCTCACAATCTGGGAAGTGAAAGAGAGAGAGGAAGGGAGCAGGGCTCAGCCATCTGCCTTAAGGCTCTTTCTTCCTATGACCTCACTTCCTGCCACTGCACCCACTAATTAAGGTTCTGCACCTCCCAATGAGCACCACCATGGCCACCAGCCCTTGCCACATGGGTCTCTGAGGACATTTCAGTTCTAACCTGCTGTGCCAGCTGTGTCTTTTCTCGGATCTTTTGTAATCATTTTAGGATTTTTCTCCTTTCATCTGCAAGTGAGGTCCATGGTAGTAGGTGATTTTCTAACCCGAGATCGATGTCTCATTCCCAAGTGACGTCGCTGCTCATCTCCAGACTGGGTTTGCACAGATCTCAAGTACAGCTTGGAGTGAGATCGCCTGGTGGACGTTCTTCCTCCTGTGTCTGATTTCAATGTCGAAGTTATAGGGCACAGAAGGTGATTTCTGTTTAGTGTATACGCTAAATATGCCCACTAATCCAACTTTGATGCTTATGTTGTTTGAATCATTTTATATTCACTGATTTTGGCTCTTTTATCTAACACTTACTGGAAAAGGCATTAAAAACATTTTTACTATTATTTTTTAAAATTTCTTCTTATTGTTTTGATAATTTTTTGTTTAATATATAAGCCATGTTAGAAAGTATACAGAAGTTTGGAATTTTTATATCTTTTTAAATACTTAAGGCTTTTATCATTTAGTAGTTACCCTTTTTATGCTCTGTCCTAAAAACTTTTTGCCTCAGAAGGCATTGCTCCAATGTTATTTTTGATGTACAAGCCTATCTTTAAATTAATATTTAGCCAATATAGTTTTCTATCCTTTCATTTACCTTTTGATGTCTCTAGATGCCTATATGTTCCTTGTTAGTAACAATTCACTTTCGGATTTTATTTTTCCCGTACCACTTTTGGTGGAGGGTTTCAGCCCATGTACTAGGGGCTGCATGTGTCCAATTATTTTTATTATCTTAGCTAGCATTTTCCACTTATTTTTCCTGTTTGTTTTGATAATTTGTATCTTTATTCAGTTGTAAATTTGCCTCCTTTTCTTGCCTTCTTTTAATTGAGTTGGAGTTTGTTTTCTTATTCTACTTAGAATCTTCTACTGGTCTGAAAGCTACATACTCTATTTCTGTTATTGTGATAGTAGCCCTGGAAATTTTAACATTCTAAATCAAACCTAACACCAGTCAATCTTCTTGCCCTCTCATAACCCACAAGGATGCCATGATCTATTAGCTCCACCATCCAAATAATCACGTCAGGTGATGGTCGTATCACTGTGCACCCCGTGCCCTCGCCGCCCCAAGCGCCACTCACCCTACAGCGTCTCCCACTGCCTCGGTCTCTGTCTTTTTCCTCGCTTGACTTTTCCCTACTTAACTCTTATTTGCAGTTCAACCAAACGGAGTGTTTGAAAAAAAAACAAATCAGGTGCATTAAACACACGCATCTGCTTGGCTTTGGGAGAAGATTTAACAGTGAGCAGAACAAAAGCTGTTGGCAAAGCTGAGTTGGGAACTCAGTGTGACCTGGTCTCATGCATCCTCTTGGACAAAAACCTAGACAGCAGACAGTTCCCTGAAATATATCCGGTCCCTGTCTGGCAACGGCCTTGTTTTACCAGTTTTCAAGGTGCCCAGGCACCATCTGACACCGTCAGCCACCTCGGACCCCTCCTGGCCCAGCCTGCACCCTTGAGGACAAGCGTGAGTGTCAGGGAACACGCTTGGCAGGGAGACGATAGTTCCATTCTGAAAAATGTCCCTTTTCTCTTATAAATGTCCTCTCAGGTCAGGATGGACCTTAACAGTGAAATGTCATCTCCAACTGGGAGGAAATAGAGAACCTAGGAAATCTGGGGGACAGTCGTGTTGTGACCCTTTCATTTTGTGAGTGAAGAAAAGGAGTCTGACAAGGTTAGGAAATCATGTACCGACTTCCTGAGCCAACCGGTCCCTACCCCTCTGCAGCAGGGCCAAGTTACTCACTTCAAGCAGAAGAACGGTGCCGCAACAGGGAGACGGGTTCTGGGTGCGCAGGCTGCATCTCCCGGGACTTCCGGACGGGGAGCCCAGGAAAGCCTCGGAGCAGGGAGGTGGAGAGCGATGGCCCCGGTCTGCCTCTAGGAGACCGCGTCGGTGAGTGGAGTCACAGGACAGCACACCTGCTAACAAATTCCCTCTGTTGCTTAGAATTAAACGGCTTGGATCCATTTCCTGTGATTTCCACAGGGAAGTCAGTTCACATCAAGACCCACCCAAAGGTCTCCAACCTTCTAGAGGACATGAGACACCGCACTGAGGCCGCGCCCCCTGCACCCTGCCTGCCACACTGCTGCGCTTGGCCAGGTTGATGCTGGGCTTCGGAGTCACCACCAGGCCAGCCCTGCCTCCGGGTTCTTCCACAACGAGCCACGCCCTATGCGAGGTGTGCCTCACCTGCACGGTCCTCGCCTCCCGGGTAGAAAGTGGAAGACTCAGGTAGGGAGGCGGCATCTCGAAGAGCCAGGATGTGCTGAGCGCCCTCACCCTCGCGGGCCGGGAGGTCGGGGCCCAGAACTGGAAGGATGCACTCCGTCTTGGGGCCAAGTAACAGGACTGACTGCCATAGCGGCGGGAATAACGGAGGTGTCCGGCTGCAGCTCTGCCGTCTGCAGCTCTGAGCGGTCAGCGTGTTTTATTACATTGATGAAACATCACGGAACAGCAAGCTTTTCGGAAAAAGCAAGTTTTCGAGAGAAATTTTCAGATATTACATATTTTAATCCTTTGTTGAAAATATGTCATTTATCATGTGGAAAGGAACTCGGGAAATTGCTTGAGACAATTGACAAATGGGCGTGACCTACAGATCCCTTGGGCTTCCCTGGGAAGGAAAGGAGTATTATTATAGTCCGTGTCAAAGTGTCTCCCCAGGACATGCGCTGGGAGGCTGCCCGAGCAGGTGGAGGCCACACCCCGTCTCTCCCTGGGCTCCAGCCCCGTGGGGCAGGACGCACTCGAGCCCTCAGGTATCTTCGCAGTGTTACTTCCTGGGAGATAAACTGGATTTCACTCATCCCTACCTCGCTGACTCAGATAGGCGTTTTCACTGCAGTATTTGTTTGGATCTATTACAGGTTGTCCTTTTGCTCTGACTAGTGTCCTGCCAGGATCTAGTTACTTCTACTATGCAGCTTGATGCTACCAAGTAGAGCCACTCTCTCTGCCACGGGAGTCTGGGGTTAGAACTCAGAACTCCGAGTGGCGTCAGTCCCTGGCATGAGCAGACTGAATAAGTACGGAGAGGCGCTGTTAACGCACTGTGCTTATCTTCCTAAGTGGCCTGTGTTGAGCTGTGAGGGGCTGGACTGATCGGCAGCACAAGCGCAGCCGTGCCCAAGAGTACAAGGGCCCTGGGACTCTGGGCAGTGAACACTCGAGCAAAGGGACCAGGGAAGAACTGAGCATCCAACAGACAAGGAAAGAACGGACTTCCCATCAATCCTACATCTACTCCAGGGTTTTCTAAAAATTCTAAGTAACGCGGAGAGACAACATGACTAAGAGATGCTCATCTTGAAGCAAAAGCCAGCAGCGTGGTAACCAATGTGATTGGACAAGAGAAAAATAATGAAAGTCATAAATACTGGAGGGGGTGCAGAGAAAGGAGGGAACTGTTTCATAGACAATCCTAATCTGTGTCCAGAAGGTCCAAGAAAAATTAAAATACAAAATTAAAAATTGCTTAAAATGACCCTATTACTTTTGCCTTCTAATTGACTAATTTCTGCATCCACCTTGCCTTGGCCTTTTCTTTCTTGATTGCTTTGTGGTCAGTGTTTGGGTTAGGAATTCTCCTGTGAGGTCCATGTGTAGCCCATAAATCTTTACCACATTTCAACAATTTTAAAATGCATTTCTTTCATATTTTGACATCAGTGTCCCTGAGCTAGAAATTTATCTTGTGATGCCCCTGGCACATCACCACCTCGAGGCCAGGAAGCAATTGCTGTGTGGCTGTCACAGTGCAGACCTGATTAGGCTGTTCTGTTCGGATTTTTGCCACTGCACCCCAGATTGCAAGTACTGCTGACAATTATCCTTTCAAATGTCTTCGAAAAACTTCCCCTGTAATTTGGCATTGAAATAAAGTTATTTTGGATGCAGAAATACATAGAAATAGATCATCAGGGCCCAGATTTATATTAGTGCGGTACATTTCCACATTAGACAAATTGCCACCGCTCTACATTTTCTTTCAAAGCAGCTGCCAAGGGCTTTACTGGTCCTGGGAAAGGCTGAGTCACAAGGAGACAGGGCTGTGTTGCTTTGCACTCCTGCGGCGCATGACAAAGGATTGCCCAGCACATGGCAAGAAGTACAACTGAAGAAAGAGAAATTGCCAAATCCTTTGGCACAGAGGGAAGAAACGTTGGAGCAGTGCGAGTGGGACATTGACAAAATGCCCGACATCGATTTTATAAAACTTCTGCTGATTTCGAAGAGAAGCTGCCAAAGTTCTGGTTGCATCTGATTCAGCTGAGAAAAGAATCATCGAAACATGGACTCTATCAAGTAAGAAATGCTGATGCCAGGTCGGTGCCCTTACCCGTGCCAGCGCTGAAGGTGAGGGCTCAGCGGTTCAGTCCCTGCGGATGGGGTTCAGCAGAACAGCCAGCAGCCAGACTTGCTATTTAGCTGTAAATCCCCAAATCACACCTGAGGACGAATCACCCTGCACACTATCAGCAGGCAGCCGAGGAGGTCCAGCCACGTCATGGGAAGGACATGTGGCTGAGTCAGTGGGCAAGAAGGGGAGCCCCAGGGTCCCCAGGGAGAGCACAGCCCGGACCAGGCAGGGGCTCGACCGCCCTGGGGAGGAACAGGACCCACAGAGAAGGCGGGATCCTGTCCTCAGTTGCACCCACAGCAGGGCTGGCTGAGCCGGCGGCAGTGGAGCTCTTCCTGGCTGGGCAGTCAGCAGCATTTACAAGGCGCTACCTACTTCCGGCTGCCAATTTGTCCATCCCCAGGGCTCGGTGCTGTAGCTTCTGCATTGTCTGTGGGACATTGAGTGTGGGGAAGACCCGGGGCGAGGACTGTGTGTGGCCTGACTGGACCGGGCCTTCGTGAGCTTCGTGGGCAGGATCCACATACAATCACACGGGGCATCTCTTTCTTCCTCCTGTGGCTTGCTCTGTCCGTCTGGCAGGCCGCTTCCCGAAGGCCCCTCTGCAGTGCTGTGGCCTTCTCCTGTCCACACTGTCGGGAGCTCAGGGAGTCCTCTCCCGTCATGCCACAGGAGAAGCTGAAGCCTTGTGGCCTAGGGTAGTCACCTTTCCTTCCACGTGCTTCTTCTGGTATCAGCCCACTCAGCTCAGGCCTTTTTTAAACCCTTGACTTCTACGTACAGTGGAAAAATATCACCTAATTGGGTTTGTTTTGTCGCATTTTTAGTAAATGCCAAAGAGGTTAGGCCCTCTCTCCATCTTTACCAAACATGTTGAAACAAAACAAGCCAAACAAATCAGTCTTAGTTCAGTAATTAAATCAGAGCTCTTACAGGAAAAGGAAGCATCTGAGCTGGGCATTAAAAATAGCCAAAATCAGATGCCTTATCCTCCAAGCTGGGAATTTTCAGTAAATCCAACATGGGACTGACAGATCACCACTGTACACAGGAAGGAGGATAAGGAGAGACTCGGAAAGATGGACAGATAGGCGGACAGACTGACAGATGTTGGCAGCTTGGGAAAACAGAGCCTTACTCTAGGCTCACATAAATAACTTGCTTATTTAGCAATGGATGTAAGCCCCCGAGTACTTCTCTCCCTTTGCCTGCATTTCCTTTATTATTTAGCCATCCAGTGGTGACTTTGTCTTGAAAAGATTGTTCTATTTCAGAGTGAGTATTGATTACCAGTTTGTTCCAGCCAAGACAGACACTGGACCCTGTAATCCTAATTTGAAATGTCATTAATTTGGCAATAAGGGGTTATTTTCATGGAATGAAAGAAAAATGCCATTGTGTATGGGGTGGTGGCGGTGTGTGTCTGTATCTGTGTTTCCAAAAGCCAACATTTTATGGGCCAGGGACTTAGCTCAGTGGTTCTGCCACCTGCTTGGAAAGCACAAGAACCCGAGTTTGATCACTGGTACCCCCCCAAAAAAAACCCACAAAAAACAATGTTTATACTTTAAAAATCTGTGTCACAGATTTCAAAGCTATAATATACACTGTACTGTACAAGCAGACAAGAACATTAGAGGATATCTCATCCAATCCCATTTTACAGAGGGGAAAAAAAAACAAACTGGCTTATTCCAGACTGGACCATAAGCTGGTGCTAAAGCCAGGCATAGCCCATGTTCTGACTTTTACAGCCAATCTGCTCAGGATCCTTTGTGGACCACACAGTACCTCTCAGGCTGCCTGAGCTGCTGGATACTGCAAATGCTCCTGAATGTTTAGAACCCCAAGAGCCACTTTGGCAGCTGCAAGTAGCACACAGTCAGGGGGTTTTGCTTGGAGGAATGTACAGTGAATTCCAAAAGATCAAGAGTCTTGTTCTCTCATGGCACCCAGGTAGAAGAAATGAAGAGGGAGAGCTTTGTGCCTGCTTTCCCCATCTCCCAGATGAGGAAATTGAGGCAAAACAAGAAAACATAGAGCTGCAGAAGAAGTAACTCTGAGAGCAGGGCCTTCTCATTGCAGGGCTGAATTCTGCAACCCAAATGCTGTACAAATTGCACTTGAGACTTGGCAAGGCCTCCGGCCTGATTAATAATAATCTGCAGCAGTGAGGGACCGAGCTCTCTATGGCTTTACTGAGACCCATTAAAAGTAGGTTCGGTTCCCTTTGGAGCTGCAGTCCTCTCCCTGGCTCTGCAGAGGGGTTTCCTTGTATTTGGACAGCCTTCTCCGCTGGCTGTGGGTGGGTCTGCTGATATCGCTCCTTTGGCCCTGTGCACCCGGCTCTGTGACTGGAGTCTGCATTCTCAGCCCCTTGCTCCCCACCCTCGGCCGCCATCCAGGACTGGTGTTCACACAGTGGACAGCCCCCAGGGACCCGGGACTCCCACTTCTGCTCCCGTTCTACTGTTTGCTTCGGGCCAGAGGACACCCCCAAATCTGACAGCCACCTTTCAGCCTCAGCTTTGAGTAGAGGAGTGGCTGCTGTTCCAGGTGCAAAATCAATTGGCAAATCTGACAGCGCCTCTTCCTGAGCAGCTTCTGTGCCTCTGGTGTATTGAAAAGCCACAGGAGGCTGCAAGGGCCACAAGCTTCCCTCCCGGATCTCTGCCTCCCTGTCCAGGCAAGGAGGGTGCACTGACTGAAGCTGCACCACCTTCCTCAGCGCAGTCTGTCCACAAGGTCACTGCGACTTTTGCCCTCACCGACCCTCCAGGGCACTGCATTGCTAATGCTGAAAAGGACACCTGTGATCGGTGCAGTTCTCTTTGAAACAGCACCTAAGTACAGCAGTTTGTGGCAAAGAGCTCCCAGAATTCCCAGCAGGCTGACCTCGCAGGAGAAGGCTGTGGATCCCGGCAAGGAGCAGGCAGCAGGGCTCCTGTGCTGAGCGGCCGGTGCCCTGAGCCCCACTGAGCACCATGGGTCTCGTGCTGATACTTGTATCTCCTCCTTGCCCAGCAGGATGGAAACTGCAGGGCTGTTTCCTCCAGAGGGCGGAGCCTGGGACATCCAGGCCCTCAGAAGGGGCAGGGCAGGAGGAGGCCTGTGGGATCAGCATGTGGCGGGGGCTGCAGGGCTGCTCGGGGCCCTGGGCTGTCGCCTCTGCCACACACTGGCCAAGCGGGAGGCACCAGTTCCCTCAGGCTTTGTGTACCCTGGGCCGGCTCCTCACTGGTGTCTGAGTATGCAGGGTGCTGGTCACATTGCTAACTGTAGTTTTTAGGAACAAACTTTTCTGACTCTCAGTGCGGCTCTGACAGCTGCCATTGTAAGGTCCCTGTATGTGTCACTGTAGAGTCGGAGAGGATGCTGTCACGGAGGAAAGCAAGCAACCGAGGACAGTAACACAGGCACAAATAACCTGGGAAGGAGAAGCCCAGCATGGGCTATCTGGGGACGCTGCTTTACTTTGCAGGAGGAAGAAACTCAAGCTGACCTTAGAGCACCAGGTACACAGGCGGGAGGGAGAGCGCGCATGAAAGGGAAGGTGGAAAAACGCCCAGGCCCAGACTGGAGTGGAGCCAAGCTGTCCCCTGGCCCAGCTGCCAAAGTGGCAGAGAGCAGCTGATGAGGTTTGGAATCTGCTACCTACAGAAGGTGCTCGGCTGCCTCCCCCACCCCAGATCATGCCGAAAATCTACCAAAAGCAACAATAATTAACTTTCCTCAGTGTGATTCTTAAATACCAACATTTTTATAGCTATGAGTTGGCTATTTTCTAGTTATTTATGGATTTTTTTCCTTTTTAAAGGTGAATTATGGTATCACAGAAGGGCAGTCACCCAGACTCCTTAATAACAGTGACACAGAACCACAGTCTCACGGAGAAAGCTATCTAAGAGTGAGTTAATTCGGAGGTGTTCCCCTAAGATTGGAAGTCGAGGCCTGTCCACAGACGGGGGTCACAGCTCAGTGGGCAGCGCCACCCCCTCTGCTCCGCTCCCACACAGCCTCTGGCCAGCTGCCCCCAGGGGCGCAGAAGTGATCAGCTAGAGGAGAAATGGGCTTGCGTGACGCCTTTTCCCCTGTGGACCAGAACACCCTTCCCACAGCCCTGCAAGCCCAGTGCTCACCCATGGAGAGTCGGAGGGGCCACAAGTGGGAAAGTGAGTGTTCGGCGCTTCCTGTGTGCCAGCGCTGTGAGAACCTGGGTCCTAGGTCGTGCAGAAGGACAGGATGGAGCCAGCGCTGTGAGAACCTGGGTCATAGGTTGTGCAGAAAGACAGGCTGGAGCCAGACAGCCACCTCTCTCTGCAGCCAAGTGGGGGACAGTAGCAGGAACAAGCTGGGGCAAGCTGCCACAGGGGAGCAGGTGGGGCAGGACCAGTCACCTGCCCTCCTGGGGAGAGAGGGCCTGAGCAGCAGTGGGAAGCCCAGGCACCCGTCTGGGCCAGGATCGCTCCCAACCCTGCTCTCCCATGATGGCTCCCGGTGACACTGTGGACGCAGATTCCCGTGTCAGAAGGGCAGGCACTGAAGCCTGCGTGTTTGTCCCCCAGGCTGTGGTGCAGCGCCGACGGCGTGGTCAGCCGGAGGTGTAAACTACGGCCGGGCAGTGAAAGAACAGCACCAACTGTAGTCATTTACATGTGTCGTTCCACATTCAGTCTAATTCCTGTGCACAAATGTTAAAATGCAGGGTTTTGTGGGCTTTTTGCTGGGGTTTTTTTTTTTTTTTTTTTTTTGGTACTGAGGATTGAACCCAAGGCTTTCACACAGAGACATCCCCAACCCCTTATTTATTTATCTATTGAAACATGGCCTTACTAAGTTGTCCAAGTTGTTCTTGATCTTTTGCTCCTCCTGCATCAGCCTCCTGTGTAGCTGGGGAGACAGACAGTGAGGGCCGCCATGCCCACATCTGAGGATCTCCAGAGTCCTGTGCAGCCAGGCCAGGAGGCCCGTGGGTGTCCAGGCCAAGGCAGGCCACCCAAGCTCGCAGGGGCTCAGGAGAGAGAGCTTGCTCAGAAGGGTCATCAAGAGGGGCCACAAGGGACACATCACCACCCCACCCCTGGTACTCCTCTCCTGTCCTTCCCACCCTAAGACAATATTTTTGCAAAAAGAAATCAAAACCTCAAAACACAGATCCTACAGCAATACCATTAATGGAACTATACTTCAATTTGAAACTGTCTTTTTTGTCTGTCTCTGCACCTGTTAATTAGATTTAGTGGCTTCTCCTTAAAATTCCAGCCAATTTCTCGATATTTCAGAGGGATGTTTTCGACTCTCCACTGGCCTTTTTAAAACCTGGTTGCTGTTGTAGGCAGAAAGGCTCAAAGGAGGAAACCAGTACTCAAAGTCAACTCTTTCAAGCATCGCTGAACCAAGACGGGACCTCAGAGGGAAGACTGACCTGCCCCAGGGACAGCACCCGGCACAGAGCCCTGCCCTTCAGGTGTCCCGCCTCTGCCCAGTGCGGTGCTCAGGAGGAGCCAGCCAGGAGGCCGGTGCCCAGGGGCTGAGGCACAGGAGCGGCGGTAACACCACGGGAAATCGCGCTCGTGTCTGTTGGGATCTAGAGAACTCTGACTCTGTTTGACAAAGAACTAAAAGCAGAGATACTTCCTTTCTGTCCTGTCATTCCTGCCTGTCTCCTAGTGGCCCGGGTGTGGCTCCCACAATGCGGGTCTTTGGTCAGGGAGCACTACCTGAGCAGCAGCCACGCTGAGCCATTGGGGACAAATGGCAGCTGGCGTCTGCTTCGTGAACAACAGCACAAGGAGCAGCAGGAGGACACTCAGCCCCGGAGGGACACAGCTGACCAAACCCTCAGGACCACCCAGCTCTTGGTGAAGTCTGGTGTGTTGGGGGTGCCAGAGCTGTGCCATCAGAGGAAAGGGATCCTGGAGATGGCTGGGCTCATGCTCGCCATGTGAGAGACACCAAGATCAGGCACACTCATGGACATGTCTCGCAGTAAATCATATTCTTGTGAGTAGAGCATACTGTCACAGGAGGGTGTGTTATGAAATCATTACAAATGAGCAGCAGACCAGCTGAAGACTCAGAAGTCCTTGTGAGGCCATGTGGAGCCACCAGTGTGGTTACCGAGGGTCGGAGCACCATGACAGCTCCATAAACCGGGCCCGCAGAAATCCACCAGTGAATAAATCCAAGCCCTCACACTGGTAATAAGGAACAATGTCTTGCTATTTTTCTGTTTGAAAGATGATGGACAGTGAGCCTATTTAACACTCATAACTGAGGCCAGGGGAAGCCCAGGCAGCTCGGGAGAGCGGGCCACCCTCGTGTTCTTGCCAGGACATCACAGTACGCCTCGGTGAGCTCCCGCCCTCAGCCTGCGAGGTGTCACATTTAGTCTCCCCATTGTCACTGGGTGCTTAGAGGCCAGGATCTCATGGGCCAGAGAGTCTGAGTCCCACCTCCCAACACATGTAATACAGCCTTGGGCACACCACACACCATCACTTTGAACAAGTTCTCAGGGTCAAAGCTGAATCATGAGCGAGGATGAACACGACGTATCTAAGCCCTCTTTAACTGTAAACTTCGAATTCGGATTCGTAAATACTGATGGTCGACAAAGTCCACAGAGTCGTAAATGAGCACAGCCTTTGGGGACCCAGAAGGGAAGCAGCGGACCCACTTCTCAGATGCCACACTCCTTGAGATCACAAACAATATTATCGAGCCGCTTCCAGCTCCGGACTCTTGAGAATATAAGTCACAGAACCACTCTGGCCAAGCTCTAGCAATAAAGAGAAGCATCATTATGAGGATTCAATAATAAGTCTGAGAAGCCAAGAAAAGATCTGCATAGGAAAGGGATGAGGATCAGGGTCCCAAAACAGAGAGGCTGTGCCCTCTCCACAGCTCTCCTTTCAGAACGTCTGCTTCCTCTCCTTTCTCCGGTGCTGGGAGCACCAACCCCGCTCACGTGGACACAGCGCACGTCCAGCTCCCCAGAGAAAAACTGACCTCCCTCTTGCTAATCCCAAGTCCCCCAGCACTGTGACTGTACACAGCCCAGCCGGCGCAGCAGGCAGTGGCTGGGTGGATAATCAGGGACTTAGAAGAAGCATGGCTGGGAAACTGGTGACAGGAAAGTGGGGGAGACTGACCGATGCCCCCGAAGGGGCACAGTGACCCATGGGGATGCTCAGCAAAGCCAGCTCGGGAGAGAAAGGTCTTAACGGCATCAGGACACACTTTCTGTGGCCCTCTGGGAGGCCACTCTGACCTTCCTTCTTCAATCAACTAAGTCATGAACAAAGTGGCTGTGGTGTAGACATGAAGATTATGCATGAGGCCAGCAGTGGGAATTTCCACCGAGTGAATGTCAAAGTTGTCTTGGCTCTAGCCACTGGTGCCCATCTGCTGGCCAAAGCGAAGCCAAGTCGGGGTCCCCAAAGTAGCACCCCAGTCTGGGGGGACGAGCCAGCTCTCTGACAGTAGGTCAGTCGCCGGGATCCCTTCCGACATGGAAAGGCTGTGCCTTGTTCTCACTCCACAGGAACTCAGTCTTCATCTGGATTTGCCTTTCCTGCCCGCAGTCCTTTTGCCATGATCTGTGGACTGATGGAATTCTTATGTCTTACGCACTGTTCCACAGCGCTTTGTTTCGTGCTAACTTAACGGTGGCAAAGGCTCATGCTCACCAGATCCATTAGTCTTTGCCTGTGCTCCATCACTTCGAAGCAGCTGAAAGGTGGAATTGCTCTGACAAATGCAGTTTCTGCGCTGGACGGATGGAGCACTCCACGGGGCCAGGCTAATGTTCTGGTAGATGCAATACATTCTCTAAATCATCAACCAATATCTGCTGGGCAACTTAGCAAGACCCTATCACACACACACACACAAAAAAAAAAAATACTAAAAGGGCTAGGGTTACAGCTCTGTCTGGAGGCCCCAGGGCCCCGGGTGCTGACTGGGATGACTGACTATCGCAAGGAAATGGAACTGCTGCAAGGCTGTTGGACTAAGGAGTATGTCTAGATCCAGGGGCATCTTTTATACAGTCATGTCCCGTAACTACGTTTGTTACTATAACAAAGTAAATAAAATACACCCCAGCATCAACTCTATTGCCATGGCCTGGATCCTTCTAAAAAGCAAAGGATCTTGTAACCAGGACAGGTAAGGCACAGGGAGCAGGAGCTGTGCTGCACTTGATGAAGGTGGAGAGTCCATGGGTTGCTTAGGGAAGTAAGGAAGCAAACACCAGCTACAGCCACAAGAGCAGCTACAGAAATCAGAATTGTAGAGTTCAGAATATTTCTTAGGTTCACACAAATGTATGTTTACATATTTACTGATTCTTTTTTCTGCCCTATGCATTGTCTAATATAAAAGGTGATAAATCAGTTTCCTCTGTATTCGTTCCCTATGGCTGCTGTATAAAGTAGTGCCAAATGGGTTATGACAACAGAGACTTATGCCAGACGTCTGGGGCTGAACATCCACACCAGAGGTGTTGACCGGGCCCATTTTCCTGTGTGGCCTCTGGGGAGTGTCTGCTGGGTGATTCTCTCTGCCTTCCATGATCACTAGTAGTCCCAGCATCCCTGGGCTTGTAGCTGTATCACTCCAATCTCACGATAATCACTGGGTTCAGCCCTTCTTATTCCAATTTGACCTCTCATTACCTTTACTATATCTACAAAGACTAGTTATAAGTCCAGGGTTTGGCCTTCAACATATCTTTTTGGAAGGCACATTTTAACCACCTTATACCTCAGTATTTAGATTACAGAACATCAGAGAGTGGATTTCAGTTAGGAGAGGATTTAACATTATCCTCAAATGGATAGGGTAACAAAAGGGCTGTGGGTGGAGGGTGAATGTGTTTTCATCTATATGAGAGAAAGATCCTGTAGCAGAAGCTTCAGGGTTCTAATGTCCTTATTTGGACATTCCACATGGTGTACAGAAGTAAGGCTGAATGGGCAGAGTGGCAAGGGGTGGACTGTGGTGGCCACATCAGGAGCTACAGTTCCCAGACCCAGAGTTCCCTTTCCTGTTTCCCATGGGTTAAGATTTGCTGTACGGGAAATCTGCACAAGGTATAGAAGCGAGGCAACAGCACTGCACTCTTGAGAGGCGCCAGGCTCTAACAGCACGGCACAGTTTCATCAGACCATGGCTCACCTTGATTTAGGCAAAGGCTGTGGCAGCGGCTCCTGAAGCTCACTCCAGGTTTCTACACTGAGCTTCACCGAGTCCGGGTGGGGCACATGTTCAGCTCTGAGGCAGAGGCTCCCAAATCCATGGAGCTCCACCCAGGCTGGTGCAGGGCTGGGATGGGTCCTCATTTCCTTCACACTCCTTTACTTCACAGCAAGCTCATCTCCTGGGTGGCTGTACCAGCCCCGAGATTTCCGGCCATCATCAGACAGCAGCAACGCTCCGCACTGGCATCTCACTCGATCCCACAGTGACCTGAACTCTGCTCCCTGTATAAACTCATTCCACACCACCCAGTGTTTGTGTTGCTGATCAAACCTGACTGAGTCTGGCAGAAGACATGGGAAAAGGTGGGCTCAGAGGAGGAAACTGAGGCCCAGGGGCAGCGCTGCTCCCACCGCCTCCTGTGCCCTGTTAAACCCTTTGCTACTGCTCATCCACCTGCCGGCCAGGGCTCATTCATTTTCTACCACCCCCCAGTCCTCCCTCAGTCCACACGACAGCTGTCACTGCTCGCGGCTTACAATCAAACATCTGACGTTGATGTCACACGTTTGAGGGGATCCCACAAATGTGTATGGCTTATTTCCAAGAATCTGTCCACAACCACAGTGAAGGTCCATGTTGCCTGACCGGTACTCAATATGGTTTGCCTTCCAGAAGGAGGTGTCTGGATAGGGCGCTTTCTTAGCACTTTAAGCTGTGAAGAGGTCTGGCTCTAGGTCTTTACTGAAGTAGGCTTTCTCCCCCCAGTTTTCTGCTGTTAATAGGCGCTCAGAAGGTCAGAGATCCTCCATTTACTGCAGGTCCATACCTTCCTCCTTCACCCTACACAGGCTCTCCCTGGCCAGCCTCCCGCCTCCCCGCTCCCCACCACCCATCCTGTCCAACAGGGGCTGGCGAAGGCTGTCCCATGAGGTGTGCCGGCTCCACGTTGGTGGGACTCAGCTGCTGGGAAAGCATCCGCAGCTGACTGTGCCCACGGCAGCTGGGGCTGCTGCTCCGCTCCACGTAAACTAACAATGCCTATGGTATCTGCTTTTTAAACATGGTTAGCAACCTTACAGATTCTAATCAATCATTGAGCTCAGCAGCAGCACACCGCCCTCGCTGGCTCAGAGCAATGACTCATCGGCCAGAGGCACTGCTTTCTCAGAAGTTCTCTAGCTCAGGCCCACAGCAGCCCAGGAGCTAGCGAGGCCCAGAGGGCCAGAGTCCAGACTCCAGAGGCTGGGTTTCTGCACTGCTCTCACGAATGGGTGACAGTCCTAGTCATGGAGGAGCGGAAGCCAAGTGGCTGAGAGCAGATTGGTAGAAAAGACCTGAGCCTCTCTCCGTGCTCGTGGTGTGCAGGCTGGCAGGGCTCCTGTTCACCTCAGGGCTGACTTTCTCCTGAAATCGTGAGCCTCAGAACACAGAGCATTTCTGTGTAGCTGAAGAACAAATGCGATATTGATTCTTTCTCTTGTTTTGTGGAAAGGAAGGAAAGATGGAAGGAAGGAAGGGAGAAAGAGAGAGAGACGAGGGAGAAGAGAAATAAACACTTTTGACATATTATCAGAAAGATAACATCCAAATTTAAACAGAAACAAATTTTCTGGCAAACTACTATATATTTTAAATCATTATGTATCAAAAGCTGATACGCTCTTTAAATATGCTCTAGCACAAAGGAAATAGTCAGCTAACAAGTTGATAGAGTAGAAAATACCGTAATAAGGACTCTCTTCACTTGATGAACACTTCATATTAAACTAAAAGAATCCCAAACAGCTCAGTGAATTCCAGTTAAATTCAATTTCCTCTTTTCTAATCATAAAAGAAAAATCTAAATGGCTTTTGGCACAAAAGTTATTTAAAATATAAAAGGCAAAATATTTGTTATAAAATTTGTAAGCAGACGTTCACTAAAATATTGATGTCGAATGCAGTCTCAGAGAAGCGGACACACCAAGGCTCGAGTCACACCTGCAAATTTCAGCCTGCTGCAAACCTGCCACCGTGTCCCTTGGACATCTGTGCTATGGGGCACAGAGAACATGTGGACCCCGGTGTCTAGGCTGGGGATGGGCCCACAGGCAAGCTGACCTCTGAGGGGAGAGGGGAGATGTAAGTGACCAGGCTGGCAGCAGTGGGAGGGACCATGAGGACCAGGAACGGCAGGCCGCACAAGGGCCAGGACAGGCTTCTAACGGACACTGGCCCCTAGCGCTACCATGGCTCCCAGGCAGGTGAGAAGCCTGAGCCTGCTGTGGCCTGGGTGACACAGGCACCACGAACAGGATGGCACGGCAGAGGACACCACGGGACGGGAATGGTGACTGGACGCAGTGTGCTTCTGGTGCCCCCAAATCTGCCTGTGCCACCCGTCCCTCTCCCTGGATGAGGTCACGAGTCTCACATCCCCTTGTGTTTGCTGCAAGGCCACTGGATATGCGGGGATGGCGAGTTGAGGTAAATGAAGAAAATGGAAAAAACGACACATCCTGAAATGAGTTCCATTTATATAATGAAAATAAATTTTTTACACAATCAACAGAAACACACCAAGATTTTTTTTTTTGCGAAAAATATTTTTAAATAAATTTTTGTCTTTTTTTTTACATTCTGATATACATATGTAACAAGGGTTATGGCACTGTAACCAGAATCAAATCAAAAGGGAAAGGGAGGAAGGGAAGTAAGTGGCCTCGTGGAACCCTTTCCCCCTGGCTAACAGATTCACCCGTCCATCACCGCACCAGCCTCAACTCCCTGCACACTCAAAACACCATATTATTGCACAAGAGCCCATGAAGGCAGGCGGTATAACAGTCACTTTCCTGCAATTCAAAAAAATCTCTTCAGCCAGACGGGGAAAGATCCAGACACGAAACCCACTGAGTAACAGCGTCCTCGGTCTCTTCGGAGAAGGCAGAAGGGTTCTGGGCCACCGCAGCCCCGAGCTTCCGGCTGCCGGCGCTCGGGTGTGGGTGGCGGGTTTGGTTTCCTACGTGGTGGCCCGGGGAGCCCGAGCCTGCAGCATTCGGGGTCTCCTTCCTCACTTTGGATTCGTCTGCATTGGTTTAAGGTTTGGTATCTTCGGTCTATGAGCCTGCACAGACTATTTAGTTGTAAACTCTACAAATAGCTTAAAAGGAAAAGGGGGAGAACCAGTTTTAACATGTTTTTATCGTTGGCTTGACAAATGACTTCTTCAACCTCCCTGCTTGTCATTTTGCAGGAAGTGAATCTCAGTGGCCTCAAAAGTTTTCTTCTCGTACTCATTAAAAGTAGTCTTTAAACAGTTTGCTTCCATTCACAAACTATACCCCAGCTGAAGGACAGACAGAGAGAACCTGACAGGACCAGCGCCCGTCCCCCCGCAGCCCCGGCAGGAGCGCCTGCCCCGAGCTCGCTGTCACACGGCTGTCTCCACGCCGGCGAGCTTGGGTGTCAGGATCCGGGGGGTCACACCGTGGTTGAGGTCTTCCTCGAACTCCAGCAACTGCCCCATGAAGTTAAGGTTGGGGGAAATGATTGGTCGTTTGCCTTTGACGAATTTGTACGCATCGGTCATGGTCATCCACGTGTGCTTCATTAGGTAGGCGATGACGATGGTGGCGGACCGCGACACGCCGGCCTGGCAGTGGATGAGCAGCCCCTTGCCGCACTGCTGGGCCTCCTCTGGAGGGGAGGGCAGAGAGGAGAGAGGTCAGCCGCCCCGTGCCATGCAGCGCCAACACGGCACACCGGATCAGCCAGCACCCTCCTGACCCGCACAGGCGGCTACCTCAGGAGCTGCGCACCTCCGGGACGGGGAGCCGTGTTCACCCACCAAGGCTGGCGGAAGCGGGGCCCGCAGGCAACCTGCTGCTCAGCCAGGCAGAGTCGGAGGACCCGCGCCACCCAGCCTGCTCCACACCCTTGCTCCCCTTCCCTGACTCCTGGAGTCACACACTGCAGAAAAGAAAGGAATGAAGGAAAGGGAGGGAAGGCAGAAAGCAGGGAGGGAGAGGCGGCTGCGGGCACAGACACAGCACACAAATACACTGTGTGGGTGTGTAGCGCAACCTCCCTCTCAGGGGCAGGTCACTCTGCCCGCCAGGTGTGCGCCGAGGTTAAACGTCTCCCTCGGGCTGCGACTGAGAACAAACACACTTTCCCCTTCATGCTGTGAGCTGCTCTGCTCCGCCCAGCAATGGAACCAAGTGGGTGAGAGTTCAGTCCTCCGAATCTGACCAAAGACAGAGGAAGAGAATCCGATGGAAAGCGACTGCATTCAGCTGCTCACTGGACATACAGCTGCTGCAGGAGCCCCCTCCAGAGCGCCCGGCCCGAGGCCATCTGTGCTGACACTGTGGGTGCCAGGCACCCTGAGACAGCTTCCCAAGGAACAGCCGTTCCACAGAAGGAGGGTGCAGGGGCTGCAGAGGGTGGAGTGTAACTTACACCACTGTCCCTGGCTACTTAGCAGCCAACTAGGAGGGAAGTGGACGCAAGTGATTTCTGTCTTAGAGATCTACAGACAAGGCTCACTCCCAAGAGACAGTGACAGCTGAAAGGAAATGAGCACTTCAAGAGAATCTCCCTGTTCAGTCATCCCTTCAGTACATGCTATTCCTCCCCTTCAACTCGAGACCAGGAGGAAGACAGTGCAAAAGTGCTGCTTTGCATCAGCCTGGCCGAGGTCCGGGCGCAGCAGCTCAGTGACCTCCCCGGGCCTCTGTCCTCCCGCCTCAGGGATGTGGGGATAAGATCACCAGATTCAGAGTTAAGCCCTAACCCTAGACACTGCTCCGTTCCTAGTAAACGCTCAGAGACTATCATTATGCTTCTAAGGCCCACCCTGCTTTCCCAAAAGGAGCACCATAAGACTTCAGTCTATCCAACAGATGACAATGGACTAAACACTGTGCCCCCATGGGCTGTGATTCTGAATTGTTCTTCAAGCTAAATGCTATTTGTTACTGGTTTTGTCTTCCTTCTTAAAAAAAAAAAAAATTACAGGTAAACCTGAGAAATCTATAAGGAATGCAAGCGCTTTGGTTGAAATCCTATTAGAACAAGCATGCTTATGTGGTTTGTTAAATAGAAAACAATTTCCCAACTTCCTCTACGTGGAGCTAAGTCCAGGGGAATTGCAGCCATAACACTGTGTACCAAGCAGCGTGTCCCTGTCTGCTGGGCACAGATTTCCTCATCATTGCTCCGGGCAAGAGGAGGCACCCATGTGCCCTGCAGTGCCGGCTGGCGGGTAACGCTGCCCTAGTGCTGTGGGAAGCAGTCAGGGCCCTGGGCCCCTCTCTAGCAGCCCCAGAGAGAAGACGAGTCATCTCTCCAGCCCAGGGCCGCCCTGCATCTCCCTCCACCCTGAGTGCCCCAGGGTCCTGTGCCACAGGCACACTGGCAAGGACAGTAGCCCTTGCCCAGAGCTCCAGCTCTCCAGCAAGCCACCGGCATTGGTTAGACCAATGCTTCCTTCTGACAGAGGAGCTGCAGCCAGGGGTGTGCTCTGCCTGGGATGGAGGCGGGAGCAACTGTGGAAGAGGAAAGTACCAAGCACCGCTCACAGCAACAAAGGCCCGGGTCGCTTGACAATGTGCAGTACCTGCTGGGCACCAGGGTTCCCCAGCAGCTGTGTGAGCCCTACAATGGTTCAAGCAAGAATTTTCCTCTTTGGGACCTACTGGAGGCCACACAACCTGACCTTTTCTTGTCCCTGAGGGAGGGAGAGGGGGAGGGAGGAAGTGAGGAAGGGAGGGAAGAGTGTGGAGGGAGAGATGAGGGAGGGGAGGAGAGG
>NW_022900923.1:1784299-1807739 GCF_012274545.1 Fukomys damarensis | reverse complement strand
AGGAAAGGAAAGGGGAGGGGAGGGGAGGAGAGGGAGGAGGGAGGGAGAGAGGAGGGAGGAGGGAGGGAGAGACTGCCGAGGAAATCTCCTCCAATTCACACCCACATCGCTAGCTGCTTTCTGTTAGGCAGTGTTTAAGAACCCAAGAAGCAGCAGCTAGAAGGAGAAGGAAGTGTCCCCCGCACTTGCTGCCCTACAACAACACAGGGCACGAGGAGGCTCTGGCCCCGTGACCTGTAGACTGAAAAGGCTTCCGGAGAGGAAAGACCTCACTCCACAGTGGTCCGTGTGTGTCTGCCTTGACTCACAGCGGCCCAGTCTCGGGAGCGGCCCAGATGTCTGTGAGCAGACAGGCGGCAGGGGAGTGGGGTACACACACACAAAACATGAGCACAGGCTGCAGCCACTGTGGGAAACGCTGGTCCTCGAACACGATGTGAAGTGAAGTACATCAGAACCCGAGCTCAAGCATCGCGTGAGTCTCTGCCATGAGAAACCCAAAACAGAACTAAAGAGCAAAATAAAAGAGACATCGTAGGAAACAGGGAGACAGAGCTCTCTCGAAGGGGAAGGGGACTAAGATGGGCCAGACACAAAGAGACCGCTGCTGTGTCTGTCCCTGCACCAGCTCCCCACGATGAGCACGATCCTCCTGGACTGCGAACCTGGACTAACAGAGGCAAATGTTTTAAAAAACAAACACCCCCTCCAACCTTCAGGACCAGCCTCAGCAAAGGCGGCCTCTTCCTCGACCTCCAGGAAGAGGCACAGGGAGGGCAGCTCAGGCTACCCAGCGAAGCAGCCCTGGACTGGGTGGAGCAGGTGCCGGCAGGGAGGGGCACAGCCACACGGCCCACTCCTGCGAGCCTCCGCCCTGAATGTCCCAGCAGCCAGGACCCGGGAAGCCCCCGGCCGGCGCACACCCAGGCCCCCGAGGCGGCCCGGCCACTCACCGATGAACTCGAAGGCCTCCTCGAAGTACTGCCGCAGGTTCTGTCTGTTGCTGTCCGTGGCGGGCAGGCGCTTGTAGCGGAGCAGCCCCTGCTCGTAGTGGTAGAGCGGCAGGTGCGTGGTGACGTTGATCACATAGCCGATGTTGAGCCGCCGCATGGTGTCCAGGTCCTGCGCGTCCTGCTCGTTGCCCAGGAAGAGGAACGGCAGGATGGGCGTGAGCTCCGCGCTCTCGATGTCGGGCGTGCTGGGCACGGGCTGAGGGAGCGCGCTGGGCCCCGCGGCCCCGGCCTCCTGACACTCCTGCAGCTGCAGGGAGCTGTCGCACAAGTTCTCATGGTTCTGCCTGAAGCTGCTGAGCCCTCCTGCGGCAGACAGAAAGCCACGGTGATCATCGAGAGCTCGTGGGGAAGGGTGCCGCTGCTTGTCGAGGACAGGGAGTTCCTAGACATCCGAAACCAGGATGGACACCGGGACCGCCTGGGCCCCAGGACCAGCCTCCCTTCCCTGCGTGGAGGGCTTCAGAACACACTTCTTTTCTGTACTGGGAGTTGAACGCAGGGCCTTCCCCTGAGCTCCAACCCCAACCCTTTGTAAAATTTTATTTTGAGATTGCTTTTGGCTCTTGCTAAGTTGCCCAGGCTGGTCTCCAACTTGTGACCCTCCTGACTCAGCCTCCCAGAACTTTGCGATTACAGAGAACACCACTGCTGCCAGCTGAGAATATGTCCTCGGACCAGCTGCGCCAGGAGGCAGAAGTAGCCCCTCCCCCAGCATCGGGCCGCCCACCTGCCTGGAAGGGCCTTCTGCCAGGATGCCTGCAGAGACCCTGCACAAGGGCAGAGGAAGCAGGGGAGCGGCCTCTGTCACAGACCTGTGGCCTGCATTCAGCTGATCTGACCCAGAAGAGAGCACACCCAGCCCTTAGCAAGCACATCGCTCCTTGCCTCAGTTTCCCCATCTATCAGAGTGAGGCCAGGGACATCTTCCTTGGGGCACGTGAGAGTGTGTGAAGGGTTATGCTCAGCTCCAGGGGTGCACAGTGGCTCCACAAGAAGGCCATTGTGCAAAGGCGCCAGCACACAGAGATGGCTGGAGCGGCCCACTGGGGTCCTGAGGGATCCTGTACAGGGTTTCCATCTCACCTTCCAGGGGCGTGGGGTCTGAGAGCAGCTTCTGCCCTCTGTGTGGCCCACGGAGGTCAGGGAAAGCCAGCCACAGGGAACCCTTGAGTCCCAGGCCTGCTGTGCCCAGACTCAGCTGGGCCCGACTCCCCATTTTCAAGCACAAACTCACCCTCTCTCTCCACCCTGAGCAAGTACAATCTCGCTTGTGGGGGTGAACATGAGGGAAAACACAGCCAGACAAGGGGAGATGCTAGCCATGGTATTTTCTGTTTAATGGAAAGGCCAAGAAAAAGCCCAAGTGAGAGTTCTACAAAACAAATGTTATTATTCACTCCATGGAATATTACATAGGCATTAAAGAGCAGTTGCAAAACATGTATGCGAGATAAGAGAATACTCTTTGTAATGATAATACACAAAAACAAAGCTAGTTCAAAACACCCCCCAGAAAACAAAGGACTACGCAAACAGGAACAGGAATTTAGTTGACTGTCTTCCTTTGACATTTGTTACACACGGAGGATTAGCCTGAGGAGCTGCGCTGTCTGCTCCTCCAAGTCTCTTCCTCCTAACCTCCCAAGCTGGGCCTGCATTGCCCCTGCCCGTGGGCGGAGCCCACAGACGCCCTCCCGTGGGACAGTGAGGGACCCAAGGGCAGTGCCACAGTCCTTCCCCTCACCAAACCGGGTAAAGCCCAAACCTCCACTTTCCGAAAAGAAAGACAAGAGCTATAAACTCGCTTTAACTGATTCCTGCAACTAAATGCTGCCCTCAAGTATTACTCTGTTCTGCTTCAAAAACAATAGTTTGATCCCGAAAATAATTTTCCAAGTCCAAAGAAATGTGAAAAACCTGAGAAAACTTCACTAGTGGCTACTTCAGAAAATAAACAAATAAAAACTACCCTGTGCCACCATCCGACAGCCCACGGAGGGGACTGAAGAGTCAGTCTGCTCAGTTTCACCACCACAAAGATCCAAGCAAACAGCTCCACACCGATTCTGCGATGGGACTTAATTCACACTTTTCTTCAGAAAACGGCAGTTGTGATATTTTTCCACATCAGACAAGAGGAAAGAATGACAAACTCAGAAGATACGCTTAAGGAGGGAAAAAAAGAAAAAACTTGCTTCTTAAGTAGGGTACTCGAGCTGCAGTTTATCTTAAAAGTAGCTAGTTAGAAAAGAAAAAGGGGGTCTGCCAGGAAACCCCACACTCAGAAAACAGCCCAGGGCTTTGTGAAAAGCTTTTTCTCCCCCTCTTCCCCATGACATCAGCGAGGCTCCCACCTGCCCAGTTGCCATGGCAGCCACACAAAGACACACAATGACATCAGCTGGCTCTGTGTCAGCTCTTTGAGTACAAACAATGCAAGAAGAACCACTTTGTGCAAGGCCTTTGGTGCACGGGCTCCGGGAAGCCAATGACGTAATGCAAACAGGTGGCAGGAGGGCGGGGGTGGGGAAGGCTCCCATGCCGGGGAGCGCCTGTGCGTGTGTGCGTGTGTGCGTGTGCACGTGCGCACACACACACAGGAGTGGTGAGCATGCCAGGCGTGTGGGACACTGTCTGTGGAAGGAGAGCAGAGAGGGTGCCGCTGTGGCTCCCTGAGCCAACGGGGCACTTGGGGACGTGTGACATCCGCTGCCCTGTGGGTGATTTGTGCTCACTGGGTGCTGCAGGTCTGGCTCTGCTGTTGCCGCAGACCAGGAACAGACAGTGGTTGCCACAGTGGCGTTGCGGGCACACAGGAGCAGAGTGGAGTGAACAGTTTCCTCTTCTAGCCCCTTCCTGCTGCCCTTCCCGCCAGACACCACAGGGGCCAAGGCGCTCTTGGCTTGTGGGGAGCTCTGTGCCCGATCCTATACATGAGAACATCACAGCATGGTTATCACCAAGCCACAGAAGCCAAGGCAGAGGGGCCCAGGCCCCAGGGCCTCCTGTGTCCCGACCTAGAGCAGGTGCAGGCCACAGCGGTGCAGACATGACATGTCTCAAGACCCCAGTGCCCAGAGGCCACCCCACCCATGGCACGCGCCGTCCAGGGCCATTCTGAGAGGGACTTTGGGGATGGATCCCGGGGTCCGACCCCATCCTGCCAAATACCAGTGAAGTCCCAGGTAGGGTCCTCATTGGCTCCGCCTTAGTTTCCCCGTGTATACAACAGGAAAAATAATATCGCCTACCTCAAAGGACTAAACTGGTCAATTATAAAGTACTCTGAAAACGTGTCTAGCACATAGGAAGTACTTTTCTTATCACTTTGGGAAAGAACCATTTTAAAAGTCATTTTTTAAAATTTTCCTTAATATAAAGACTCACCTGTGATCCCAACACTCTGGGAGGCTGAGGCAGAAGGATTACAAGTTCAAGCTCAGGCTCAACAACTTAGCAACATGGCCAGATGTCTCAAAATAAAAATGGGCCAGGGACACAGTTCGAGGTGAAGACCCTGAGCCCAATCCCCAGTACCTCATTAAAAAGAAAAAGAGACTTGAAATGCCACGTTAATGTTTCAGAGTTCTTCCTTCTCGATTTTTAGTTAGAGAAAGAACTAGGACACAACACTCCTGAGCTGTAATACGCCTGTGTGATCTCCCACAGGGGAGCCGATGTTCCTGTCCCGCCCAAATAGCTCTGCCGGCTTCACTGTACTTGGCCTGCATGCCCCAGATTCCTGGTTCTCTAGGCAACACTGGACTCGGAAAGTAAAACTGTTCCTCTTCACCTGCCTCCTCCTGGGCCACCACCCAGCTGCCTCCCTGCACACAGCCTGTGGGGTCAGTGCTGAGCCAGGTGAAAGCGTCTCTAACCCCTCTGGAACTGGCCCTCTAGTCTCAGGATACACCCAGCACCGAGTGCTGCTTCTCCAGAGCCCGGCGAGAAGCCCAGGTGTCCAGGTCAGGAACATCCCAAGTGTCCAGATGGGTTTCAGATACCGCTGCAGCCAGGGTGGAGGGGCCTTGGCTGTGTGACTGGGAGCAGCACCGGGCTGTAGGTCACAGAACCCTGCTGGTCCCCGCCCCTAAGTGAGGAACTTGGGATCCAAAGATGGACAGCACCCTTGCACACACTTTCGCTCGTGTGCTGAGCTGGAAAATGGGCACTTCCCAGGCATTCCAGGGAAGCCTCCCGCAAGGTCAGCAAGGTCTGGACTGATGTCCAGAGAAGGGGGATTCTAAAAGCGGGCTCTGCAGGTCTGCTCGGAGCACGCTGACTAGCACTTGTTCCTGTCCCTGCCTCATCTGCCTCCCTAGGTGGCCACACTCTGAAAAGCACTTGGTGCTCTGGTACAGGGACACTGCGCAGGTGCTGACCGGACAGCGCTGCAGGATACTGATTCCACCCTGCAGGTGCATACGAGGGCACCTGCTTCCAGGCTCCTCACAGCGCAGGGCTGCAGAGCCCCGTGGACAGGAGTGACACCAGGTGACAGGAGAGACTGGAAGTGAGGAGGGGCCGGAGATGGGACCAGAGCCAGCCCACAGGGCTCCCCAGGCAGGGACGCAGGCCAGGCCAGAGCCGGCCTTGGGGCTGGGGTCTCGCTGAGAAACCTCCTGAGGCTTAGTTCTTTATGGCCCAATTTCAGTAGACTTGATGGAGGAGGGGCCATCTACACTTATCAAACAGTAAAACGTACATTCCGAGAGAATTTTCTGGAATGCTTATTTATACACACACCATATATATACATATATATTATACAGAGAAATTTTAGACAAAGGTCTGACCATAGAGATAGGAAATGTAAAGTATCATACACACACACTCCCCTTACTTCTACTTGCTCCGTAAGTTGAGTGATTCACTGGACCATATAACGTCATACATAACATTTCTCTGCTTCTATTTCCTCGCTAAACCAAAGTGTTATTGATTTTTCTCAGGTGTCTAAAAAAGTCAGCTTCTGCAAGTAACACATGCACACACAGAACCTGCTCAACAGCTAGTGCACGCCGTGGAGATGCCCACTTCCCACCCTCTGCCTCCGGGCACATCCGCATTGGCAGGGCAGTCCCTGGAGGGCGTCCCTCACACACCAGACACCAAGGGGAGCCACAAGTACAGCACGGAGCTAGCTGGGCAACGTCTGCATGGAAACGATTCACTAAAACTAAAAGCTACAGCAAAGGGATGTCACTGGTGTCTACTAAGTGACAGATGGCAGGTAGAAACCTATCTCAAAGCACCATCACAAAACTATCTCCCACAAGAGACCAATGATCAGTTTTGATCTGACTTCATATTAGTTGGACCTTGTATTTAGGAGTTTTGAGGGAGAAAAGAAAATTCCTACAAAATCTATACCAGCACATGCTTGAATTTTGAGTTTATAGAGTCTTGTTTTTGGATTTTGTGCTGGACAAAACTCCCATCACTTGACTCGACGAAGCTTCTGGAAAATGTACCCAGCTATCCGATCCTTATCACCCCGGCTTCGTCATTCTCTTTGCTGCTCAATGGAGAAGACACTCTGATGTTACAGCTTGTGTCTAGGTGTCCCCCAAAGCCTTATGTGGTCACAGGTGGGGCTTTTCAGAGGTGGCTGGATCTAGAGTGTGTGATGCTGGGATGTGTGGTTACCAAGTTGTTTGACCGATTAGTATGGCATGGTTCTAGGTGTGGATGATGGGAAGCCCCACCCTGGGTGTGAGTGCCACCCCCAAGGATGAGAAAGTTGGACAGAATAAAAGGACAGAGAGAGGCTGCTGCCGTGGCTTGCTGCTGCACCTTCTGCTGTTCACTACCTCACTGCTTTGCTGCCTTGCTGCCTGCCATGGACTGTTTCTCCTCTGCCCTGACGCTCAGCCTTGGACCAGCTGACTGTGAACTGAACCCTCTATAAACCATGAGCTAAACAAACCTTTCCTCCTTTAACTTTGGAGGTCAGATATTTGTCTCAGCAGTGAGACCCCAGAACCGAGAACAGTGAGTGACCTGCTCCTTCCCCAGCTTTGTCTCCTGAGCAGCGTGCTTCCTTCTCGTGGTCTAGCTCTGCCTGCTTCTACTATTATTTTCCATCACTACAACTATTTGTGGGGAGGGGGGACTTTTGTAATTTTTTCCACTGTTTCAAATATATTGCTTCCTTCTTTGATTAAAAATCTTCACTAGACTCTCAAAAGAAATTCTTGCCTAAATATTTACCTCCCTCAAGTGAACTGATCAGAAAGATCAATGATTTGAGAACTGTGATTTTTTAAAACTGCAAAAAAGCTTTCATAGAAAGCCCTCCCAGAAAGGTTAATCCCAGAAAGGTGTTCAGGTTTTAAATCCCCTCTGACCACCAGGTGCCTCAAAGGGGCTGGGAACTGAAACAGCTCACAAGGGAGGTGAGGGCTCCCTGCCTACCCTTCCTTCCAGGGATCTCTGAGAAGCCAGCTGGGGAGAGTACATTTGAATAACACTGGCAGATGGTTTGGGAGGATCCCTCAGGTCTGTAGATACAGCATGCTTTTTTAAATCTGTTACTCCTGTATTTACATTAGCATGGAGAGCTCTGACACAGGCAGCAGCTGAGGATGCTCTAGCAGTTTCCACAAAGGCACCAAAGAGGCTGCTTTGTGTTGCTCTAATGAGCAGATGACTTTGACCTGTGATTCCAACTCAGGTGCCCTGGGGGAAGGACCACCAGGTTGGGAGAAGTGGGTGCTTCTGAAAAGGGGGAGAGAAGGGGATGCTTCCCATGGGGAGCCTAGGAGTGAGTGCCTCAGCCTCCCCTCCAGCGCTCCCCAACACTCCGGAGTACAAGGTGGGGAGGTGGATGAGACCCTGAATGCTCTTCTGTGAATATACAGAGTATTCCTTAAACTTACGGTGAGAAGTGGGGGGGGGGGCATCCTGACACGCTCAAACAAACTCCGGGAGGGAGGAAGAGCCCAGGTCCTGCCCCGCCACCCCCGGGCTCTGCAGCCACGTGAGCAGAGGTGTGTGGGAGCAGCTGCCCTTAGGCTGGGCTTTCCCCCACCATAGACCATGAACAAGAGTGACCATCAGGACTGGGCTGTGGAAGCCAACTCCTAACCGGCTGTCCGCCAGGAAGCAGAGGAACAGAGGCTGGGCTGGGTCAGGGCTGAGAGAGGACGGTGCAGTCTGGTCCATGTCTCTCCCGCTGGTGGCACCGCGCCCAGGACAGACTCCAGCCGCATCAGCACGCCTTGCCCCAGTCCGACCTCCTCTCCCCAGGTCAAATCCAGCCCAACATATGGGGGCCGGGACAAGGGAACACTGTGCGAAGCCGTTCCTTCCCTGTCCCCCAGCCCTCTCACCAGTCAGAGCCCAATGCAGGGACCCGGGTGACACAAGGGTGTACACATAGGTGACACAGGTGGATACACAGTCAGGAAGTCACCGGTGCTTGGAGAGGAGACTCACAAGATGGGGCTGGTAGGGCCCTGAGGATGAGAGGGACTAGCAGGCTTGGGGGTGGGGGTCCTTGAGACCAGAGCGGGCTGCGAGCACCTTACACAGTCAGTGGAGAGCACAGCAAGCTCAGGGGAGAGGAGGAGCAGTCTCTGGCTGGTCTCTGACCCATCCTGAATGGTCAAGAGTATACAGCAGGCAACCAAACAATGCTCGACAGGAAAAGGGAGAGGAAGAGAAGGCATGGGGTTGTCAGCAGCACACTCTAGCCGTGTGCTGGAGCTTGGGGTCCAGCCTGGTGCTACGGGGAGGGGTAGGGCCCTCAGGAGGCAACGCAGGGTTAGAGTTAGGAGCTTAGGGCACCCCTAGAGAGAGGGGTGTGGGTGAGGAGCCAAGGGTGCATCCAGAAAGGGGTGCAGGAGAGGAAATCTAGGGAACCCCGACAGAGGTATGGGTCCCAGTCTCCTGTCTTTGCTTCCTACTGCCTTGCACGGGGCAAGCGGTTCTGCTCTGCCACACTTTGCTGCCCACCAAGGCCGGACAGTGGAGCCGTGGACCATGGGCCAACACCTGTGGGGCCGTGAGCCAGAACGCACCCTTCCTCCTTACAAGCTGCTATGTCTGGATCTCACGAGAGTGCGGGAAATCTCACTCACATAGCAGCTCACACACTCCAAACCTTACGTAGAATTCTCTTTCTTTGCCAGGATGTATTCTTGTTCCTGTTATGAACTAATTCTATCTCTCAGAACTTCTGCTGTTGGTCCCCTGTGCCCCATGTGAGGACACTGGAGACGGGGCGTGGAGGGGTCCAGCCAGGTCTTGGTTAGGGCACAGAGGGTAGAGCCTTTAGAAGATGAGCCACCTGTGCTGATGTGCTCCCTGCCTCGGGACATGGCAGAAAGGTGGCTATCACACACCGGGAGAGAGGCCTGGCGGGGCCTGGGCATGCACATGTGGGCTCTCCACCCGCGAGTCTGTGAGGGCGCCTGAGTCTCCCTGTTTTGTCCCAGGGTCTCTTCTGCTCCCACCCTGTGTGACACTGACAGGATGTGGCCTCACCAAAACTGCAAACTGAATGAACTCTTTTTCTTTCTGAAGCACCCGGCCCGGGGCTGATCCTTGTGGCTGCAGAGAGGGACTAACCCTAACTCAAGGATAGGAGAACCATTTCATGGGAACTCCCAGGAAAGCCCTCAGAAGCACGAATTGAATGACCACTGTTAAAGCCACACAGAGACACTCGAGCTGCCCCAGGCCAGAGCCGCCACTAAGGCTGGGAGGGGCTGAGGTATGGGTGAGAGTGCTCCCTACAAGACCACAAATGCACCTCAAAACTGGACAGAACCTCACCTCCCAGGTGGAAAGGACAGACACTGGTCCTTTCCTAAAGCCATGTCCCCTTACCACATGTGCCCTTTACAGGGACCGGTGTGGGCCCAAGCCCTCCCAATGGCATTAGTCCAGGCCAAGTGGACCAAAGCTGGAAGCTCCTCCACAACTGGTAAAAGCCCACATTCCTTGCCCACTAAAACCTCCATACTGGTTCATCCATGGAGCTAGACTGCAGGAAAGGGATAATGCCCTGAGATCACACAGGGAGGCTGGAGCAGGAAAATCTGACCCAGAGGAGGGCTATAAAACAAAGCCTACTCCCACAAGCTCAATCCGATGCTCTGACAGGGAAACCAGCTTTGCTGTGGAGCACAGGAGCTTAATAACCAAGTACTGCTAAACAAACAGACAGAGGAAAGCTACTCATTAAACCTGCCCGCAGTGCCCAGAGAAAACTATTGCTTAACAATCCTCCCCCCAGGATCAACACATATCTTAGTCCCCAAGTTAAACTTCACAGCAAACATATGTCACTCCGGGGAAGCCGAGTAAGGGCCCAGTAAATACCTCTCCACAGGTGTGGGCATCTGGCTGCCGGAGCCTGCTCCCACTGCAGAGCCTTCCCATTGGAAGCACAGCCTGGAAAGGTCATCTCCAGCCGGGAGGAGGGTACGGCGGTGTCTGAGGCTGCTGGGAATGAAGCCCCGGCCCCAGGGAGCAAGGCCTCTGCTTTTCCGCAGCACCTGGAGGCCCAGGGAGCTGGGGAAGCGATGGGGAAGGAGTCAAAGTCAGTATCACAATCGGGACTGCTCTCCTGGACCCCTTCTCCAGGTCACAGGGAGCACAGTCGTCGCCCCCAGCCCTGGGGATGGAGGTAGGAGGCGGAGACGAAGCTGGTTCTACTGCTGACTGCAGGCCTCTGGGGGACGAAAACCACGCACGGGCCACAGAACAGGGACAGAGGATGCGGGGGCTCCCCGACCGCAGAGGAAACCAGGTCCCGAGACTCTGTGCCCACCCCCTCACGCCCAGAGCACAACAGTTATAAAACATGACCCCCAAAGCCAAGGCCGTCCTGGAGAACACAGAGCACGATGTCCAGTGTGCAGGGCCAGGCTGCCCCACGACCTCCCGCGTCACCCCTTCACCCTCTGCACAATGCAGCCAGCAACCTGGGGACATGGTCATCTCGGTGATTAAATGAGCTACTACGTGGCATCCGCAGGAACTGCGATAATCAGTCCTCAGCATCTGGCTCATACAGGAAGAGCTCATCAAATATTTTTAGGTAAAATGAATGTTGGGACGAGACGGAAAGGGCCATTAGTTATGTGATGCTCATTCAGCATGAAGCTAGGAACTTGGGGATTAAAAATAGTCTCCACAGACGCCTCTAACAGGGGAAGAAGACAGGAACTGGAGCAGAGGCAGGCAGAAGAACACTAAGGACCCTCTGGTGGCTGCCCTGGCAAGGCCTGCGGTGGCCGGGGACCTCGGCCCGGGACCTCAACCCACCACCCCGACGCCGGGCTGGAAGGGGAGAGCAGAAGCAGTGCCCCGGAGGGCTGAGATAGCTCAGCCTTGGTCCCTCTCCGGGCTCCTGGCCCGGGCGGTGGGACACCACGGTGCCCAGAGGAGGAAGCTGAGTGGGTGAGACGGGCCACAGGACAGGCCTGCTCAGGCCGCGGTGCGCACCCAAGGCTCAGGGTGCACAGAAAGGGCAGCATGGCTCTGGGGGCCAGTGGCCTCCCATGGGTCCCTCAGCTGCACACAGCACCCACACGCGGCTCGTACCCTGGCTCTGCTTCTCCCACCTGCTGCTGGAGGACACAGTACAGGTCTGTAGTCAGGAATCCCTGCCATTCCCCACCCTAACTCTGGCCTTTGGGCAGTCACCTACCCTGTGGTCTTTTAAAAATCACATGATTGCCTCTCAAGAGCTTTTTCTCCTAACCCAGGAACTTCCTCCTCTGTCATAAAGGCTGCCACAGCACCAGATCTCTCACAGGGCTGCAGCACATCCTGGTGGCTCTCAAAAGCGGGTGAGGAGCCCTCACAGCCTGGATCCCAGGGAAGGTGAGACCTTATGGGCACACAGGGAGGGGATCTGAGGTTCTGGCCTCTCCTGTTGCTGTCCACGACTCTGCCCCACCTCCTTTGGCAGCTGCCCGGAGGTCCAGTGAACGGCAGAGCTGTCCCCACCCTACAACTGAGCATGCCGGCCCTGGTGCCTGGGGCCATTCCACATAAGGAAGAAACCAAGTCAGCTTGAGCTGCCAGTGACCACAGTCCCAGTTCTTCCCCAGGAACAAGATGGGGTTCACCCTCCAGGGCCCTCTGCCCTCCTGGGAGCCCAATTTCTAGGAGCTGCTGATTTAAGAGGCTGCCAGGCCCACGTGTGACAGAGGTGAGTGAGGTTAGCAGAGCCAGGCAGGAGGTGGCTGCAGCGTAAGCAGCGAAGGACAGCTCAAAGCACGAAGGAAAACAGGAAGCTGAACATGGGCTCACAGCTGAAAGATCCAAACTGTGCCCAGGAAAGGCGCCGGCCAACGGGGTGGCGTGGGACTCACGGCAGAAGTGCAACTTCCAACAGCAACAGTCACCAAGCCACGCCAACGAAGCCCAGAGCTGCCCACCTGCTGTGCCGCTCCTGGGCGTGCACATGGACCTCGGCCCCACCGACCCGGCTGAGCAGACCAGGCCAGGGTATATCGCGCCAGCAGACACACGTCACCTCTCATGTGACACTCAGCCTCGGAGGTCGCAGCCTGCAGGGCGAGGGACTGGCAGGGATCATGGGCCTGCTTCCTCCAGGTTAGCCCTGGGGCAGAGCAACTGCCCTGAGCCTGAGTCACTTCCTGGTCCCGAGCTCACTGTCTCGGTCACCCAGGCAATGGGCTTGGAGAGGCCACTGGGAAGCTGCTGCCCGTGGCGTCCACCACCATGCCCAGGACCCACCCGGCAGGGCAGAAGAGGCCCCGGCTAGCGATGGTGCGACACAACGCGGATGCTGAGTGAGTTCGGCACAGACTGCACAACTAAGGCTGCTGTGCCCAGCAAGTGTCCCACCTGCAGACGCCTCCCACGGGGCTACAACTCTGGGTGTGCACGGCCTTGGTCCACTGACTCATGAGAACGGTTCCGAGATCCAGTGGGCACTGCCCCAGTGTCACAGTGTTACGAGACGACACAAATCAAGACCAGCGCAGGGCAGAGACGCACAGGGCGGCTCTGGGAGGGTCCTGAACGTGGGCTTCTGTGCCCGGCGCCCTAGATGCAGATACGTGGCCTGGCTGGCATAGCAGCGATCAGCATCGGGAGCCCCTGGGGCTCTGGAGTCCAGCCTGTGTGGCAGGTCTCAGCACTCAGGCACAGCCGGTTGGACCACTGGCCTGGACTCAGCAGCAACCCAGCCAGGCCGAGAGGAGCTGAGCGAGGGATGAGTGGCGGCTGTCTGCGGACCGGCTCCTCCTGGACTCAAGCTCCTCACACACCCAGGTGTGGCCCAGGGCCATCTGCAGCGCAGACACAGCCGCACTTGACAGAGCCAGGGGAGGGTTATCTCCGGAAATCAGGACACAGGCACCACCAGGGCGATGGAGATGCTTCTTGCTGTGTGACTCCAGGAACTTACCTAGCCTCTCTCAACCTCAGTTTCCTCAGCAAAAGCCAGGAAGAATACTACTTATCAAAAATGCTGATCACTGGGAATAATAATAATACTTATCAAGGGCTCTGTGTCTCCGCAGGGATCAGCAGCATTTGAGAGCAGCTATGTGACAAGATTTTCTCTCTAGTAGCTACATTCAAAGTAGAACAAGACAAGGTTACAGCGTAACACCGGTGGTAGATTTTACTCATCAGGTTCCACTCTGACCATTTCAACATGGGATTGATGCTGAAACCATGACGGACACATCTGGCACGGCTGCAGTGCGTGGGGGACACAGAGCCACCTGTCTCGGGGCCTCAGCAGCCCTGCCAGCCCGTGTCTGCCACACTGGACAAGGGGAGCAGGTATGTGCCCATTCAATGAGCAAATGTGGACAGCACAAATGCCACATTCTCCCACTCTGCAAATGTCCACTAGACGCTGCATGTGTAGAAACGTGTGCTGACTCACATGGAGGGGCAGCAGGACGCGCCAGCCAGGAAGCCAGCAAGCAGCACAGGGCCCGACAGCCACTTCTCAGGGAGGAACACTCAAGCTCACAGCATGGGCCACTCTCCCACAGCCCCTTATGGCTCCCAGCTCCCGTCTGAAGACGCACAAAGCCCAGAAGCCACAGGCTGGGGCTTGAGGTGAGGAAGACCCCGGGAAGGCTCAGGAGACATCACCAGCAGGGACGGGTGTCAGGAGGTTACCTCGGCGGCAGCAGCATTGTCTCCTCAGACTCTTGGGCCCCACGCACGTCCCATTTTCCGCTCTTGGGGCTGAGACAGTACAGTGAGTCCGAAAGGCTGGAATGGACAGAGGGGGACCCATCTCTGCCTTCACCCAGCTCTGCTGAGACCCCAGAGCCAGCAGCCCCCCGTACCCTCAAGGTGGGAACGAAGAGACTGACTGAGAAGGGCGGACAGGCATTTCTGTGCGAGAGGCAACCTCCAGGAGCGGCCTGGCTCCCAGCTCTACGAAGGGAGACAAGCTGACTGTCCACCGTCCACAGGGCTGTGGGAGCTTCTTCCCGCCTGGGCCCTGTGCCGGTGCCTCTGTGTGGACTCAGGACCTCGGCGCAGCCAGACCCAGGCCGGGGAGAAGGGTCCAGGAGGGGGTGCAGCACAAGCACCAGCACCTCACAAGGCCCAGCTGTCTGTTCCCATCGTCCCTGTGAAGTGTGCCAATGTGTGTGCAAAGCTGGGTGTGACTCAGGCCCACGTCGTGTTCATGAAATGTGAGCGGCTGTGGCCCTACTGCCTGTGCCCTGTGGAAGTGAGCCAGGATCCCTCCAGGATCCTCTAGGAGGGGCTTGATTCCCATGCCCAGGCAGACGGGGGGTGGAGTGCTGGGGACACGGGGCTCTGCAGTGAGGACACCGGAAGCCAGAGTGCAGCGCGGTGAAGTGAAAATGAACTTCCGTTCCCACAGAAGTGCCGTCACACCGCCACACGTGGGACAGCGGCAGGGGCGACTCGTAAGAATGAAACCAGGTCTGTCAGGGCCACCCTGGTCTGCCTTTTGTTTCCTTTCTAAAATTTTCTTCGTGTTCCAACAATCATTACGTACTGGGTCTTTGTCAAGACTTAATTTGATAAGATTTTCTTCCACTGAAACTGTACACAGTAATTGTCCAGCATGGCACCAATTAGAAAAAAAAAATGGCACTATCTGTCCACCTCACCAGAAATACCAGATTTTCCCAAAGCTATAAACAGAAAAACCTAATAAGCATCAGAGTCTTTCTCATTTTGGGTCAGTGGTGGATCACAACATTTTGAGGAAGCAGCCCACTTGCTGTCACCGGGCTGTAGGGAGATGATGACTCATCCACCAGTGAGGTGAGCTGTCCCCTGCGTCCACAGCCTCTGCCTTATCTATGAGACCTCCCCCGGAGCCCTTGGCCGTTACCTCCCCCATTTTATAGACAGGGTAAGTGAGTCACAGAGCTACTCCGCCCGAGGTCACAGTGGCAGGGAAGGGGACTGAGCATCCGTGCTCCTGACCACCCGCCCATCCGTCCTCTGCAAGAAGGCAGCGCCCTCCTGGGCAGGCTTCGTGCAGAGAGAAATCACTCGTGACCGCATAAGGAGGAGGGAGTCACAGCAGCCCAACAGTCAGGCCCCACGGGGCTGTGTGCACACCAAGGGTGATGAGCTCATGGGGTTAGAAACAAACCTGAGCTCAGTGAGGAGGCCGGAGCCCTGCACCGTCTGTGCTGCCAGCTGCCGGCCTCTCCTCGTGACTGGGGCAGCCCGGCTCCCACTCTGAGCGGAGAGTGGAGCTGACACTCCAGAACGCCACAGGCCGGGAAGTTCCCCTCCACTCTTTTTCACTCAGCGCACAGGGAGCGGGAGACCACTGTGTAAGGGACCCTAAGGAATGCCGATTTCAACACCAGAGTGCGGGGGGGGTGCTCAGAAAACTCACTGGGCAGTGCAGTGCCAGTGTGAGTGTTTGCCACCAACGCTGAGCCTGGAATTGCTGAAAGCTCTCTTTAAATCCATTACTTCTGCCTTGCAGACTGAGGACTGCTCTTATTTTCTGATGCCTTCCACTGGTAGCCACCAACTCCTGTCACTCACATCCTTCCCATGGCCAGGCACTGAAGGACGGGGTCTGGTGAGACCCAACAAAGCTTTAGGGGGCACTGCGCGGAGGGGCACAGGTCATGCGCTCCCCACAGGAGGAGCTGGTGCCATCCTGGGACAGCTCTGCCTGACAAATGTGGCTCCCAGCCTGGGGACTGGGCACCCACTGCCCCTCTTCCAGGCCTCCCTCGCCATGGGGTCCCTCACGGCAGCACCCCAGGTCCCCCACTGCACCTGTAGCTTCCCATGCAGAAGGGATCGCAGACACAAGAGAGGCTCAGAAAGGAGCCAGGGAGCCCTGACAGGATCTGTTCCAGGCACCCCACCTTCCTGAAGGGGAAGGGTAGCCTCTCGCTATTCTCTCCCCATGGCTGTGAGGGAAAGCCTATAGCTGCATCACCACCTGCACTCACAGGACAGATAATGAGCCCGCAGCACCAACCAAGGTTGAGCATGTCCGGGCGTAAGGGTCTTGGAGCGAGTCGCCAGTCACACCACCCCAGCCCTCACCCGTCTCCACCTCTGCTTCCCCATGGGCATGAATGAAGAGGAGGAAGGAAGCGCCATCTTTCTCTCCCTCCACAGGCTTCCAGAAAGACATACAGGTCACAGGCCCCAGGATGTAAGACTTCACCAAGCAGAAGCACAACCACATTGTGCCCAGAAGTGTGTGCGCCAGTCCAGGACCCCGGACCAGACCTGGAGCTTCCCGAGTCCTGCTCACCACAGTAATTGAGTGATCATGAGATACAACACTTGCAGCACATCCGGGACATAAGACATGCATACATGCCAGAAATGGCTCAGTGTGGTGGTGCACACCTGTAATCCCAGAACTCATGAGGCTGAGGCTGGAGGATTGCCACCCGTTTGAGGCCAGCCTGGTATACACAACAAGTCCCTGGTTCAAAAACACAAAAACAACAAAAATGCCAGCCATGATCACTGCCCTTCCCCAAAGGTTTTTTTAAATTCTTTATTCCTTACAAAGTTCTGCATCACCCACTGTGACGGTTTCCAAAGGCTAAGCTAGAATCTGGGGTGGATTTTGCTCTCAGGACAAAGTAGGCTGGGCTCTTTCATTCTGGAATTGTCACTTGAAGGTGCACAGAGCGGGGTTGGACAGGGCGGGCCTTGGAGGGAAAGCCCAGTGGGCAGTGCCAGGACAGACACACAGCTATGCAGGAATCCAGATGCAGGCCGGGTCCAGATAGCAGGTTTGAAACCCCAGGCCTGGGTTTGTGGGGTTTGTTGGGCTTTGTGTGTCTGTGTCTTGCTATATGGCTGAGGCTTTGGCACTCGCTCCGGCAGGTGCCCTACACCTAGCCCTGTCTCCTTCCTGCTCCTCATTTGTTTCTGGGGACTCTGGGGGCCAAGCCAGGTGCTGGTGCATACTAAGCACACGTTACACAGCCGAGCACAGCCTGAGAGCGGGTTCCAACTCTTGCTCTCCACTCATTGCTCACTTGTGGGAGTGAAAGGAGCAACTCTGTCCCTCAAATTCCTCCCCTGGGCCCTCTGGGAGCTGAGGAGATGCCAGCACACAGAAAGTGGCCAGTAGCTATGCCTTTCTATTCTTCTGAGCTTTCTGGAAAGTGATTTTCTAATTTCAAGGATGATAGATCGGTCAGACCCAGAGCACTTACATATCATTGAGTAATGTTTGCTGGCGGATTAAAATAGCACTGCATGGAAACCAGAAGACGCATCCTTTGAAGCCTTATCATAAAAATGTAGCATTCAAATAAGAATAGAGGCCAGGCCTGATGGTGCACTTGTAATCCCAGTGCACAGGAGGCTGAGGCAGGAGGATCACGGTGAGCTCAAGAACTATACAGTGAAAATAGAAATACTGCACAAGTCCTAAGAAAACACTGACGGTCCCTCCAGGAAAGGCCTCTGAACAGTGACTGTTCCTGAAGACTCTGTGATGACTCACACCAAAATATCCCCCTGAGCTCTGAACCCAGAAGTCCGAGAGCAGAAAGATGGACTGCTGTCCAGATGGCCCCCGCCTTCATGCCGTCCTTTCCTCTCATCCTCCTGCCACCGCCTCTCCTCCTAGCCTGTCCTTTCTTCTCTCCAGTCTGTCGTTAGTGGACTCCAGGGCCACGGTTGAAAGAATATAGGGCAATTTCTCCACAGAATAAATACAAGGCGTTAAAGAAGTGGACAGCAACCTCCTAGCGGGAAAAATGAAGATCCTTGGAGCTGGATGGCAGCCAACAGCACCCCGTGCCTGCCTCAGCCCTCGGCTGACAGCAGATGTGGACAGAGGTACATGAGGGTCCTGGGGACACAGGAGGACAGGAGCACAGGGACATCTCGGGCTTCATGTTGTTCTCCACAAACCCTGCGTCTGGGGCTGGGAGAGGCAGAGCCCGCCTTCCCACAAGTAAATCACTTCGGAATAAAGATCCTCTGATGACTCCTAAGCCCTCTTCTTCCTGCAACCGATCTGCTTTGCCAGTGGCAGGGAGTGCGGCCACCACCTCCTTTATTGTGTAAGAAGGTCCCAGGCAGGTACAGCTGGTTCCCTGGGCAAATGCCGGGTCCTTTTCCTTTAGGCCACAGAAAATGCTGGTTCTGCCAGGGACCAGAGCTCCCGGCTGCTAAGTGAGGACAGGAGACACAGGCGGGCCTGGTGGGGAGCAACGCTAAGGGCTTCCCCTCAGGGTACAGATGAAAACATCCAAAGAGGCAAAGACTCCACAACCAGGAAATTCCACGGAGATGAACATAAACCCGTGTGTTTTAAATGCCGCACGGGGACAACCTCGTTGTTTTCAAATCAGTCGGAGTGTACAGCACCAAACGTACCTGGTGAGAGCTGCTGAGGGAGCACAACTGGGGAACACAGCACGGGCAGGGGTCATGGCCTCACACCACCATGCTGCCACTTACAGGGCTCTTGAAAGCGGGCAGAACTGTGCTGTGGAACGGTTTCCTGGGCCTGTGTGCTGAGCATAGCTCTCCTCACAGAGCGCACACAGGAAAAACAAAGCCAGCCTCATTCCTGTCGGCAGTGCTGTCCACCACTGCTGTCCAAAGTTCCACCCTGCTCTGCAAAGGAGCCCGCACCGAGCTCAGTGGCCGAGCAGCTTTGAGGCCCTCGGCACCCAGCAAAACCCTGCTTTTCACATCCGGGGGCTGGGAAGAAATTCCACTGGCTGTGGGGCACTTAGAAAAGGTGAAGCGGCCTTTTTCAAAGTGAAAAGGTAAACTAAGGCATACCCTGTAAGCCAGAGTGAGGCCAAGGGGATAGGGCCTGCCTCGCATGCTCCCCTCCCACACGGCCAGGGAACCTGCCAGCCCTACATGTGACCATCAGCAAGGGCCACAGACAAGCAGCACCCTTTCTCTCCCAGCAAGCCGGCCCGCCATGGGCCACCTGCAGAACGGGCGATGGAGGCTTACCACATGGGCTACAGCTTCATAGCTTAAGCTCTTGCTTAAGCCATTAAGTTACTCAGAAGATGATAATATTTGGTCGTATCTCTAGGGCCAGGCAAAATCTATAGACCATGAACTGCTGGTTTCCAAAGTGCTGAGACTTAGAACCTTTGGTTCTGGTCTGAAATGTCAGAATTTCTTAAAAAAGCATCTGTATTCCAAAGTATTAACTTAATATAGTATTTTATATTTTGTGCTATCTATGATGTGCTGCTGTTCGACAACATGGATCCATCATCTATCAATCTGGCAAGAGCCCAGGAGCTCTAAAATTAATCACACGTGTGACCTTGGACAAGTCATCAGCCTCAGGCTCATTTCTGCGACCGCACAATGAGAAGTTACGTCCTGTGGTGTGTGAGAATCACCCAGGGAGCCTAAGACGGGCTCTGTGAGGCTCCGAATTTCCACCCTGCCCCTGCACCGCCTTTTCCCACTGGCTGGTGTTCCACAGAGCACAGTAGGGCAGTGAAGCACCTGTGCCCACCCTGCTCTGGGGTGGTGGGCCTGGCTCTGGCTGCCTGGTCACAAGGCTCTAGGGAGGCAAGGCCTGCAACAAAGGCTACTGCAGGAGGCCGGGCAGGGGAGTTCTGCTGTGGCCCTATCAGATCTGCACAATGGATGGGCAGGGCAGTGTTATCCACCCACCAAAGCAGAAGGGACAGACAGCTCTGCCCATGAGGCTCAGTCCAGGCCCCGCTTTCTCTGGTCCATCGCCAGCCTCCCCCAGTGCCCAGAACTTCCCTGAGCTTGACCTTCACACATCTGCCGACCTCACCGGTAGGGAGGCGGGGACAAGAGGACATGGAGTTCAGCTGGGACTCATCCCATAGCCCTAGGCCAGGCAGCTGGACTCCTCCCTCCTCTATGCCACGGCTCTGGGGGCAGAGGGAGCTGTGAGCACAATCTGTGTGGCCTGCAGTGGACCGGGACCTGGGACAGCAGCCCTGTGGCCAGGTGTGAGGAACTAAGCTCCACCCTGCCAAGCAACAGTGACCCCAGGTGACCACACACCCTTGAGGGCCAGCATCGGAGGCAGCTGAGGGAAGGGTCAGTGCCCAGCTCCTGTCCTTCACAGCCGCAGTCCAGGAACCCGCCCCCATCTACCCTTTTATAGTCAGACTACAACCTTCCTTCTAAAAATACGTCCGCCTGAGGTGACGCCAGGAAAAGCAAAGCTCAAAAGTTTTATGCTTTCATTACCTAGGATAGGACATTAGCTGGACAGATTTATCATCACGTTTTTGTAAATTCCTCTACAAATAATTCTAAGATAGGCCCAAATTACTCTAGCCTTTTGACTCGACATGTTTGCGCAATTACTTGGCACTCCAAGTGTATGCTACTTAAATCGGGTAACAGTCACCAAGTTATTTTTAGGCCATAGCAAAACACACACACACACACACACACACACACACACACACACACACACACACCACATATACACTGCTAGACCGAGCTTGTTATTTGTGCTCTTTTGGAAGAAAAGGCAAAATTACTCTTCTACTGGCACCATATTTCCGTTCGATCACTAGTAATAATAGCACCAAGCCATATTTACAAAGTGCTTGTTGATACAAATGCTTCGCTGAACACTCAAAACGCATTGCACGTTTAGCCCTTAACCCCTCTAGGAGACAGCAGCGACCATGTGTCCTGGCAAAGGCAAAGAACAGTCTGCAGGGCACAAACACCTCGCCCTGGGGCTGGGTAGGGAGGGCTGAGAAGGCGGGGAAGTCAAGTCCGGCCTCTGCCCTTCATGTGGCAAAGCTGAGGTTGGTACCTGGCCTTGGGCCTGCGTCAGGGGCCGGGAGTACTGACTCTTCAGTTTGTGAGTACAGGTATGGGTTTTATTTCTCATCAGATCTACATTAAAAATTATTTTTTTCTGAAAGAAGGGAATGGAATTAATGTCAGAAAATGAAAAAAATAGAAACAAAGTCTTTGTAAATAGGGAGGGGTGGAAGGGTTGAAGGGAAGGCAGGGAAATTGGGAAAAAAAGAACCAAGATAGATTGCCTAAAGGTGCAAACTCCCAATGATGAATGTCATTATACTGTACACCTAAAATGTACCGATAAAATTAATTTAAAATATTATTTTCTAGAAAAGAAATTAATTTTTTTCAATTAAAAATCCTCTTGACCTCCTGCGTGGGTGTAGGGGTGTGTGTGTGTGTGTGTGTGTGTGTGTGTGTGTGTGTGTGTGTGTGGTGACTTTTATTCACACCTCCTCCCAAACAGAGCAGAGAAAAAAATACTTTCCCAGGCGGGTCCTCTGATTTCTGAGTGGGGTCACTTGCACGGTCCCCTCGGGGCTACTACCAGCACAGGTTTGTTCCGGAGCCTTTGGGAGCAGGACAGTAACCCAGTGTGGCACTTCCCTGGGCATCAGACATGCTTCCTGTATTCGGACCAGAGCTCAGGCTGCATTCTGTGGCAGCATGCAGAGCGAGGTCACGCTCTGTCACACACTGGCCCCGTGGTGCCCGGCACCCTCACGCCCCTCCGCGGGCAGCTTCTTCTAATACCTGGGACCCTGTCTTTGAAAATTACTCAGACAGGGATGCAACACTGAGGTAGCTGGCAGGGAACACATCCGGACCACCCTGTAAAACACTCCCAGCATTATGAAGTTTAAAATAGTAAGTCTTAGCAAATATACTTCAACATATCCAAAAGTTGCCTATGCCATGCAACATTTCCACAACAAAAAAAGAAAAAGCAAATAGAGAAACACAACACCGCTGGCTGACGGGGACAGGGGTATTCATTCTATACTTTTCTGCTTCTCCAGACAACATATTTTATGGTAGAAATTTTGAAGGCATATATTGAGTTTAGAAAAGAGGCAGCAGTAGTCTCTCTATCCAGGGAAGGACAAATTAATTTTTTTCCTGAACCTAGTTTTTCTGGGCAGGAAGGGGTCCTCTGGGATCACAGTTAGCATGGGGCTTTGGGAATGAAAGATCAGGGGTTGCCTGTCGTCCTATGCAGTGTGGACAGAAACCAAGGGACATTTGATTAAAAGTCAGCTTTCAGTGACACGGATTGTAATCCTTCATGGATCTTGGGACACCTCCAGGATTTACTCAAGGGGCATTTTCAACTGGTTGAGCAGAAGCTCAGGCTCGACCCCATTCACTCCTCAGAGCTGAGCCCAAGCCGGGGTCCAGCCGTGGGTCACGCAGGGAGAGGACTGTAAATCAGAGCAGGGATGCAATCCCAGGCCTTCGGACCTGATGCAGCGTTACTAAAAGGGCAACAGCAGCCGCGCACTTGACAGGCAGCACCACAATGGACGGCCTGGCACAGACGGGCCGGGGCACTTGGTCAGCGAGGGTAGCAACCAGTGTTTACAAACACGGCCAGGAACTCTATGGGGGCTGCAATGAAGTCCCCAAAATAAACACACAAGATCTTGCATGTGTCTCCAGGCCACACCATCTGCCCTGCCAAAGCCACTCAGCCCAAAATGGCACCACTGCCACCCTTGCTGAAATACAATCTCAGATCACCAAGGGACGGGATCCTAAAATAAAGCTCCTGGTCTGCTGGGCCCACTCAAGCACCGGGAGAAGTTGCTGACTGGCCCTTGAGAGAGCCCCCCGACCGACCCTGGCCTCAGTGGTGCCCTGGAGTAACCATGGGCTCACCAGGAAGAAAGAGCAGAGAGGAGGCGCTCTATTAAGCCCCCAGCTCACCTTCTCTTGGCTACTCCCCCAGCAGATGCCACATGAGCAAAGACACCAACCAAGAGAATGCAGACCCTTTTGCTCCTGAACTATGCATTTTCCACCAGATTCCCAGATATTTGAAGAAAAGGCCCCCAAACTACAAATAAGCCAACCTCTACTACCAGAGCACCTTCCAAAGTGACCGCCGCCGAGGCTCAGCAGCCCGAAAATGCCCAGCCCTCCTATGGCTGTGCGCGGTGAGGTCAGCGCGGGTCCGGTCCACCCCG
>NW_022900923.1:1780050-1784059 GCF_012274545.1 Fukomys damarensis | reverse complement strand
GCCCCGCCCCACCCCACCAGGCAATCTTACCCGGCAAGGGACAGTGCCTGCCTGGCACCCAGCTGTACCCACAGCAGAGTGAAATGAACCCCACCTTCAAGGACCCCAAGACATTCCCTTCTCACCACCTGACAGGCCCACTGCACCACAGCCGGGTGGGGTCCACCTCCTCCTCATCACCCACACCCAAGTGCGGGTTGTCTGAATGTGGATCGCTTGATGCGTTTCACTATGGAGACACAATAAGCCACTTTTCATCAAGAATATTGACTCTGTGGGAGAAATGAGACCAGCAAGCCCGTCTGTCACTGTTTCCCAAGACAAACTATCACAAGTGGAACTCTGTAGATGGTTTCTCCTCGGAGAAAGACAAGCCCAGCCAAGAGTACCACGCAAGAACAACAGCGGGGGAAGCTACTAGGAAACACTAGACATCAACCACACACGAAAACAGGAATAGAATACAGAGCTCACGGAGGATCCTGAACCCCTAGGAGGCTCCAAGTAAACCTCCTCCAGTGCCCAGGCTGCTGGATCTCTCTGCATTCTGCTGTGGGATGACCTCCTCCACTGAATGCCCCTCCCCAGGAAAGAGCACCTTTGTGACACTGACCCAAGGAGAGTGACCTGAGCACAGGAGTGCGAGTTGGGAGGGCAGCGATGGCAAAGGGATCCAGGACCCGCTTCCAAGGCCACTGTGTGGGAGAAGGCAGGAGGTGTCACCCTAGGGGCAATGGCAGAGCGGCTCCCCCAAGACCTGGCTCACCTAAGTGGATGGTGGCTATGTAAACACACAGGGTGACAGGGTGACCAGCAACACCATGGCTCAACACATCCGGGAGCTGGCTGAGCTGGGCCCCAGACACTGCTGACACCATGGTCAGAACACAGAAAGGAGGCAGGGAGGAAGATGCCTGTCCTACTACCACTCCCAGGCAGAAGACGCCCAGAGGAGAGAAGGCACAGGGACAGGCTCTGCAGAGAGGGGCCAGGCAGGCACGAGACCCCTCTGCCAGCCCAGGCAGCCCTGCCGCCAGGCACCCAGAGGAGGTTCCTGAATTCTTCCTCTGGGCCCAGGTCCTATGACGAGACATTCCACGTTCTGCGGACAGGGAAAGCCACCCACCATGCCTTCTTGGGAGAAGCCACGATGCTGGCTGATATCAGATGAAGCCAAAACAACCACAGGCTGGGGAGAATGTCACTGAGGTGCTTGTGTCCCTCTGGGCATGGGGCAGTGATGGATACAGGGGTGAACTTTTTTTCCTCTTCACTAGGGCCCTCACACAGATCTCTGCCCTTCTCGAAGGTCACTTTAGCAACCAGCCAAAAGCCAAGCTGGCCAGAGAGGGGGAAAGAGGGAGAGATTCCTTCCCAAAGAACAGTTCTCCGGGAGCTCTGCCCCTCTGTCCATCCACACCACTGGTCTAACAAGCAGTGGCTCTCACCAAGCTCCCAGGCACACTGCCCACATGGCCGGTTAGAGAGTTGGCCTGGTCTGCCCTAGGCATGCATCAGAAGCCAGGCCAGGCAAGGACTCAGGCCTTCAGCCTCCAGCCCAAGGCTGCTGCACTTTTCTTACAATTGCAAAATGCTAAAGAACAGGCAAGGAGGAGAAGGTGATGGGGTGGAAAACATCTATCTCCGTTTGGGGGGTGCGGGCAAGGAGAAGGGTGTAGTGGGAGGCAGCGGGGTCATTACCTTTCAACACCAGGGGGTCTTTGCCTTCTCTCTTCAGGGACTCCAGGACTATGTGAAGAGGCTGGGAGGGCATCACCCGGCTCGGCTCATTGGTGTTCTCATCATAAACTATGATTTCTTTGGAAAAGATCCTCCTGAAAGAGTCCTTGCCTTCCCTACAGGAAATCAAGTCCAGGACGGTGATCTTGCCCTGCTGCAGCCTCCGCCGGCTGATCTTGTCAGCACAGTTGACATGGACCGCTCCTTGGATGTGGCTCTTGTTGTACTCCATGAAGGGCCTGCAGTCGATGATGACAGGGCCCTGGCTGGGCAGGTGGCTCTTGCTGCCCTTGGTCATCTTCTTGGCCAAGTCGTTGGGGTAGATGATTCTGATGCTGGTGAGCTGCTTGGGGGCCCCTGTCATGGGGCTGCCCACCCCTCCCGATGGACCTAGAGAGCCTGTGTTCTCATTGTTGTTGACCATCTGGTTGGCAGGGCAGGCGGCAGAGGTTCCGACGGCGGGAACAGCAGTGCCGGCAGCAATGGCTTGGGTCTGGGCCTGACTGTCCTTGTCGTAGGCTGCCACAGTGCAGCAACTGGCACTGCTGCATCCACAATTCAGGGAGCGGGCAGAGCCGCTGGATGAGGGCATATACGTCAGATTCACAGCCTTGAGGGACACAACAGTGGTGGCGATGACAGAAGGATGGCCACTACTGCTGGGGGTGGCAGCACCAAGGTAACTGGAGTCTAAAGAAAGGCTGAGATCCTGAGGTCGGACAGGCCTAGACAGTGCCACCACTACCCTGTCGTCTAAAGGAGATGGAGGCATGAGGAGGCTGAACACTGGCAATTCAGGAAGAACTCAAGAGTCTGCAGAGAAGGGGAAGTGGGGAAGAAAGAAAAAGTCACCATGTGACACAAAAGGCAGTCTCATCCAGTCCCTATCTCCGAGTAAAGTGCAAAGTGACCTTTGTCTCAGCTACCAAAGCATGACACCCATTTGGATGGATCCAAGAGGATGCGGACTGGGGCCCTGTCTTTCTGGCCACTAAGTCCACCCCAACGTTGGACTTCACGTTGCAAATGTTAATGAACAACCTTTCACGGCCAGCATCAAAGTTCACCCTCTGGAAGGTGAAGCAGAGAATCAGAAAGCTGCAGACAGAAGGGAGTTGTTCAGAGATCTTTTCTGGGCCACATCTCACGGGCAGAAGGACTCTCTATGGAGGAAGCCCCATTTGTGTACCCTCGGGTGCTTGCTATTTAATTCCTTAACCCACTGCAATTCAGAGACGACCAAGAACGCTGGCGCGGCTCACAGAAGTACACAGCAGCTAAATATACCTCGGGGCGGACAGCAACTTTCTACGGATCAGAATGAAGGTTCCTCTTGAGGGAATCAGTTTAAGTAGGAGCTATTCTTGCTCTCCATCCTACCCGGTCCTCTGGAAACCACAGCAGTCATCCTAGGACCTCATGTGCTTTCCCTTAGCCTCTTATAAACTAATCTGCATCCCCCAACTGGTACCTTAACACAAAGTCTCAAGCTGGCCGAGGAGCCAGGTGTGGAAACCCAATCCTGACAGTTACACCACCCACCCATCCCCTGCCCACGCTGTCCTGGCCTCTGAGGACAGAACTGGCCACCCGGCATTCCCTGCCCTCCAGTCCCCGAACAGGCTGCGTCCCAGCACGCTCCAGGCTGGAGCAGCCTCACTGTACAGGGCTCAGCCCACACTGCCATGCCCTGTGGGAGGGAGCCGGTAGGACAGAGGACAGCCACCCAGGGTTCACCTGCCCTCTCCCCCAGGGAGCCTGCAATGGAAGGGGGAGCCCCTTGGCCCCTGCTCCTTGTGGGCGCTGGAGCTTCCACGGCCCTGCTGGCTCGGATCAGATGTACACACCACCTAGAAACCAGACCCCAAGCAACAGCGGCTCACCTAAGCGAACTTTAAGAGCTGTCTGGAAAAATGTCATCTACCATCTGTCTACACGACCATCACCGCTCTCTGACCCCCAGCCCAAGTGTCACAGGCAGAACCCACACACGCACGGCCAGGCACAGGTACCCACTGACTCGGGTTGTGTTTCTCCCAGCATCTCTGTAAGGGAGCGAAGACCCAGCCTCCCTCCCGCCCTCCCCACCCCCTTGCGTAGTATTTTTTTGGAGAGCGAGTACTATTCCAGCTGCGGCAACTGTTTCCCAGCTGGACCGGAGGCAGAAGCCTGCGTGGTGTACCTAGGAGGACGTGGAGGACCATCCCGCCAGCCCCTCCGAGAGTGCGCACACACGGCCCTGTTCGCCTGCACGCTCAGGACCCTCGCC
>NW_022900923.1:1778674-1779694 GCF_012274545.1 Fukomys damarensis | reverse complement strand
CCGGGCAGCACGCCGCGGTCCTGCGTCCGCACTGTTCCCCCTCTCCGCCTCGCGTGCGCACAGACACGCACACACACGCTTGCCACACTCATATACACGCACACACAAGTACGCGCACACACCGGCCCCTGAGTGGTCAAGAGACTTCCACTTACTTCCTCGATCGGCGCAGCCCTGCACTGCCGGGCGCTGCGCTTCTGCTGTGGACTCGCGCGGGTAGCCCATTCACTCGGCTTCATTGATCTCCAGCAGCAACATAGTTACTTTCTCTTTTGCTACACTGTAAATGTAAGATTCCGAGGGGGCGGACCGGCCACCGACCGACGGCAAGTTAAGCCAATCAGAAGCCGGGGAAGGCGGACCGCCACCTCATCGAGACCGGCAGCCAATGGGCTGCCGGGGGCGTGACTGGGGGCGTGGCCCCATGGCATTTGGGCGGTTCTGTCGGCCGGAGCCCGGGTCCTCGGGACTGAGACTCGGGCGGTGATGTCATTGGCAGCCAATCAAACCCTCGAGAGGTTGCTTCCAATTTACCGGGAAGCCAGTCCAGTGGCCCGTTAACCCTTCCGCGCCCGGAGTCGGGGCTGCACTCGCCCGTGGTGACGCTGGTTCCCTCCACTCGCCGGGCCTCGGAGATCCCGCACCCGCGGACACCTGGCAACCGCGGAGTTCCGCACCCATGGACACTGCGCACCCTCCGTCACCAGCGCCTCGGGCCACGCGCGGACACCCCGCTCCCACTTGACACCTCGCTCCCGCAGACACCCCGAGCGTCCCTTTTCACTCCCGACTCAGGCAGAAGATGAGAGGCGCAGGGCCAGTTTTCTAAGGCGGGACCACGGCCCCTCTCGGTCCCTAGGGGACAGCGGGCGCCCGCAGATGTCGCTGCCCGGTGCTCCCGGCGCGGCTGCAGCGCGCTGTCCTGCTGACGCTTCCCTGCCTTCTCCAGCCCGTACTTGGGCCCGAGAGGAGCGTCTCCACCTCGCTCAGGACAGCTGGGAGGATAAGGAGGCGGGGGCG
>NW_022900923.1:1775497-1777304 GCF_012274545.1 Fukomys damarensis | reverse complement strand
GAGCCCCCAGGCGGAAGGGAGCCAGAACCTAGGTCCGGAGCCGGGTTTAGGCGCCTGGGGCAGGCGGCGCCGCCTCTCGCGCCGCTGTTCCCAGCTGTAGCCAGCAGAGGGGTCCTGGAGGAGCCCAGCCGCCCAGGGTCCCAGGAAACTTCTGGACTCTGCAAGGAGGTCTCCTGGGCCTACTGGAAGGAGTGGCAGGGCCTGGGCGCCCGGAGTCAACTGAGCCCCCAGGCGGAAGGGAGCCAGAACCTAGGTCCGGAGCCGGGTTTAGGCGCCTGGGGCAGGCGGCGCCGCCTCTCGCGCCGCTGTTCCCAGCTGTAGCCAGCAGAGGGGTCCTGGAGGAGCCCAGCCGCCCAGGGTCCCAGGAAACTTCTGGACTCTGCAAGGAGGTCTCCTGGGCCTACTGGAAGGAGTGGCAGAGCCTGGGCGCACCTGGAGTCAACACCTGAAGATTCTTACAGAAACAGCAGGCCCTGCCCCACGCCCATTCTGGAGCTCATCCCGAGAGCCAAAAAGCGACATAATTACGAGGGAATAATACCTTCTGAGCACTCCCGGATGTTAAGCGCACAGCTTTCTCCCTTACCTGGTGGCAGGTGTTTGAAGGCTGACCTTAGACCCAGGCCTAATAAATGTGCCACGTGATCTGAAGTCAGCCCACACCAACCGCACCTGGACAACAGTTCTCAGCACAGATGTTACCAGGAACCCTTGAGCACCTCAACTCCATGTGCACACACACAGGCCGCCGTGTGCATGCCTGTGTTCCAGCACACGTCACGCGCAGTGCCTCTCCCCACACTCAGCCTCACTTGCGCCATCCGGGTCTTCCACCTTTGAGGCTGGTCTCAGGTGCTGCAGAAAAGAGCTTCCCAGAGGTCAAACACGGGTGGTTTTGGAACTGAAAGTCCTGAGGCCTTTTCCTAATCACAATTATGGGAGAACTCACTCACTGAAGACTGAAGAACTAGCCCTGTGTCCATTTATGTATCTGTAAGACATTGATATGCGGCTCAGAAGACAAAGAAGAGAACACAAGGGAAACAAAGATTCCCTGTTGCCAAAAGGCATTCAGAGAAGGGTCATTCCCTGCGTCAGGACATGGGGTGGCTCTTAAGCACCCCAAGGTCTGTGATCCATGCATTGCTCCTGCCACCAGGCTCTGCCCCCAAGGCAGGGGTGTGCACAACTCCAGAAGTGTGCTTCTGAGTCTCCGAGGGGACACAACCTAAAAGGAAGGGTAATTCCTTTAGTGAGATGATTATTTTATAGCAGTTTCAAGCTCTGGATTATTATAATTCAGTTAACTAAGAATCTAAATCATCCAGGCTGAAAAATTGAGAAAGTTGACAGAATTCCTCATCAGTTATAAAACATGAAATACGGATGATGCCAGGTCATGGGAATACACAGATGTGGTTATTGTATAAATTAGGCAGCTCTAATAGCATCCAAAAAAATGAAGTATCTAGGAATCAATCTAACAAAAGAAACAAAAGATCTCTACACTGAAAACTACAGCACTCTGAAAAAAGAAATCGAAGAGGATATAAAAAAATGGAAAGATATCCCCTGCTCCTGGGTAGGAAGAATCAACATAGTGAAAATGGCCATACTACCGAAACTGCTATATACATTCAATGCAATGCCAATTGAAATTCCAACACTATATTTCACAGAACTAGAAAAAAGAATCCAAAAATTCATTTGGAACCACAAGAGACCTAGAATAGCAAAAGCCATTATAGGCAACAGTCACATGGCACCAGGTGTAACAATTCCCAATTTGAAACTATACTACAAAGCC
>NW_022900923.1:1732323-1773996 GCF_012274545.1 Fukomys damarensis | reverse complement strand
CATGTGTAAAGGTACATGATCCCAACAATAAATGTAACTGTACTGTATCCCTAAATGTACCAATAAACTCAATAAAAAAAAATACTTAAAATTAGGCAGCTCTATGTGTGTGTCTTATGTTCAGATAATAGAGTGGTAGAAAAACATCACTACACATAGGTGTTTCTTTCTAGGCACTTCTGAGCACCTTCTGTACCCGACAAAGAGATGTGGCTTCTGTTTCTGAGTCCAGTTTCAGCGCTGAAAACACCAGAAATGCTGCCTGCATGTTTAGACTTGCAGTGCATCCAGCCAGTGGCAAGGAACCTGAGCTGTGCACAGCAGTCTCCATGTGCACTTTTAGGCCCAGAGAGCAATGAAGCGTCCTCACCACAGCTGGGTGCCATCCTAACCACACTGGGCCAATGCTTTGTTCCTGCAAATATCGCAAGCAATCAGCTTGAGATGAAGGTAACTGGGGCCCAGAAATAAGATATAAGATGGATAGTGTCAAAAAACATACTATTTAAATTACTTCCCTATGTGCACATAGGTGAAGCATTTGGGATGATGTCTTCAGAATAATCTTTGAGGTCAAAGTGGATGTCAGGAGATTGCAGAATTTAGTCAGACGCTCTGAGAACACGTGACAATCTTAACTCCCAGGATGAGAAAGCTATTCTGTCAGCATCGAGTGGGGGCCAGCTGTGCACAGGGAAGTGTGGGGCAGTGATGCGGTCGTGGGGTCAGGGAGGGTCACCGTGGCAGTCCCTTCCCACACAAGCCCCAGGTGGAGGAAGGAAGGGCTAAGGGCGGACCCGGAGAGGGGCTGCCACAGTGTGGATGGGGTGAGACACAGGTTCCTCCCTTCCACCCCCACCCCCTCAGCCCTGGGAAGGTGCCGTGAAGAAGCAGAGACCAGGCGCTAGCCAGACGGGGAATCAGGAACAGCCTGCAGCTTCCTCTGCAACTGCTCAGCCTCTGGAACCCTGAGAAGTCTGTCCCGTGTATTTCATCACAGCAGCGTGAGCAGGGCCTGTGGTTCTGTGGAGATGGACCAGGGCAGGACATGCTGCTCTAGAACCGAACTACTTCAACAATTTCAGGTCACTTTGATGCTGAAGCTGCCAAAACCACACAGCGCAGGGTCTGCACGGGACTTTAGAGCCTGTGTAGGCCACTGGTTCTGTGAAGGTGACCCCGAGGGAGAGACGGGACCCCAAGGCGAGTGGCTCCACTCCCACCTCACCCTCCATCCTGGACACGGATGCGGCGGTGGAGGCTTCGCTCAGGAGACCCTGCTTCCTTCGGGGTCTTCTGTGGCTTTCACGTCTGTCGCCTGTTCCTCCTGTGTGGCAATTTGAGGCCCAGACAATGGAGACGACACGTTCCAGCTGTGTGTGGCCTCAGCCTGGCTTCTGCCCTCTGCTCAAGTCAGGCCCAAGCCAGGTGGGGGTGCACACCTGTAATCTCCTCAGCACTCTTGAGGCTGAGTCAGGAGGATCATTGTGTGTTCAAGGCCGCCTTGGACTACATGATGAGACCCTGTCTTACAAGGACAACAAGCACCATGGAACTCAGCCCTGCCTTCCCCCACCACCCAGAAGGGACTGACTGCGGGCAACTCACAAGCTCCCTGTATTCATGAGGACAGTGAGTGCCCTTCCCGGGCAGCTCCTCCACTGACCTCACAGACGTCTGCTGCCCTATTAGAATTCTGACTGAGGCTGTGGACCGTCTGCAAAAACTCACCCACATTACCAAGTAACCAACCACAGCCGACTCACCAGCCGTGGAGATCCGGGAGCACCCTCCCGAGACAATGGCCTCTCATTATTTCCTGTGTGGCTGCTTCAGAAACCCTCAAGCCATCCCCTCCCAGCTGAGCAGCTGCTTGTCAGGCCCAGGAGACGCCGTCAGGGCCTGGGTCTCTGGGCCTCGAGACCGCATCGGACTGTGTTGCCCAGGTGTGCAGGACGGTGTGAGGTTGAAGACCTGGTGAGCACATGAGTGAGAGGAGAGGCGCCGAGGAAGGCACGCAGTGCTCTCCCGGTGCTCACCGCCCCAGGCTCGTGGCTTCCGAAGCACAGTACCACGGAAGCGGTGGCTCAAGGACAGCTGAAGGTCATTTCTTGCCACTCTGGACATTGGACATCCAAGCCCTCGGGGCCAACTGGCTGAGTTTTGCTGAGCGCTGCCCCCAGGCTGCACGGTGACAGCTGGTCCCTGTTTCCCAATATGGAGGAAGCGCCAGGGCCAGTTGGATCTCTTTATAGGGGTGCCCACCCTTCAAGAGGGCTCTGTTCCCACAGTGCAAGAAGGACATGCAAACCCCACATAGTTACCTTAGGCCTTGAAATTTTGATCTAGAAACCTGGGGATCACAAGCATGCAGACCGCAGAGTGGTTACACCTTGAATTGTGTTTTTCCCAGATGCATTCCTGGACTCAACTGACGCTTGGCTTTTAGCCACCGATTTCATTTTCTTTGCTAACTGGAAGTGTAGGGACCTCTGAAGTCTGTAATTCAATCCCCCTTTTGAGCTATTCATGCAGATGCTCACCAGGTGTTTATCTCAAGAGAACCCCAGTGTTCATTGGTCACTTGGGGATTTTGTTACCATATCCTCCCTTTACATTTTTAACTCCAACTTCTTTCTCCCTGACATCTATGGCCATATCACTGTCTTCCTCATTACAATTCCTTATAATCCACACACATTTGCTGTGGTCAGCCAGGACCCTACGATTGCAACTGTCCTGAGGCATAGGACGACATTTTCTTCTTGCTCATTATTTTCAGCAGAGGGAAGGTACAGTATCTCCCTTTGCTCTATTGTGTTAGCTGTGACAAAACACCTAAGGTTATCCACTTGAAAGGAGGAAAGGTTTGTTTTCTTCAGTTTCAGAGGTTCCAGTCCTAGTTGGTTGGCTCTGCTATTTTGGGCCTGTGGTAAGGCAGCAGCACACAGCAGAGGAAATGGGAAGTGACTGGGGTCCCGTAATCCCCACCAAGGCCCCACCCCCAGTGACCTCACTTTCTCCTACTGGGCCCCACCGCCTGAAGTCTCCACCACCACCCAGCAGCTCACAGGCTGGGACCACATTTATCTCTGGAGATGAAGACATGGATCTTTGGGGGTCATTCCAGACCCAACTACATTTTCAGGATCATTCTTCTTGGAGACCCCAGAAGCATACACTTCCTGGTGTTAATTTCCTGCACATTTGCTGGCACCTGACTGATGCTGTGAATTGCTGTCATCAAAAAGGCATTTTATGCTGGACACTGGAAGTCAACAAGTTCTTTGTCCCTGGCAGGTGCTCTGAAAGGAAATATGTCCCCTGCCCCTGAGATGGCCGGGGAGCAGCACCCCAGAAGCCCTGCCTGTGGTGGCTCTGGGATGGTTGCCCACACCCTGCTCAAGGCCCACCCAGGGATGGCACTCAGAGGGGCCCTGGCTTACGATGCAGCAAAGGACGCCACCATCCGCAGGTGGGTCAAGGTCCACTCTGAGTTGTGCTTGTTTGTGTGCTCTTGGCCCATGCAGGCCGCCAGCTGCAAGCCCAAGCACCCTACACACGCAGGTGCCCAGACGAGTCCAGGGCTGCTGAAGTTACTTGAGAATCAAGCAGGTGGCTTCTTCTGGACTCCACCAGCCTTTCAGCTCCAGTAGCGGCCTCCTCCGAGGGGGGCTGGCACAAATAAACAGACTGGATCTGGAAGTGGCCGGGCAGAGGCAGGCCAGCAGCCAGGCACAAATCACCTTCCTCTGGGACTCGTTGGGACCTGTCATCATTAGCAGGGCTCTGGGCCACCTCCTTTCTTCTGCATGCAGTGCCCATCCCCAGGAAGAGGGGCTCCAGCACAAACTTCAAACTGGATTAAAAGCATGACCAGGCCCACAGAGACAGCTCCATTCTGCACAGGGTGGAGGTGCCAAGAGGTTGGGGACCCTCTATGACATCAGGGCCCTGTCCTGTAAGCTTCTCCCCACTGTGACCCTGGGCTCAGACTTCTGCCCCCTTGGCCACCCTCTAACCACTGAAATGGCCATGTGAACGGAGGAGGGAAGGACTGGGTACAGACAGGCAGGACCGGGCAGCACAGTGGGTATTTGTATTTCTGGCATCAGGGTGGGAAGGCTGGGTTTGGGCAGTCACAGCCGGGATGAGGAGGAAAGGGGTTTCTGCTCACAGGGTGAGTGCGTAAGGACAGCCTGGTCACAGGAGGGGTCTGGAGCAGACAGCCGCTCACGGCCACAGCATCCACCCATGCTTGGCACCACTGTCTACAAACCCAGCAGACCCCCAAGGTGACGCCTCCGACCCCACGGCACAGGGAGCGGCTCATGCTCCACGCCCCCATGGGACAAGGCCTTGGCCCTGAGTGTGTTGAATCCAGGGGGATTTGCATGTGAGATGCTTAACTCTATGTGTCAGCTTGACTGACCATTCTGGTTGTTTCTGCCAGGGCATCTTTGGCTTTGAGCAAAGCAGATTGTCCTCCATGAGGTCAGTGGGCCTCATGTAATCAGGAGAAAGCCTGGCTAGAAGCCAACTTAGCAAGGAAGAATGTTATCAGCTGGTGCTTGGATGCCGGCTGCACCCTGGCTCTTCCAAGCCCCGGGCCTGTGGGTCCCCCTTGCAGACTGTGACCTGCCATACCAGCCTCCACAGGCCCCCGCATTCCTTGAGCAGATCTCTCTGTCTGTGAACGGGTGCACCCAGTCTTCTCCGCCTTGTTTCTCTGGAAGCTCTGACGAATACACCATTTTCCCCTTCAGTGGATAAGGTCAGAGAGCAAAGCCCAAGGGACAAGCATGGTGTCAGATAACATTTAGCCCTGTCCGTCTTACCGATGGTGTCTTAATTGAGTTCACCTTCCCCTTCAAGTGTCTTTACTTCCAAGAATTTAAAATTCCCCTGAAGAGGCAATAGGGGTACATTTAAGGAACTTAAGATAGGAATACTAATAAAAAGGAAACAAATTTCCCCCCACCCTTTATTAGAGGAAAGCAGAAAGTCCCAGCACGTCTTCCCACTCAGGGATTCTAGAGCAATCTGGAAGCTGGAAAGATAGAGGTGAAGATATGTATCTGAGCCTCTGATTTGTGTCCCTGCAGCCTGATGGGGAGAGAGAGATGGGTGTGTTCGCTTTCCCCCAAACGTACATCCAGTCTTGATCTGCAGATCTGAGTGAGTGTTGAGCTCATCTGGAGTCTCCGGCTAAGCAGACTGCTTTCCCAGCTTGACAGCATGTAATAAGGAAAGCCACTTTCAACCTAGGATTAATGTTGACACCATATGGTTATTGACTTCTCCTTTCTCCCGCCTTCCCCAGTTAACTGGCGTGGGTGGAATTACTGTAAAATCTCAGCATAAGGACCATCGGGTGGCTCTAGAAGAAGCCAGTCTACAGAAACAGTTGGGAGACCAGAACTGGCTCCCTCTCTGCAGGTGTAGGAGGTCTCGTCTGCCACCCTCTGCCGCTTGCCACATGCAGCCCACTTGGCTCGTGTGTTCAGCCAGCAGCCAGTGTGGCCTACGGCACACTTCAGGTGAGGTCTGTGCCAGTCCAGATCCAAAGTTAGAGCGTCCATGGTGCCCAGTGGCTTGGCCCATAAAGACGCACAGCCCGAGGCATCTGCCATCTCCTTCCAACAAGTGTCTTCGTCGCTGTCCAGTTCCTGAGTGGATTCCTGTTTTCTAAGTCCATTCCCTCTGTATCTCCAGAGCCCAAGCCACATGTGCAATGTGTTCTTCTAGACGCAAACTATACCTGGCTTTGGAGGTGCCCCGTCCGAGCGTCTTCACTGTGCAGAGGGTAATCTAGGCAGAGCTGAAGCTCCGCGCCCAGGAACACACTTTCACAGCGGGTCCCATCTTCGGGTCCCATCTTCGGGGCCCATCTTCGGGGCCCTGCGGAGGAGGAAAGGGGGCCAAACGGTCAGGAAGTGAGGGGGGAAGGGGCAGGGATGGTAAGAATCGGCTGGGAAAGGTGACTCTGGAGTGACAGGAATGTCAGGAGACCGAGGTGGGGGGAGGCTTGGGTGGAGCACCTGGGACCGGGCAGCAACGTGGGGGCAGGGACCTCAGAATGGCGGTCGTGGGCTGCTGAGGGGAGATGTGAACCCACGAGGGAAGTGGCAGTGGTCACACTGCGCAGACGGCATGGCCAGGGCAGGGCCCGGCCCCGCCAGTGGGAAAGGCGAGGGAGCAGGACACAGGTGGCCTCCGCTCCTGTGGAGGGGGGCGAGGACCACAGGGGAGAGCGAGGGTCTCGGAGATCCAGGCCTCCGCAGTGCAGCCCAGGGACACAGAGAGGGAGCCTGGACTGAGTGTGGGTGTGAGCCCTGGGGGGTCAGTGACGCTCTTCCTCCCTGCGAGACCTACAGAGCATCCCTCACCTCCGGCAGGTCCTGCGGTAGCACTGCTTCCGACTTCCCCCTGCCGTGTGGACAGGACTCCTGCCATGTGAACACGACTCCCCCTGCCGTGTAGACATTCTAACCATGCAAACTCATCCTGTACCTGCTCCTGGGTCTCATCCTCTCCTCAGGCAGGTGGTTGGCAGCCTCTCCCATCAGGCATCAGGCCAGAGAGGCGGAGAGGGAATCATTGTTCCTTTTCTCCTTCCTCTCTGGACCCGTGCTCCCCAGCCAAGCTGAGAGCCCTGAAGAGCGAGAGTCCCCCCTGGTGGGCACATCTGGGCCACTCGGGCGGAGCTGGACGTCACTGCAGGCACAGGCAAGGCTCTCCCTGCACTGCCAGTCCAGGATCTGCCCGGATCCCAGGGACACTCGCTCCCCGGCTTCTCCTCCCAGGGTCCCTGCCACCCCACACACCTGGTGGCTCCCAGGCTGCTCCTCACAAGCCAGGCACTCAGAGCTACTGCCTTGCCCTTCCCCGGCCTCTTGAGTTTCCGTGTGTGTTGCTCCCTCTCAGTGTGATTTGTGCTTTAGATTCCTGCCGCCTTGCATCCCTACCCCTAAGAACAGACTGTAGTCCCAACACCCAGCACAATGGGCACACAGTACATGTTTGCTGACGGAATAAAAGATTGCAAGACAGAAAGGAGCCATTTGGCTGCCCTGCTATGACAGAGCTGACGAAAGTGGGGTGTGCAGTACTGCTGACTGTGGTCAGAGTGGCGTCAGAGCCGGAGCTAAGATGCGACTCCAGAATCTGGCTGTGACAGCAGCCCAGCAGTGGAAACCAAGTCAGGCTGGGTTAGGAGCCTGCCCTGGCCGTTAGGTGACACTGACTGTGGGTCAGAGACTGGGAGTAGAGGTGGGAAAACAGCATGACCACTACAGCCAGCTCACAGGTCTGGTGGCTGGAGCTGCCATTTGCTTCAGCCTGGGAGCCATGGCTCCCCATGACTGGGCTGTGACTGACATCATTATTATGGCCAGAAAGCAATTTTAGAAAGAAATGAAAAGGAGGACATGGGTGATTAAAGTTCTAATAACAACATTTCCAAAAAGTCTGGGTCAATGAATCTGTAACTCAGGTAAAAGAAAAGAGGCTTCAGGTGTTTGGGGAGCAGTGCCTGGCACCATATTCCACTGGGGAGTCAGTAGGGCAGGGAGGTCACGACCCCTAAGGAACCCTGGGAGACGGGAGGCATGGAGGGAGACAGGGACTATTTTACATGGGAAGTTCCTCTAAATATATCGTGGGTAAAGTTAGCAACAGTCTTCCATTCCCCTGCTGAGCCCCCCACACCCCTCAGAGCCCTGCCCTGGAACAGTGCTGGGCAGGAGAAAGTACGTGGGCACCAAGGCTCCTGTGCCTAGGCCCCAGGAACCTAACAGTGGGTGCCCGGCAGCGGAAATGTCTTGAGCATCACCCGCGAACTTTCTGTCCCAGCCCAGCTGTGGTACACAGCTGTGTTCCACACACTTTCACACACACTATCTCCTTGGGACTGAATAACTCTGCTCTGTGCTACTATTCTGATTTTGCAGGTGAGCAAACAGGAAGTTCCAGAGGGATGGCGGTCCTGGGCTTCGTGTGTTTGAACCTGTCAGTGTCCAGGGCCCCGCAGCACTCACCCTATGCCCTGCAGTCTCCCTTCGGAAGAGAGAAAACTCATTAAAGAAAGCAGTGGCTGATTCTGTGGACTGATTCCTGATTTCCAAACCCAGCTTTCTGTACTCAGGTGACCACGTGAATGTCTTGTGGCCTTACTGTCCTGAGAAGGCATTTTAAAAGCCTCCTTCTGGGAAGCATGTCTTCCCAGAGTTCAGGTCCAGCACCTCGGGGAGCACAGCACAATTCCCTTCCCTCTCTACAGCAGTGATTTGCAGACAGTAAGGAACCAAACAAAAAAGCAAGGGCACTGAGAGAGCTGATCACAGAGAAAAGAACAGACTGGCCAGCAAACAGCAAACAGCAAGGTGTGAGGTGTCGGCTGTGCACAGCTGAGCCAACCCCAGTCCCTCGTGTCAGCGGACAGGAAGCTGGCATGGGCACAGCAAGTGAAGCAGGCTCAAAGCTGCTGACTGAGCACTGGTGAGACTCTCACAGGAACCTGAGAGTTCACGCTCCTCTGAAAGCACGGTGCCATCCAAGGTGCCCCGACCCATGTGGCTGGGGCTACACACAGCCTGCAGCTCAGCTTGGGGAGGAAAACAGACCGTGTGGAGTGACTGTAGCATGGGTGCAGACACCCAGTGCCAGGCTGTAGGAGCTGGGCCCCTCGGTGAATGCAGAGGCTTTGCCTCTATAAATGCAGTGGGCAGGCATTTAACCTCTTTCCATCTATTCCAATCCCCGAGAATAATTTCCTTCATGGAAACTTATAATAAGACCTGGTCACCATGAGAGGCAGCTTAGAAATCCCTAAATATACCCTTTTTTTTTTCTTCCAAGAAAGAAAAAGGAAACAAGTTATTCAAGGTGACAAGAAAAGTTAGTTTCTAAGGCTGGAGGCCAACTTCTGGCTGTTGCTAAGCCTTTCTCATTGCGTGCGGTCTTGTGTGGGGAATGACCCTGATACTGAAAGACTCGTGGCCCAAGTAACTCTGAGAGCTATTGGAGGGTCAGCGCAGAAAGGGGCTACCGATTAGTACCTGCTCCTGGAAGGTCCTACTCTCTATATGAGATGGGTCTGATTATTCAGGTTCCAGTGTGTGAGCACGGGGTCTCCAGGGTGTCTTCAAAGGGCTCCTGCTGAAGCTCATGTGTGTGACTCGCTTCCTCCAGTACCCATCTGCTGCCTGGCAAATCCTTATGAAATTCCGATTGTGCACCCCTCCAGACCAGACGGCCCGATCGCCCATCATCTGCTTTGTTTTGCCTCCGATTAATTCACATGAGGTATTGCTGTGTTGCCCAGGCTGGTCTTGAGCTTCTGTGCTCAAGGGATCCTCCTGCCTCAGCATCCCGAATAGCTAGGAGTACAGATGTGGGCTCCCTTGCCTGGCTCATAGTAATTTTATATTTTCTCATCCCTTTCTCATCCTCCCAAAAGAGCCAACTAAATAAATGACAGTGGCCCTTCTTCTGATAGCGTGTGATTCCAACCCCTTTGTACTGTCCCCATCACAGCCCAGTCTTTCCTGGGGCTTGGGTTATGTCCTGACATTGGCCGAGCCCGCACTGGGGTGGACAGTGTGTAGCACATTCCCCCAGAATTACCTAATCCTCCTTTGCACCCACGTGATCTCCACACTTTGTGTGCTTTATTTGCACGCGTGTCTGTGTGCACACACAGTGCTTCTAACAGCCTCTGCGAACGAGAGAGGAAGTATCTATTTCCTTTTGCTACACTGCTCCTGAAGGCAGAGGAAGCTGGGACTCTGTCCAGTTCTGGTCCCCGTCTTTGTTGCAGACTCTGAAGGTAGGGCAGATGTGAAACAGATGTTTTCACGGGGAGGGGGTCAGCAAATTGTCACATGTGCTGCAAAGGTTTGTGTGCATGTGGTTTGTACATGTGTGAACTCCTTACTCATCTTGTGATTCTTGAAAAAGAATGACGAAAAGCCAGCTGGCGAATTAGGCATGGCTGTAGGGAAATGATGAGTTCTTCCTGCGTGCAGTGAGGGGAGCACTCTTGTTTAGGGTGCAGGAGACCCCGTCTGGGGAGACCTCAGCACAGGACCCCACAGAGCAGGTCTGCAGGAGGCCACACCCGCCAGCTCCACCCTGTCCCTCAGATGTCCAAGGGGCCACCACACATTCCCGCCCCTCCCTGGAACCTCTTCTCCCCAGTCTGTGTTGTGTTCCCTCCTCCATGCTCGCAGGGAGCCATAACCTGTGCCTCCTGCCCTCTCCGTGGAGGGATTTCTTGATTAGTGTGTTTCCCCCATGAACCGCAAGAACTTGGCCTGCGCTCGGCACGGTGGCAGTTGTTGGATGAATGATTACCGCCTCTGAGGCGGAATTGCACGCTGACCTCTGCTGCCTTCCTGTCTCCCGTGGGCTGCTCTTTCTTCACGGTTCCTGCCCCACACACTGCTTGCTGCCCCTTCTCCATCACCATCATCATCTTCATGACCGAGATTCTGTTATTACGGAACCCACACTAGACACTGTGCAAAGGGCCTTTCCTAAGTAACCCGGTGAGTCCTGCAGACCCTTTCACCCACGGTCTGCACGTGAGAAGACAATTGTGGATGGCTATGAATTGCACAGTTCTGGCTGGTTGCCCATCTTCTGAACTCTGGAGCCTTACTTGACCACCCAGTGTAGTCTTCCCGGTGAGTGAGGCTCACAAACGTGAAGCGTGTGCATTCTGCAGGTGTTTCTGGTAGTGTTCTACCATTAGTCCACAGACTGACTGGTGGGTGTTTTTCACATCATCTGTGGTCTGCCCCGAACTTCTACACACACATTGTAGTGACTGCTGAGGGGGGCAAGTTTCACCTATCAATTGGCTGGACTATGGTAGCCAGCTACTTGAGTAAACACTAATCTGGCTGTTGCTCTGAAGGTACTTAGTGGAAGTACTGCGTGACATCAACAACCAGTGGACTGTGATTGAGGGAGATTCTCCCCAAGGACATGGGTGGGCAGCTCCAGAAGCAGCCCTTGCCTGAGGTCCACTCTGCTGGCCACCCTGCTGGTCCACTCACCTACAGACTCAGACTGGACAGCCCTACAATCCCATGAGCTAAGTCCTGGAATAAACCTACTTCTGTACATATGTCTTTGTCTGTGTCTATTTGTATACAGTAGTACACATAATCTGTAGATTGCAGATAATATATAACTATATAGAAATATATACATATATTATTGTTTATTTGTTTATTTATTAGGGTAGTGCCTCAGTTCATGAACTCAATTCTCTCGAAGATTCTGGTCCCAAACTGAATTGAATGGGAACCAGATCAAATTCCCCCACAAGGTCAACACTGAACCTGACCGGATTCCATTCTCAACCAATTCAGTTTGCGACAAGAATTGTGGAAAGAATTAAGTTTGTGAACTGAGGTACCACTGTATTTATATTTTGCTTCTTTGGAGACTCCAGAGTTCTATTTATGTTTGTACTATGTATGTGGTTCTATGATTTTAAACAGCATATCATTAAATATTACACCTTTAAATTCAATCTAATTTTTCCCTTCAATTGTGCTTAGCTTTAATGAAGTTATTGGTACTGCTGAGTTTAATCATCATCTTATTTATTTCACACTCCTTATGCATTTTGCTTCTGTTTCTCTATTTCTTGAAAACTTGTTTTGGACTAATTAGGTAATTTTAGCCTTAATGTTTGATCTCACTCCCTACCCTGTCTTTGCATGTATAGCTGTCAGTTTCAGTTTGTCTTCAGAGGCATTTATTCAGCCTCTGTTGTTGAAGGACATTTTTCCTTGAGGAATGGCAGGATCTTCCTATCATAGCCTGAAAGGAGTTGTTCCAGATCCTCCTCATCCCCCTTTGGTAGTAATAGATGGTCAGGATTTTTTTGTCCTTTTCCCTTCCTTATGGTAGCTTTTTAATCAGTAAATTCGATTTTTCAGTATAACTTTAGGTTTATAGACTATGAGGCATAGAGTTCCATTTCCCTGCCCTGCTGTCTGCATCTGTCTTGCTAGTGCTTCCTGGAGAGACAGAGCTAACGGGAGACATGTGAATCCATAAGGACTGACAGAGCGGCCCACAGTGGCCACCCACAGAGTCGGGTGTGAAGAGTGCAGAGGGTCCGCCTGCCCGCTGGGGACCCCAAGGAGCCAGTGAAAGCCTGGAGCTCCAGGCGGTGTCCCAGGTGAGTCCACATAAGGAGGCTGAAAAGTCGGCACTGTAAGCTAGGAGGTGACGCCCAAGGGGAAGGTGGAGACCGGAGCCCCCTAAGAGAAAGCAGCAGCTTTCCTTCCTCATCTCCCTCTGTACCACTCAGGCCAGGAGACAGGCCACCCTGGGTGGGGCTTCTGCCTTCAGTAATCTGCCTCAGAACTCCACAAACCCAGTCAGGCCCGTACCTCATGCAATTCGCCAGAGTCAATGGTCACACTCCTCATTAACATCTCATCTACCCCAGCTGATGATCCTGCTGACCGCGACCACAGCACACGGCCTGTGTCCCCCTGCATGTCCCCAGCAGGTTCCCGACCCCTCACCCTGGGCTCCGCCTGTGCCTCCTTGCCCTCCGCCCCCTGCAGCCACTGACCCCAAAGCCACTGGGCTTTTCCTCCTCCAAGTGTCCACAGCGGGACTCACACACACTGGCTGCTTTTCCCTCGCCATAGGAAGATTTCCTCCCTCAGCTCTCTGGGCTTCATAGCTAGCTGGTTTCTTTTTCCTTTTGTTTATCTGTTTGCTTTAAAGATTTTTCTCTTTAGTTTTGGCTTGCAACAGTTTTACTTTGATGTACCTGGGTATGTTTTTTTTTATTAATTTAGCTTAAGATTTCTCAAATGCCATAGATTTATAAACGATGGTTTCCTTCAAATATGAGAATTGGGGCTGGGGATTTAGCTCAGTGGTTCTACTGCCTGCCTTGCAAATATGGGGACTTTTCAGCCACAGTCTCTTAGCATATTTCTACTCCATTTTCTATTATTCTCCTCCTCGTCCTCCTCCTCATTTTGTTACTGAGGATTCAATCCAGGGCCTTCACACTAAGCTAAATCCACAGACTTTTTTTTTTAATTCAGAGTCTTGCTAGGGCCTTGAGCTTGAATTTGAGATCCTCCTGCTTCAGCCTGTCAGAGTGCTGGATCTCAGGCCTGCTCCTCTATGCTGGCTTCACCTTTCCCTCTGCCACTCTAATTGCATGCATTTTACTATTTCCTATCACCCCATAGGTTCCTGAGTTTCTGTATGGCTTTTTCCTTCTCTCACTATTTTTTTGTAACAAATGAGTAAGTTTCTACCTGTTTCCCTACCTCCAGTTCTTTGTTGAGACCACTTGGTAAACTTTCCAACAGTTTTCCTTTATAACCCTAACAAATAGTTTATATTATTCTATTTTATAAATTTCCCCCTCTGCTGAGATTTTCTATATGTTTATACTGTTAAAATACACTTATCTGAGATATATTTGTCTTTAATTCTTGGATATGTTCTCAGCAGATGCGCCCAAGTATTCGTCTGCCAAACCCAGCTCTGGGCTACTCTGCGATCAGCTCAGATTATTCTGACTTTTTTCTTGACCTAAATCAGTTTCCTGTACATGTGTGTCCTTGGTTGTATATAGACATGGTAGAGATTGTGGATTCTATCCTCTGAAGAGTGCTGGGCTTTATTTTAGTCTGTGACAGGGAAGTCCTGGGAGAGCCCAAGTGTCATCTGAGATGCTTCCTGTGGTAGGTTTTGTGGGGGTGGGGCGTCCCACCAGAAGAGCGCAGATGCAGACCTGAGATGCACCCCCCACCTCTCGGGACACAGTCTGGTGCAATCTATTGCTGAACAGCACAACAGCAGCTGATGTGCATTGCACAGTGCTGTCTTTGTTACTGCTGTGCTCAGAGGTGGCACCTTAGTTAGGCCAGGACACCCATCAGAATTCAGAAGGAGTGAGCACATTGCTATGCTCTCTTCCCTCTTGGTGTAAAGAAAACAAAACCTGTACAGCTCTCCCTGATTCGGGGCCTCGGCCAGGTGCACACACTCATCCAGCCCAGCACACTCACCCATGAGTCCAGCTTCCAGATCCTATGAGGTGGGGACATCTGTGTGTGGACAGCAGTACCCATAACACTCCTCATTGAGCTTCCAGTGTCTTCTAAGAACTCTGTACCCATTATTTTATTCTCACAGCAAACTTGTTTCCCCTGAAATATTGAACACTGTCGTCCCAGGATGACAGATTATAAGTCAGAGACCACAGACGGTGAGGAAGCCCAGCCAATCACACAGCTAGTTAGGCAGGGGTCCAGGTCTCCTCCCTGAGACCTTTGTCACCTGCCCTCCTCCGCTAAATGACAGCCATCTGAGGAGGAATTTGGGGCCTGGTTACAGCCCATGTCGGGGAAGAAGACATGGAGCTCAGTGGCCCTCCTGTTCCATGGTGACACTAGGAGGAAGATGGCCAGCCACCATGATCTGCTTCCCCAGACAGAGGGCAGCCCCAAGAGGAGAGGGCAAAGACTTCTTTCTAGATCTTTATTCCAGCCCGTTCTTTATTCCCAAACCTCCCTTATCCAGCAAGAGCACTGTTCATTGTGGAATAATGATGTCATGTTTCACTGCAAGTCATTTGAAAAATACCACACACTCTGGGAATAATTGTGAATATCTCACCACCCTAATGGTGGTTTGCAGCCCACATCCATCAAATAATGTACCCAGCACATACATATGTGTTGTGGTCCAGCCATCACAACACGAACATGCCCGAGTTGAGGAGTGAGGATTGAGAAAGGAAAGAACACTCAAGCCTGAGTGGAGATCAATGGGAGTCTGATTTATTTCACAGAAACAGCTCCTTTTAAAGGCACATCAACAGGAAGCACCTGACTCCTACAGATGACGTCAGAGCTTTAGCTATCAACAGGAAGCACCTGACTCCTACAGGTAACATCAGATCTTTGACTATCGCTTTGAGTGTCTCCCATCGCAGGGTCAAAAAACAAATTTAATAAGCAGTGTCCTTGAAAAGGAACAAATGTTAACAAACATTAATTAGGAACATCCTGACCACACGTTGTGTCAATGCCTTGATTGTAGAGAAAGAAGTTATCTTTCAAATGTCAAATGTCATCACTGGCCCCCCAAATTTCCCCCTTTTTATTATATTTAAAGCAGGGATTTCCCAGCTCAGCAGAAAGACTGTGCCTGTCTTAGGTGAGAAATGTCCAGGGAAATCCCTGACCCGTCATCAAGCCATGAGAAATTTAGTACTCATGCTCTGTCTTAGGATGGATATTTCTCTACACTTCTCTTACCCGTCTTTGACTACCAGCCCCTGCAGGGTTATACTATAGGTTTTGGAGGCTTGACATGTAGCTTTCTCTACCTCTATCAACATTTGTAACCCTTGATCCTCATTCCAGGACTCATTGATTTTTACAGGCATCATTACAAAGAGAGGATGTCTCAAAACCATCACAGAATGAAAGGAAGTCATCATTTCTGAGAATACACAATTGGCCAATTTACAATTAAAACAGCTAATATTATATTCATTATCAGTTTCATAAACAATCTCTATATGTCCTACTAATAACATATAAGGAGCATTAACACAAGACATTGTTCTCTTCTTTTGTTCTTTGACTTGAGATAACACAGTATTTATGGTATTTCGCATATTAGAGGCCCCTATGCCAAAAATATTGAAACTAAGGCTAGTAGATTTGACATCTGACCATAAACATATTTCTCCCAATGCAACAGCAAGTTTTCAAATGTTGGTTTGAGAAAAACCTGAATCTGTCCACCAAAGTCCTGCAGATAAGCTTAAGTATGTGGAATTTCCAAGTGACCAGTCCAAAAAAGTTTGAGATGTGTCATTAAATAACCTTTCCTGAGGTATAGTAATATATTTTCCATAAAATCATAGTATTAAGGACTGCGGAGGTTCACCAGTCCCATTAAATCCTTGTTCTGGATAAAGAAGGGACACTTTTTGCTTTTTGGAATGAAATTTCCGCTTGTGCACCAAGACACATCCTGGAGTTTTCTCTGCTGCTTCAGTGTTAGGGTCCCAATCCAGTCTCCTCAGTGGAAACCCAGCTTCAAGCTGTTCAGGGATAGTGGTGGGTCTATAAATGTACCTGTAACCATAAGTAGGTGGAGCAGAAGAGAAGGGAGAATACCTGGACCAAAAGGTTATCATAAACAATATACTGGAAAACCTGCATGGTCAAACAACATGAATACATTTTGTATACCAGAAAAGTAGCAATAATTATTATTATAATTATATGAAATCTTATGTCCTATAATGTAGCTTTGTATCAACAGGATCTTCCTTTTTTTTACAGAAAATATTATATTTTGAAGATAACCATCATAAACATGTTACAATAACATATTTAGAATTCAGCCTTTTGATGATAACCAATGTAAACATTTTTAACAACATATTTAACAAGGCATATCTTTTTATTAGGCTATGAAAATTATTTGGGTGGCTCCCATTAGGGAACAAAGATCAGAATAAATTTTCTGAACAGCTGTTTCTTTATTTACCAACAGGAGTGTACCCAAACTTAAAAGATAATTAACTTTTAAGTTTTTTATTTAATCCTATAAAGTCAGGTTGTAGAAATCAACAGTCTATTTGTATCTGACATCATTTTGATAAAAAACATAATCAGACAAACACTTTTGAACACTTAGACAAACATATAAGACAATTTAAAGAGTGCACTCAGGTGGTTTTGGCCAGTTGAATTATAAAATCTTTTAGTTACAACTAGTCAAAACTTTTTTGCAGGTCAAAATTAACAGAGATCTCTTGTAGAATTAGGGTTAAAGGAATGAAAGCTCTTCTTGACTGTAAATGTAAACCTTTTATAACAAACTTGAAACCAACAAGCAAACATAAATAATTTCCACACACCTTCTCTATATACTTAGGCCTTCTGGTCTTGTATATCTTTCTTTACCAGTTTTTAACAAGAGGAACATACAAAAACCTTTCATGTCAAAAGTATAACTCTTACTTATAGCTTTCCTAATATTTTTCTGTCTCATTTACTATTAACCTATAACAAACTTCAGCTTAAAGCATCCTTTTTCTGTTCTTAGATTGTTACATCTTAAAATTTGACTGGCTGCCAATAGAACAGTATTAACCTAGAAAAGAGCAAGTTAACCCTATAATCACAGTTTAAGAATTTGCAATGCACAAGAAGTATTACCAAAACTAAATAGTTTTCACTAGCAGCTGATTGTCACAGAGCAGAAGTTTGAGCAACTCCTACTGGGTTGTTTTGAAATCTCTTTCTTAGTTATGTGGAGTCCAAGGTCAGCTGTAGTCTGACAGACCTCCTGAAAATGGTTTAAAAATCAAGGTGGGGGGGGGTTGATGAGTTCCCTCCCATTTTATCAGAAAAATCAATATAAACAAACAAACAAGGGAGCAAGAGGCCAAGCAGAATGTAAGACAAAAGCTTATGAAAACCACACCGGAAGAAGAACCAGAGGTCTCATGAGAGGTTTCCTCTAGATTTGTTTTTCTTTTTTTTTTTTTTGAAAACCAAAAGGACTGTGTCCTGACCAAGGAGGTTTGGGAGGTCTCCCAGCCCCCGCGGTGCTGAGTCCATTAGCACATCTGCCTGGATCTCTGGGCCTTCAAAATGATCCAGATCACAAATTACCAACTAACAATTATCAGACATTAACAGGAAGAGAAAGACACAGAAGCAAAACAAAAAGAACAAATACTCACAGGGCTGGAGATTTAGCTCAGCGGTTCAGTGGCCTGCCTCACAGATTGGTTTGTAAAGTTTAGGGGTCTTTTAGGAGTAGTGTAGATCTCTAGCAAGCATCTCATAATTATCATTTAACCCTCTCTGTGTCCTATTTAATTTTTTGTTTTGTTTTGTTTGACACTGTTTTCTAAATTCAGTCTTCTACAAAAGGAAATTGCCCCCACCAGGCAAGCTTTAGCTATTTGTTTTCAATCAAAAGGAGGTAAAGCATCAGTTGCCAGAGAATCAAGCATTGCTAAAGTGAAAGGGGCTGTTGGTCTATATTGGGTGCAAGCCATTTTCAATTCTTTGTTTAAAAGGAATTAGAGCATGTTGATGAACAGGGTCTTCCTGAGCATCTTGAGCATCAAAGACTAGACAGATAAGGGAAAATCCAGATAAATCTTTCTCAGTATTTAAAGCTTGTTGTAACTCTAGTTGAACAGGGGACAAAAGAGGTTGAGAATTGATCCTAACCGGTTTTTAACTTTTAAGGGGCCCTGAAGAGCTAGATCAATTAAAGAGGGCTCTCTCTCAATCTCTCTCTCTCTCTCTCTCTCTCTCTCTCTCTCTCTCTCTCTCTGTGTGTGTGTGTGTGTGTGTGTGTGTGTGTGTGTGTGGGTGTGTGTACGCGCGGGGGGGGGTGTCTGGGATCTAAACTACCTCAGAGGAGAGTCCACAAACTGAAAGTATCCACGGATACCTTGCTAGGTCCAAGTGCAGCATAATAATCCTATAATCATTTTCCTACCTTACTCCAAGTATCTAAGTTTACACTGCCTTCTTCAGGGAACCAAGGACAAACCATTTCAACAAATTCTAAAAATAACACAATTGCTGGTGCCCTACTCTAGCACCCCTGACACGCAATAAATCTTTAAGCATATATACAAAAAGCATGCAACTATTGCTGGCTGCCATTTTTAATATTTACAAGAAAATTCACCGCTTCTTACCTTTTCGTTGAGGCCTCGTTCTCCTCTGCGGTGTCCTTCACTGGATCCCTCGATACTCAGGTCCCTGTTCGGGCGCCACTTGTGGCAGTCCAGCCGTCACAACACGAACATGCCTGAGTTGGGGAGTGAGGATTGAGAAAGGAAAGAACACTCAAGCCTGAGTGGAGACCAAGAGAAGTCTGATTTATTTCACAGAAACAGCTCCTTTTAAAGGCACATCAACAGGAAGCACCTGACTCCTACAGATGACGTCAGATCTTTGGCTATCAACAGGAAGCACCTGACTCCTACAGAAGATGTCAGATCTTTGTCTATCTCTTTGAGTGTCTCCCATTGCAGGGTCAAAAAACAAGTTTAATAAGCAGTGTCCTTGAAAAGGAACAAATGTTAACAAACATTAATTAGGAACATCCTGACCACACATTGTACCAATGCCTTGATTGTAGAGAAAGAAGTTATCTTTCAAATGTCAAATGCCAGTGGGCCATGACTGGCCCCCACACATATGTATGCCTGTTTTATAATACCCACCTTTCTCACTGTCTGGAGGAGAGAATTTATATAACACGTTTGGGATGGAAATGATTTGGGTTGGGTTTTTTTCTTATCTTCCTTGAAAACCAACTCAGCCGAAGTTGACCTCACCAGCCTCAGCCTTGATCAGGGACGACTCTGTCGAGGGCTGGGCAATTAGTTTAGCCATTACAGTAAAACCATGGATGGCCAGTAACTTGCTCTGAAAGTATTCTGCAAGAGGAGCAAAAACTTCTTATCAGCTTTAACTTGATAAATGAGCTTATAGTATGCCTAGTATGAGATGTTGCGCATCACATGATCACAACTGAGGGACTGTGGGTGATCATCTCCCAGCAGCAAGAGGTCATGGAGATCTCATCTTCAGAAGAGGAGGAGAAAAGGGTGGAGGAATCCTTCACTTCTAATGAGAACAGAAAGATGTGGAAAATGTGCGAAACTGCAAAATTCTGTAGGAAAGCACCACTTGAATAAGGCTGCTACAGCCTTCGTTGTATGCATATTCAGTGGCTTTATTTTGGAATCGAAGATATTGAGTCCCACAGAATTCACAGAGGGCTTAGGTTTTCCACACAGTCTCATATTTTGTTTGTCATACAGGACCCTAGAAAAGTGCAGAAGCCCTGGCTAAATGATAGGTACTTCCTGAACGGTGAGGGGACCAAGATGGTCATTTTCCCTGCACAGTTATGAAAAGTTAGCTCACAAAGGCCTTGTTGCTGTTTTCCTGTTCATGGCCTCTCCTCAGTGAAGTTAGTAACATCACCTTTGTATCTCAGATGAAGAAAATAAGGGGCCCAACAGGTTTATAAGCCAATGGCTGTCAGTCACCTAACCCGAAAATGAGCAGAAATAGGAGCCTCATTTTTGTGTCACATTCAGGGTGCTTCTGGGGCTCAGAATGCAGCCACTCTGCTAGGGAGAACTCCACCCTCCTGCACTCCAGGACAGTGAGGAAAGGCCATCTCAGGAACTGTGGCCAATGCAGAAGTTTGATTTGAGCAGGGAGAGTGCCAAGCCAAGACAGGGTGCAGTTTTCCTGATCTGGGCAGCAACAGCAGCAAAGTCTGGAGAGGGGGCAGCATTTAGAGCAGTTGTTTGGAGCAGGGGTGGGAGCCTGTGCACTCTGCCTGCAGGGAGCTCTGCTCGCTGTGTCACTTGTTCTTGTCCCAGGAGTGGGCCCTCCCATGGCCAGACAAAGGCCCTGTGCACACACAGCCAGTGATGGCCGAGGTGCAGGTGCAGCATGTTGTGTGCTACAGATGGGCTCCACCTGCCTGCTAAGCACAGATGAAGGTGTGTGCATAGCTCTGGCATCACCACCAGTGGGGTCGCAGGCCGTGGGCCTCCGTGTCCTTCAGAGCTGGCCTTCTGGGCCTCCTCGCCTCCCTCCTCGTGACAGGTGATGTGGGGCCTTGAAAGCAGAGAGCCGCCTGTGGCTTTCCGATGCAGGCTTGATTGAGCAAGCTCAGGCTGAGCACAGCTCGGCTTCCCCCAAGATGATCAGAAAAAAGAGCAATGAGTTCAGGGAAACCATGTACATGCAAGTTGCTAGGTGCTTTCCACCGCCGTCACCATGCACTGGAGACTGTGGGAGCAGCACTTAGTCTCCCGTCGTTAGCACTGGAAGCATATGCAGGGTAGGAGAAGACACTCGGCTGGCAGCCTTAGGAAGCCCCGAGGTCTGATCCACCTGAACAGCCTGGCACGGGGATCTAAGGCTGTGCCAGCTGGAAATAACACATTTCACTTAGCTGGCTCTGGGTCTACATCACTTGGGAATTTGGGGACATGGGTCTCAGGCTCTTCCCGGGAGCACTACTCAGGAGCTGCAACTGGCTCAGGCCCAGAAACATCGGAGAAGCCCTGAGCCTCACCCCTGATTGCGTCTGAGAATGTACGCATCTGTGCTCACCGCAGAACTCTGAAGAAAGGAACAGCTCCCAGGAAGCCACAGCCCCTCTCTCTCCCTCTCTCTCTCATCAGCTTTATTTAGATATCATATCATAAATCTCACTCTTCTAAAGTACACAGGCCAGTGGATTTTCACATACCCATGGCACCATACAGCTGCCACCATAATCAATTTTGAAGCATTGTCCTCACCTCTGAAAGAAATCTGCAGCCACTGCATCACGTTCCAACCCCTCCATGCCAGCCCCCATTCTGGGCACCCACTGTCCTGCTGTCACTGCACACCTGCCTCTGCGGTACCTGCTCTCCAGGCCATCACACACCATGTGGCCCGTCCTGCCCGCCTTCCTTCACCGGCAGCCTGATGTCACTGCAGCACCAGTGCCTCCCTCCTCCTGATGGCCCAGCAGTGGTCCCTTCCACAGACCGGCCACAGGTGCTGACCCATTCAACTGTGATGGACTCAATTGCTTTCCATTTTCCAACTGTTATGGAGAAAGATACTGAGAATATTTGCTTACAGATTTTCATGTGATCACCAATTTTCACCATAGCCAACAAAGTTCTCGAAGGTGATTTCCTGCAGAGACAGTCAGGAGTGTGGGACTCCTAAGTAGGCAGAGCTGCTGAGAAAGAGTCCTGGACCAGGCTGCTCTTCACCACCGCCCAGGCACCTGTGGCCGAATCCTGGACTATCACAGAACTCAGTCTGCCCAAGATATGCACCCTGGCGGACCTGAGGTTTGCTCTGAGCACCCACAGGTCTCCTTCAGGAAGCGATTTCACTTGACTTCATTTCCAAATCCTACAGCACCCCACAGGGTGACTGCTTTCAGCAGATTGGCAACCCCTGATGTGCTGTAGCAGTGGTGAATGCCATTCACCCCAGAACCCAGGGAGGGGAACTCCCAAGGATCTTTGAAGCTGTGCTTGCTTAGGGTTTTCAAGCAGCAGACAGCTTGGATCAGGGGTAGGTGGGGGAGAAGGGGTGTCTCGCTCATAATGGTTTGTTGGAAGGAAATAGAACTTTAGAAACCATTTGACAAATCAGCCTATTCACTATTCCTCAGCATTTCTGATGTGCCTGGGTTCCATGACTAATGAGACAGGCCTGAGGGAGGAACTCAAAAGCCAAGCTGCTCTCCAGGGAACCCGCGTGGTCACTTCCGGTTCCTGTGCCCCAGAGGAGCAGAAGGTACGCAGGTCCAGGGCAGGAGTGGAGCAGGTCAGGAGAGGCCCACTGGGAAAGACCAGTCCAGGATGGACTCTAGAGCTTGGAAGAAGGGAAAACAACAGGGAAGAGAAGCGACAAGCCAGGGAGAAAGGAGAGCGGGCGGATGCCTCAGTTCCCACTGTAAGGAAGAAGGCAGCAGTGTGGCCCTGCAGCTCAAGGCTGTTTCCAGCTGAACAGGATGCTGTGGCTTCCCCTGCACGCCCAGCATGGTCCCCAGGGACAGAAAGGATTTCGGTGGCCACAGAGCTGGAGACAAAGCTCCCAGGAGGGAAAACAAGGTGTGTGGGCTGAGGGCTCACTGCTTCCCGTGTGGCACTGCGCGGGGCAGAACTGTGATTTTCCTGGCTGACAACATTGGGCCCTCGGAATTAGTGAAACAGATACGCAGGTAGAGCCGGCCAAACACAGCAAGGTCTGTACAGAGTTCTTGATCTGGGCCCTTGGGGATGCTGAGTGGCCTGGTGAGATACAAGCAAATCACGAAGTCAGGCTGTAGTGAGACATGCAAACATCTCAGTGAATCTGTGAAATCCACCCACACCCAGACCACCCTGAGAAATCCCAGGTCACCCGAGGCACTGGTACCTGAGGCAAAAGTCGTTCTTCTTCCCACACAGCCACCACCACCTGGGAGCCTCTGCTCTCCTGCCCTGAACACAGAGCCCTCGGCTGGACCGAGTTCCTTCTGGAACTCCTGAGGGTGACATCTGCAGCCAGGGAAAGCCCCGCCATGGAAGGCTCCACCCTCCCCAGAGCGACACTCAGCAAGCAAGGAGAGGGCTGAGGGCCAGAAGCTCAGCCCCAGAACCCAGCTCCGGCTGCCATGGCAGCAGCAGGACAGGCATTGCAGCTGCCTCCGGGGCTCTGTCCTCATCCTCACAGCATGAAGATGCCACAAGCAGGTTTCCGGGCGCTGTCCGTCTGGCACACAGTGGGCCTTATCCTGCTAACACATCCATGTGCCCTCTACACTCGGCCCCAAACACTCCCCACTGAGGCCATGACCTGGCCTGCTTAGCAGCCTGGGCTGGGGAGGACCACGATGTAAAGGACACTTAGGGTCCAGTAAACCTCCCTGTCTGTGCTTGTGGGAGAATAAAGTGCAGCTGGCTGGCAATGCACACGATGCACTTGGCGGATAGAAAGGGGGCCAGGGAACCAGGCTCTGGGAACTCAGTGCCAGCAGCAGGGCAGCATCTGGGCCAGACGTGCCCAGATATGCACAGGAAGGGAAGTGTGCTACGTTTTCCTCATCTCAGGAATGTGCGGGTCTAGAGTCAGAAGTCACGGGAGTGCCTCTGAGGATCTGGGTCTTTCCCTGCCACCTGTGATCGCTCCGTTTCTCGTCTGCCCCGTGATGGCCATTATCCACTCGCCTTGGCTGATGGGCAGATCGTCAAGGAGATGGTGCCATGGAGAGGACATGGGAAAGCTGAGATTTTGCCTGAATGCAAGGGATTTCGCTAGGTTTCCAAGATTTGTTCTACATGCTGATGGGGAGAGGCACAGAAAGTGTCCACTGCCCTGGTTATAAGCCGACTTGCATGCCAAGGCTCTTCCTGGAGCACAGTGTGTGTTCCCACAGCGGAAATCCAAAGCCAGTCCGAGGCAGGCCTGTGCCTCCTAAGCCTGTGTCTAAGTCGCTTTTCTGTTCCTGGGGCAAAAGACCAGACGCTCACAATTTAAAGGAGAGGTTTTATTCTGGTTCAGTTTCAGAGGGTTCAGTCCATGGTCAGCCAGCTCCAAGGGGGGAATATCATGGCAGAGGATCCTGGGGAAGGAAGCTGCTCAACTCAAGGCAGCCAGGAAGCAGAAAGAACAGGGAGGAGCCAGGGACAAGAACCCACCCTTCAGGGCATGCCCCATTGACCTCCCACCAGCTCATGACAGCACAGCCAGCCTTGAGATCATCATGGGTGAATCCTCTGGTGAGTGCAGGGCCCCATGATCTAACCACCTTCCGCACATTAGGGGACAGGTCAGCTTCACAATAGCCTATCACCCTGCCACGGCACAGACCCAGCCACAACCTGGGCTGCTTCCCAGCTTTGGAGTCCTCCCTGCACCGATGGCCATGCTACTTTCCAGACCAGCCCCTTGTGCAGAAAGAAAGTCCCTGAGCAGCCCCACCCTCGCCAGTGGTCAGCACTGAGCCCCAGCCCTGAGACCAGCACCGCCCTGCCTGGCTCCCGAGCGCCCACATCACCCTCCAGGGTGCAGCTGAGCTGCCTGCTTCCCCTGCAGGCTCACTGCCTCCTGTGTGTGGATTCCTCTCCTCACACCTGCTTGAGTCAGTGGAGCTCTGGTTCCTGTCCTCTTGCCCACTCTAAATCCTCAAATCCTGGATTTCCAAGAGATAGAACTTTCCATCCTCGGGAGCCAGGTTCCAGGATGGTTCCCACAGCCTGCACCTCCTGCAGCTGCACCCTGCTCCCAAGTGGCTTTGGGGTGACCTTGTGGGGACCACAGTGGTTTCTGAGGCAGGACCATAGCAGCCACCAGAGCTTCTGCCTGTATGCCGAGTCGGGTGCTCTGGGGAAAGCTGGCCACCTCGCCACAGGAACACCCTGCCCTGTGGAGGACGGGGACCTTCTGACAAGAGCCAGCAGCAGGGGAAAGAACCCTTGGAAGCAGCCCAGGCCAGGCATGCCCTGAAGTCTTGCTGACATTCGGTGTAACCTCATGACAGGCCTCCAGCCAGAACCACCAGCAGAAATCTGAAGAGAACAAGTATTTTAGGTTTTTAACTTTTGGGGCTCCCTACTATGCAGCAGTAGGTTTTGATACACCAGTTTCCCCGAGGTAGTACTTCACATGCCCACCACACATCCCCTCACCTAGGAGAATGAGCCACAGCGCTCCTGGCCCCTCCTGGACATGTGCTAGTGACCACCACTTCCGCCCCATCCCCTTTGCTCTGCCATGCTGTGACGAGGAAAGCCAGCCAGGCCACGGACTCTGAAATGAGGCTCCAAGTAGGCCGGATCCCTGCGGCCACGTGTGAGCTGGCAGTCAAGGCCCGTCCAGGGATGAGGGTCCCAGGCAGGGCCCTGAGTGTGCTCAGGGCCCTCAGCCATGCTTTGCAGGGAGGAAGATAAGTGCCTCTGCACAAGTGCTCACAGCGTCTCAGAGCAGTCACCTTGGGGTCTCTGTCCCACCCAGAATGTGCTCCTGGCCCAGGGCTGCTGCTCGGGGTTGGGCACACTCAGCCTCTGGCCTCACGCACTTGCCCAGCTCCCCAGAGGAAGTAGGAGGTGGTGAGGCTGTGTGACATCCCTGGCCACACGCCGGACCCTTGTGCAGCTCACATGATCACAGCAAGGTCGTCCCCTGGCACAGACACAGCCCCTGGGGATGGGCAGAGCCAGGGGTAAAGGTGAGTGAGGCAGAGGCACCCACACCAGTGCCAAACGGCACAGGCTGGGGCCAGCTGCCAGACTGGAGTAAGTGCGGTGATGAAGCGTCCCCTCAGCCTCTTGTGCAAGGCCTTGGGACACGCAGTCAGCACTGTCCCCTCGCTGGCTCTCACCAGCTTTTTGTGAGTGTCAGCTGGAAGTGGTGACTCAAAGCCCCAAGCGTGACCCAAAACTGGACTGAGTTGGAAACCACCCTCCAGCCCTACACTTGCACCCTGCAAGCCGACCCATGAGGCAGGAATGAGTGGAACTGGTTGGGTTAAATCGGGCAGGAAAAGCGGAAGCCAAACTGTCACTTGCAAGGGAGTTTGGATGTCCAGGAGGCTGAGTATCCAGGGTGCTTTCTGTGTGTGGCACTGGGGCGTGAACTTCTCACCAAGCTACACCCCCATCCTGTTCTTTTTCCTTGAGACAGGGTCTCAATTGTTCAGTCTGGGTTTGAACTTGTGTCCCCCGCCCCGGCTCCTCAGAGGGCTGTTTGGAGGATTCTGTCAGTGTCCACACCGCCTCAGTGCTCCAGCCCAGAGGTCTGTATCCAAACGCGGGTTTGTCTCAGAGAACTCCTGGGGAGAAGGCCCAGGCCCACCCACCTCATCTCCCAGGCTCTGGAGGGCAGGTGTGGGGTGAGCACAGAGCCCCACTTCTAACAGCCCACTAATGAAGTCCTGGGCAGCATCTGTCTTCAGAAGGGGAAGCAATTTAGATGCAAATACAGGACGATGAGCATCTTCACATCTCAAAGATTCACGAATGCTGTGGGAAGAAAGCAGGAAGACTGAGAGCAGACTGGGGGAGCAAAATGATGTGAGAAAAGACTCCCCCTGAAACACTTCCCTGCGAGCACTGGCCGGCTGGGCAGCTGCTCCTGCATCCACACAACACACGGCCATCATCCCATGGTCGAACAGCCGGCATGGCCCCTCACATCCGCCTGGGATCTCCTCTCTGATGATTGCGGCAGTTTTCATTCATATTCAGGGCACCTGACAACATAGTGAGTCGTGGCATTCATTTCTGAATGTGCCATGCTAGTTAATGGATAATAATCTGATTTACAAAGGACCAGGATGTTGCTAATACAACAACACCTTGGGTCACAAACGTTTCTGATTGCAAACAATTTGGTTCAGACAGAAGCCTTTGGCAAAATTTTGCTTCCATTCACAAACTCGGCATCGGGTGCCAAACTGGACCCTGGCCATCGTCCCCACAGGACCATAAACATGACCATCTTCCCCAGAATCGTGGAACAAGTTCAGTTTGGTAACCGAAGTACCACTGTATTAGGATGTATTCTACTCAAATTGTCATTTCCAACTGCTCAGGGCTTTGTCAGTAAAGAAACAGAACCTAAGCCAGCCAGACTCTTGGAGACGAAGTCTGCCCTCAACACCTTTATAGCTGTGATCGTCTTTGCTCTACCCCGAGGCTCCCAGGAAGAGGCCAAGTTCCTTCCAGTCTGGGGTTGACTGTACCTAGAATTCCTGGAGAAGGAATTGAGGAAATCAGTCCGCCACTGATGTTCAAAGCATTGTGAGGTTGGTACCAACCCCTGTCGCCTTATTTTCCTTTGACAGCATAAAGCTTTGGAGATTGGACACTACGGGCTTGACCCTCAGGTCAGAAACCTTTCTTTCATCCTTTGAGCCATGAAAATCAGAGTAACATCAATCTTGTTCAGAGATACCCACAGGCCAGGACTGCTTGTGTGAATGGCATGTAGATCTGAGCCCTGGAGTTTTCTCTGGAGCTTTGCAAGTTGGAGTAACAGGTAGCTTGTCAGCTGTTCTGCTTGTCTCTGGGTTTTTGGAAGGACAGCTGGGGTAGGAGGGTCTCTAAAGATGCACGTTATCGTGTTTGGCCATGTTGCTCCTCTTACCAAGTGGTGAAATCTCTTCCCACTCCTTTGAATCCAGGCTGTTCTCATGGCTTGTTTCACCAGTAGAATATGGTAGAAGCAGCTTGGGTTTTGGTCTTTGGAACCCAGACGCCGTGCTCTTGGGAATTCAGTGTAGATGATGGAAGAGGAGAGGCCACGTAAAGGGGCTGGAGCTTCCTCCTCCAGTGGCCAGCATCTCCTGCAGGCACGTGAGTGGGGCCATCTAGGGTGTGACAGCCCTGGCTAAGGGCTCGGCAAAGCACAGGCCCCACCATGCAGAGCAGAATGGCCAGGTAGAGCCCTGGAGAGTCATGAGAAGGAATACGCTCTTGTCACGTGAGGCCACTAAGCTCCACGAGTTTTGTCACGCAGCCATGAGTAGTAGAGTAGCACAGATGCCCGAAGACATCTCATAGTCAGTGGAGCCCCTGACACAGACAATGAGTAAGGAGAGGACCCAACACCCACACACAGACCTGGGTCTGAGAACCGGGGTCCACAAAGCCTCTGGTCCAGGTCGTCCCTGATGTAACACGGCATCACGCAGCTGGACTATTATCTTTTCCCCTACATCTTCTTTTAAACTTCAGGCATAACCCACATGAAGCCTAGAAAGAATCCAAGAAGTCCACATCCCACAGGGAGCATCCTTCCAGAGCAGCAGGAGTTCCAACGTGGACCAGGGCTGGGGTCTAGCTCAGTGGTTAGTACTTGCCTAGCATGAGCCAGGCCCTGGGTTCCACTCCAGCACAGAAAAAACATGAAAATAAAAAAAAAGATGAGATAATTGTAGGTCACGGCTTTGAATATCAAGTATGATACTGGTTTTGATGTAAAGAAATATATCTGGAGAGAAAAACTGGTAAGCAAAACCAAGAAGCCAGAGCCAGGAGCCAGTCTCCCCCAAGTCCTTTCCACCGGAGCTGGGGCAGCAGGATAAAGACCCACCCATGAGGCGGGGTCCCTGGCAGCCCTGTGAGGATTTGTGCTCATCTGGGGTCTGAGCGGATGGCAGGAAAGGCAGAGGAGAGCAGGGACTGACAGGGTCAGTCATTGATCAGCCACGGGCTGGGTGTGTGGTCTGCTGAGAACCTAGGAATGACATGACCGTCCCTACCCCAGCCAGGTCTGCCTGCTTCTGAATGTATTTTGGACCATGAATTTTATTGTGTGTATTCGAGGTATACAACTCTATGATGTAAGACACGTAAACAGTGAAATGCTTATAAGTGACCCTAAACATCATTTCACCCATTTGGGTGACAGCGGCTGTAATGCACACATTTAACAAAGGTGCGGGCGACACTACCCTGGAATTAACTACAGCTTCCCACGTGGCACATTCATCTTTTACTGCTCACCTTGCATGTTTGTGATATTGGTCTTTTGTTTGCTTGCTTACTTTTTAGTACTCAGAGTCAGACCCAGGGCCTCATGCTTGCTCCTGCTGAGCTCAAGCCCAGACCCCCACTTTGCATTTTTAAAGAAAAGTCTTTAAGGTAAAAAGTATAAGAACCCACACAAATAGACTCACAAGACCACCAGTTCTCAGGGTGCCTTGTGAAACACCAATACACGAGCGCTGTACACGGGAAGAGCTGAGGAGCAGAGGGACTGGGGACGCCCCTCGGAGGCGACTCCCGCCGGCAGACACAGAAGGCCTGGGCTGTCTGGAACAAGACCTTTTCCGCTTCTTTCTCTCTGGAGTTTCCTGGACTGTTTTCATCATGGATGGTCCCTCATACCTGCTGCGCCATCTCAGGTGAAAAGAAAAACCCTTTTACTTGGAGTGAAATGTCATTTTTAAAGTCTAAGTCCTGGACAGACTGCATCTTTGATGACTGCTCCTGAGCCCTCTTTCTGAATGACACCCTGCAGACTCAGCCCCTCCCTCTGCCCACCGCAAGCCCAGAGCTGGGTGCGGATGACCACATGAATGGACAGCCTGGCCCCCATTGTCCTTTAGGGCCCACACCCAGACAAGTGAAGTCATGCTGGAATTACTCCCTCGGGTCTGTTCTGCAGACCAGTCCTGAAGACGAGGAACACTGTCCTGCAGCCCAAAGAAACACTGAGGTGGGGGTGGAGGCCAGGTGGGATCATGGTCCTCACTCCTGCTGCACCCCAAGATCCTCAGCAGGGGAGGGCATTCGTGGGCGGAGGCAGAGTGGGAGGGAGAAAGGGCTGCAGATCATTCATCCCAAGGCCTCAGGATCCCAAGTGTCACCTCTCGCCACCTTTCACGTGTGAGACAGGTACTTACACACCCTAAGATGTGGGTGAGGCACTTGCAGGTTGAGGAGGTGCAGGAACTCCCTCCAGCTCACTGAGGTCCAAGCCAGAGCCCTGCTGTGCTGGGTCCATGAGCTGGGGGGCCAGGAGGTGACACCCTAAACTCTCCACTCCTGATTCCCGGGCAGCCTGGGTGTGGCTTTCCCCAAAGATCTCCCAGCTGAACGTCCCTGCCATCCCTGGCTCACCTTCTTCCATTACAGAGGCCAGAGCGCATGTCTATCATCTCCCCAGGTCAGGCCACCAGGCTGACTTCCATTATGGGCCTGAGGTAGGGCACTAGAGCAGCCCCTGTTCACCCGTGTGTGTGTTCATCGCCAGGTTCCTGACTGTTCGTGGGGAGAGAGAGGCCCCAAGAGGCCATGTGCACTGCTAAGAGAGGTGCCAAGGTGTGCGTGCTTTGCTCTAATTCACCCATCAAATCAACACCCGCTGAGTGTCTGCGATGTACCAGAATCCATGCCAGCCATGTCGAATATAAACATGAATTTGTAGAGATCCTGCCTTCAAGAAACACACAGTCTTTGAGGATCCGTGGATGCAAAAATAAATAAGCAGGGCTGGGGATTCAGCTCAGTGGTGCCACTCCTGCCTCAGAAGCGCAAGGTCCTGAGTTCAAGCCCCAGTACTAGAAAACAACAACAACAAAAAGAAAATAAAGAAAGGAAGCCCAGTGGAGAAGGAAGTGACACTGTGAAGGCCCAGATGACACAGGAGTCAGATCCTAAGGAACAGAGGCTCAGCACCTTGTGTGAAGAAAGGAGAAACAGTGCAGTGCTCCAGGGCATGGCGGAGCCTGGGCTGTTCAAGAGTGAAGGATGAACTCACTATGCCAGCATCACCAGGGATGAGTGTAGGTGGTAGGAAAGTGACAGCAGAGGGAGAGATACAAGACAGGGCAAATTTACAAAAGGCTGAATCCAGCTAGGATCTGTGGGGAGATGCCGAGAGTCACTGAAGAATTCAGGCTATTACGTGGCAACCTAAGTGGTTAAGCTTAATCATGTCACTCTGATTGGCTTGGGAGCCACGGAGGGAATTAGCAGAACACACTTCTGGGTGTGTCTGGTGGGTCAGGGAGGGTGACCTTGGGGTCTGCATCAGGTCCCTGGCCCCTTGTTCTCTGGCTCTGCCTCCCCAGTGCTGTAAGCAGGCACCTCTGCTCCCCCACACCCTTCCAGCATGATGCCCTGCCTTGGAGCCAGGTGACCATGGACGGAACCTTCTCAAGCCATGAGCTGCATTAAACCTCTCCTCCTCTAAGACATGGGTGTCAGGTGCTCGGACTCAGCATATGACTAACATATGAAAAATTCTCAAACCCCAAAATCACAAGAGCCCCAGTAACGGAAGTGGAAATAAGCTGGATGAGGGGTTGAACACTTTCATCCTACAAACAACGGGAGCAAGTGTCCTAGGCTGTGAGGCCATTTTGGCTGGAAGACAAGGAAATAAATCATAAGCAGGAGATGTGCATACCCATCACAGACACAACCAAATGTAACAGTCTCCTCCATGAGAGGAAACAGCTCCAGGAAGTTGTGAGATGCTCACAGAGGTAAACAAGGAGGTAGAGGGACCATGGAAGCCTGCCTGCTGAGGTCAGAGTGACTCTTACCCAGATTCCAGATCCACAGTGAAAACCTTCTTAACTATAAGGACAAGTCATTTGCTAACTACCACCTTATATTTTGTCTGTTCTGTTCCTAATTCAAGAATGCTTTGTCTGTTCCTTTACACTCCTCTCCTGCATGTGTAACACGTCCGTAGCAACTGTAGGTCCCCTCACGTAGCCCATTTACCCCAATCTGACAATGATGTCATCAACAAGTAGCAGTGGCTTGGACTGACCAGAGCCCTTGCTGATTGCTCAGCACTGGCCATCCTGGCTTTCCACTTTTTTTCTTTAATTCTGTCTTTAAGTCTTTCTTCAAACCTGCATCATATAGTGAGCAGGAGATTGGACTCTGCTGCAGAAGTCTCCAGTATGAGAGGAGAAGGGACAGCCACTGGGTCTGTGCAGGGCTGCGCGGCCACCTGACCATGCCATGCATCCCCTCTCTGTCCTCAGGACCACATGCAAGCCCCAAACCACCTTGCCTGAAGCCTCAAGCTTGGATTCGTAGAATCCAGACCCAGGCCTTTCAAGCACCTCTAGGTCCTTTGGTGGAGTCCGATCCAGCCTCTGAGTGCAGGGGACATGGCCCTGGCCACAGGGTGCCAAGAGGCTGGCACTGCAGCCACCCCTGAGTCCCTCACTAGCTGTGCAGCCCTGAGCCAGCCACATCACATTACCAGGGCTTAGCTTCCTCATCCATAAGGAATGGCCTTGAAACCCATCGTCTTCATCTGGCCCTCATAATCTACGATGCTTGCCTATGGTTTTTGTTGCTTTACAATATTGCTTGTCAGCCAAATCCATGATTTAGTAACCCTCATTCTTTATGTCTCAGTCCTGCCCTTTGCATTAATTTCTCTAGTTTGCTTTTTCGCAGAGTTGTTGGAGAACAAGCATAAACCACCATACACTCAAAACAGAAAATTAACCTTTCCTTTCATAAAATTGACACACACTTGGTGTATAAATATTTGGGAATACAGAAGAGCATAAAAATATGGTAATAACTACTTATAATTCCATATAATTTTTTTGCATGTGCAACATTTTACTTTTATGTGATTAATAATTAGATCTTTTCATTTTTGTTTTCTATTTATCTATTATGCTTTCAAACTTGCCTACAATTTCCTATACTGTTGAATATGACAAGTAATCTATGAGGACTGTTTGTCTTACCTAAAGGAAACTTTGGTGGGACACTTTTATTTTCTAGTTCTAATTCCACTGGTGGCATTCTAGGCAGGTCACATCTGCTGTTTGAATACTTATCTTTGCAATTATCCTAGGAATCCTCCGGTGTCCTCTGGTGTTTATATTTCCTGCTCATCTAGTTTTCATGCCCGCCCACTCTAGATGTACCACTTTATTAAAGGAAGTATATCCTCTAAAGTTTTCCCAAGGAAAGCATGAGAGCAAAATGTTAAACCTTGGCACATCAGAAAATGTCTTTATTATCTCATCTGCAGTGCAGCTGATGGATAGTTTGGCTGGGTATAGCATTAGAAGAGCAAATCCCCCATAACTCTGAAGACATCCCTCCACTGTCTTGGAATTTCTGGTATTGCTATAAGCAGGTCAATGCCATCCTAGCTCCAGATCCTACATGTCATGCTTTATTCTTCTTCTGGTATTTCTTAGCATCGTGTCTTTATTTTTCATTTTATGACAGTCTGCCTTGTATCATATTATGGTTGGAATCTTACATGACCCCAAGGGCTCATGTGTTGAAGGCCTGACCCCAGCTGACCATGCTTTTGTGGACACAGAGCCTCGCTGAAGAGGTCACGCACTCACCGCACACCCTTGACAGGGACCCTGGGAACCTGTCTCCTTCCCCTCACTCCCTGCTTCCCTGCTTCCATGGCATGGGCAGCTTTGTTGTGTCACATGTCCTCTCCCATGCGCCTTTCTTCTTTTATATGCATGTAAATATATTTGTGGAATCATCTATACTTCTAATTGTGCAATTGACTTTTTTCATTTATCAATGAATCTTGGATAACTTTCCATCTCTGATATACACGGTTAAATGCTATCGATAAAGATGGTTTAGTTTTTCCTAATAACATTGAAGGGCCAGTTACATATTTGAATATTAAACTTTTAAAATAACACTTTAGTATAAATTGTTATACGCTTTGAAGGTGTACAGTTGATGGATGGTAGCAAACACTGAATTGCTACTCAGATTTTGCATCAAAACATTAGTGCTCTTGCAGCTAAGTAAGACACAGAATGGAAAATCAGAGATGTAAGAGGTAGAAAAGAGACAAGTGCCGTGCTTACCTGAGGCTCAGCTGTGGACGAATCTCTCTGCTTTGTTGACCTTAGGCCTGCTTTTGGGGGCCTTGAGGACTCTGGATATTGGTCTACTCTGTGATGTGTGTAGCCTCACCCCAACACAGAGATAAATGTAACCATAATAGTAAAGTTTGTGTGGTGTGGTACAGTCACGTGGCCCTTGCCATGTGTCACCTCCTCTTCTGGGCATGGTGCATGGCTGCCAGCAGCCACACTCAGTGGCTCTGCCAGTGCTCAGAATCTGGTGCTGTGTAGGCCAATGTGCCAATAAAGCAGACAACTCCTCTGCGTCCCCGAGTGGGTCAGTGGTTGTTCACTGTGAAAAACACTGGAAATGATCAACTTATAAAGAGACAAGTTTGATTTGGGTTCATGGTTTTAGAAGTTTCAGTCCATGGTGGAGTAGCTTGTTCCTTCTGAGCATGCAGCACACAAGGCAGTAAATCTGCTCACCTCAGGAGCCAAAAAAGAGGCAGGGAGGGAAGCAGGGAGAGAGAAGCCAGGCTCTTGCTATCCCTTTTGTGAGGCCACAGCCCCAGTTATCTGATGACCTCCCACTAGGCCCCATCTTTAAGGTTTTCACCACCTCCAAGTGGAGTCCAAGCCTGCAACACACACACATTTTCTCTGGCATAAGCATGTAGGCCTTGAGACATTTAAGATCCAAAGGACAGCAGAGACGAACCAGCTGCGTGAGCTGGAGCCACAGCTTGTCATCCTGCATTCTGGGAGCCCAGGGCTCCCCTCCACTGACCGAGCATGAGGCTGACCTGTGTCCTCCCCCAGCCTCTGCTGTGCCCGGTGCTGCGAAGGAGACCGGCTGAGTGTCTCCAAGAGACTCTCCAGGCTCCTGCAGGAGGAGGCCGGGCCGGCTGGAGGTGAGGGCAGCAGAGGCTGGGGGCTCGCGGTCCCTACGCTGACTCCTCCGACGTCCCGCACAAAGCCCGGTTCTTCTCCAGCCTCGCAGGACCCCTCCTGGGCTCTGAAACCCCCAGCGACCCATTTATTGATCCCCTGTCCTCAACACTCTGTCTCAGCTCTGATGAATTTGCTCCCACTTATCTCTATGTTTCCAGATTCCAACATTTGTCAATATTTCTTATTTAATGAGATCATCTTTCCTGTTCTCAGCCTCATTATTGATTTGTACCTTTTTTTTCCCTTCTGTCATCCTAACAGAATTTCACAAGGAGCAGAGATAAATATTGGCATTCAATCCAATACATTTAACAGGAAGTCCTGTGGGTATTTATCCACTTCACTTCTATTCATAAATAACACTGGCACAGCTGTCTCGCATCAAAAGCATCAGAGTCTGGCAAAGCAAGTCACTGCTAACGTGGGGAGAGGAAGCACACGGTGTCACGTGCGTTCTTCTGACCCGACAGGAGCCGGGACGTGAAGAGACTTCCTGCAGGGTCAGTGCAGCCACGGACCAGGATGTGAGAAAGCGAGTTAAAAGCGCAGTGTGCCAATTTCTCCTTAACAAAGTGCTGTACTCAGATAGGAAGAAAATCGCAGCTGTTTCGGACAGATGGCAATAGCTGACTGCTTTTCAGCAGGATTCAGTGAAATATCCAAAGTGACTCGGCAGAGGGAGAGGGAGGGAGATTCTGCTCCTATTTCCCTCTGTTCCTATTTCCCGTTCTAAAAGAATCCCTGGGTAATTAATATGTATGTAGATTTTTAAAAATGAATATTTCCCCCAAACCACTGACTCACATAAAGAATTCTCCAAAGTCAATTCACTAAATACTGTGTCCCCAAATGCTCCTGGAGTTGCATAAGATAATTTAGAATTTTCTGGAATCATCTTAGCATTACAGGTTCCGAAGCGTCCGGTGCCACTTGATGTTCACAGGGTCAGGGGCTACAGGGACACCGTGTGCGTGGGTGGGTGTGTCTGCGTGTGGGTGTGGCCTGTCATGTGTGTTCAGTTTGCCTCCTGAGCTACAGGACTGGAAGTTTGAGGGCAAAGGTAATGATGTGTTTTTTCAAAATTCTTATTTTTCAAGTCAGCCAAGCTCCTGCTAATCCATGATAGGGATTCAACACCTACTGGCGGTTTTCTGATGGACTGTGTTGCTGAAGGGGACGCTTGGATCCGCCCACTTCCCTGCAGGGCCTGGTGAGCCTGCCTCACATCCAGGCGTCTCCTTGCCCGGTCTCTGCGAATTTCCTTTGGCTCTGGCCCTGCTGCCCCATCACAGCACCCTTGTGCCTTGTCTTTCTTGGTACCAGAGATTGAAATCGGGACCCTGTGCTTGTGAGGCAGGCGGCGGCAGCACTGAGCAAAACACCCCACCCTTTGTGCTATTTGTTGGCTTCTTCGCCCTCAGAACCCCCCGCGAAGCTGTCCTGTGCCCTAGGCTTGAACAGAGCCGGGGGAAGACCCAGCTGGGCGAGCTCTTCCTGCAGGCCGGGGACGGACCAGGGGAGTCCACATTCCAGGTGACAAACGGGGAGCCAGCTCCCAGCTGTTTGCTTGGGAACCAAAAATCTGCTCTCTCGGCTGAAGTCTGAGGACTCCGACATCCCGTCCTTTATAACCTTTTGCTTCAATTTGGAGTTAGAGAAAGAGAAAAACATATATGAAGAATATCCAATTTTGTGAATCTCATTTTCAAATTCAAATCTCAAATGTTCCCCGAGGTGGTGGATAGCTCAACAGCACAGCGATGAAAACTTAATAAAAGGCCCCGAAAGATCATAGATCACGCTGGCCCTTCGGCTGTCCTAGGTGAGGGAGCAGTAATGACATTTTTCTAATGTTTGGGACATCCTTGGCTGTGTAGCGTTCTCCGCAGTGACAACTACCCTGACCTCCAGCTCCACCTCTGCCCACCACGAGCTCCTCAAGTTCTCTGCCCAGCTCTTCCCTGGCTTTTCTGCTGTTCCCTTTGCTACAAATGTGTTTAACTACAAGACGTCTTTGTGTCATGACTTCAGTCCCTTCCTCTCTGCCCTGTCCAGCCACTCCTCTGCCACCAGCTACCTTTCCACAGAACGGGACCACAGAAAGGCCACCGGGGAGCCTTTACACAGGACAGAGATGCCACCCTCGACCTCACATCCTGTCTCTGGGGCCTGGAATCTCTGGCCCTGTCCTATTTCCACTGTGGCTGAGTCACCCAGTGTGCTCTCCTGCCTTCCTGGCCCGGCCCCTTCTCGCCTTGTGGACAGAGGTGACCCGTCCTCCACAGTGGTCAGCATCTTACTCTGCAGTGTCCCTTCTCTCAGCCTGGGATGAAGGCTCCATCCCCGGGGACCTGGCATCTGCACACCAGAGGTCTGCCCTGCCCCTGGCTGTCGGGCACCATAGCAGACAGCTGGACTATGACCTCTCCTCCACTGTGCCTGGCCACTCACAGCCAGTGAGTGGAGAAAGAGAACGCAATGACCCCAAGAGCAGCGGTGGGCAGGATCTTCCCCTGGGCAGAGGATACCCAGACCTGGCATGTGTCTGGGCCCTGGGGTGCCACCCTCCTTACTTAACCTGGGTGCTGGGCTGTGCCCTCCTTTTTATGCCTGGATACGAAGTGTACCTCCTCTTTATGATGCCCAGGTTTGCATGCACCCGCTCTTTACTACACCTGGTTACGGGGCTGAGGCCGCCCTTACTACACCCAGGTACTGGCTGCCCTCCCTCTGGTCCCCGGGACTCCCAGAGCCCCACACTTGCAGAGAGGAGTCCATCGATGGCCTCCTGCTGGCTGGCTTCCTGCGTGCGGTTCAGTGCCTCCTGGTCCCCAGGAGCGAAGTCTGTGTGTGAAGGGAGGAAGCACTTCCTGTGTGACATCGCGCGGGACCCCACCTGCTCCACTGCAGCTGGCCCAGGCTGGCCCTAAAGGGGGCTGAGTGAGCCTGTCCTCATCCCACAAGCACTCGTAAGGCCACGGTCCCCTTCCCTGCTGCTGGAGCCTTGATGAGCACAACTCAGACAGCAACAGAGGAAAATGTATCTAAAGTCTTCACACCCCCTCCCTTCGGTCAGCAACCTCACCCCAAGGATGGGGGAAATTGGCAGGCATAGAGGCTCAACTCAGAGTTATTTACAAGAGAAAAGCATTCAAAGACAATGGCGAGGTCAATTACGGGGCGTACATGAGTGATAAAAACCATGTCTTAGCAAAACACTCAATGATAGTCCCCACATGCGACATGAACTGGCAATGAAAGGAAAACATCACCGCCACCACTTGTAAAAGAACCGAGCCCCTTTCTTTGTGGGACAGGAAAGGGCTCATCCTGCAGCAGGAGGGAGGCCCCAGTGCCGCCAGCTGGCTTGGCTGGGAGCTCACAGTGGCTCTCAGCTCCTCCAAGCACCTTGCCACCCTGCTGCCTCCACATAGCCACACAGATCCGTGTGTTTCTGCCTCAGAGCCAGACAACCATGGACCAAACCGTCAGAAACGGTGAACCAGAGGTAAGCCCTCCTCCCTCGAGCTGGGTGCTGTGCCGGGGTCTTGGTCCCAGCAGTGCAGAGCTGAATGATACACGTTGCAGCCACACCACTGAGGCTCCTGGGAGGTGGCCATGGGCAAGGCCTGCGCCGGTCCAGGAAAGGCTCTGCATCCCAACTCCTAATCCAGCTGCCCAGCCCATCCTGCTTTGCCCCAACATCGGGAGGGAGCCTCATTGTCTCCTTCCGAGCACAGAGAACCTGGCATCCGAAACCCAAGTCTGAGTCCCACCACCGGGACGCTTCTCAGGAAGGAAAGCAAAACAGAGATTTCGAGAGAAGGGACCGGGAGACGGTGCCCCGGTTCCGCCCAGGCGGCTCCTCCTGGGGTCTTCACTGTCATTGGTCCCGACGAGCCCTTCCCAGCAGCGCTGTCAGAGGAAGGGCGAGGACAGCGCCCACAGTTCTGAAGGACACACTGGGGTTCAGGACTCTCGGCCCCCTGAGTAGAGCAGAGGACGACGATCCCAGAAAATTCAGAGGCCCTGACCAAGACTGCTACCTACAGGGAAGGTAAGGAGTTGGTTTCGGATTCCTGGTAATTGATTGTCTCCTTAATTTCTTTTTCCCAAAGCAGACAGGATGTGTACAGAACGGCTCTCCCTGGCCCAGGTCAGATCACAGCTCTGTTCTCTTCTCTCGGTCATGGCCCAGCGCTGGGGGAGAGCCGGAACCCCTGCCCTGCCGCAGCCTGTGGCCTGCGTCCAGACGAGGCAGCATATTCAAGACCTCAGCCTTGTGAAAGAGAAACCAATGGAAAGTTTTCTTATGTGGCAGTGGCTCCCAGGGTCCAGGGCAGCCACTGTGCCCTATCCCTGTAGGTGACTAATGTTCATGATGACCTTTGGCAACAGACCCTCCCTCCATGGAAGGCCACCAGGAGCCAGCCACCAAAGCATCTTCAAATGTGTTTCTCTGCCAGCCCTTTCGATTTTTAGCTAGGCATATGGTGTGTGCTATGATCTAGCATTCTGAGAGGCTGAGGAAGGAGGATCTTGGGTATGTAGCTCAGTGTGAAGACCCTGGGTTCGATATTCAGAACAACAACAAAAATTAATGGTGTTTGTTTTCAATATCAGCTGGGCTGAAGATAGAAGAAACCTGCTCAGAGGATAGTCTGGAGACATTTGGAGGAAAAGCATGCAGCGAAAAGCCCTATGAGTGGTCTGGTTCCGACAAGAGGTCTGTGCAGATCCCAGCATGGGGACCCCAGGGCGGCTGCCGGTGCAGGGTGGGAGCAGAGGTGGCTCCTCCTCTGGGAAGTCACTCCCGAGACAGGCGCTCAGGTCTTCTCCCTCTTCAGTCACCTCCATTTAAACATTCCTGGCTCTCGCTGCAGGTCAGGCTGCTCACTATGCAGCTGCTATGAAAAGCACAGAAATGAATCCATGGCCCTCTCACCCAAACAGCTTTGGAAGTTGTGCTAAAGGCCAGAAGCAGCCTGCTCCCGACGGATCTCACGGTTGTGCCCGGAGGAGTGAGGCGAGCTTCTGAAACGTCTCACAGACAGGAACTCCTGTGAGACTCTGGGCGCACGCCAGTGAGGCAGCTGCTTTTTCGAATGGCAGCTATCACAGCGGGGCACTGTTGACAGCACAGAATCCCACCATCCCTCCCCTCTCCCTCTCCCCTGCGCCCTCCCTCCCTCCCCCTTCCATGCTGGGGATTGAACCCAAGGCTCTCACACTGAGCTACATCCCTAGCCCTGGTTTTACGTTTTAGGGTCTCACTAAGGTGCTATGTTGACCAGGCTGGGCTCAGACTTTTGATCCTCCTGCCTCAGCTTCCTGACGTTGGCATTATAGGACTGCACCACCATGCCTAGTTTTATAATAGTTCACACATAATAATAGTATAATTTTAGCTAAAATATAAGGAGCACGTAGAAACCCAGCAGAGGGCTAGGAAGGAATTTTTCATTCACTATCACCTCTGAGAGAGGAAGGGAAGGGATCGGTGCCAGGGAGGTGCACACCAGAGGTCTCATCTGTCAGTGATGCTTCCTTTCTGTGTTTGGGGGCAACGTTCCAAGAAAATGTAAACAGTCATTAAGTTTGTTGATAAGCACATAAGTATTCATTATGTTATGCTTTTTTCCATGTTTGAAAGTCTTTTTGTAATAAAAAAGAGAACAGAAGAGAAAATTCAAGAAAATAAATCATTGGGGAAATTTTCATTAAGAAGGAAATTCAATAAAGTCACTATATACAAAGTAAACTATATAAAAATTAATAGTTTATGTTATTAAAAATATCAAGGAAACAGTACTATGGGGGAAAGATATCATTCACAATGAAATAAAGTCATGATGTCAAGGAATGCGTCTCCCTTGAAGGGGTGGGGCGCCGTGAGGAAAGCGGGGGCCCCGGAGGGGCCCGGGGAGCCAGCAGCCTCACGTGGCCCACATGTCTTGAGCACACTTAAGCAGCTGTCCAGTTTTGAAGGATCACGAGTGGACCAGTCTGACGGTGGCCAAGGAAGCACGAGTAAAGGAGCGGGGCCAGGAAGTGCCGCCGCGTGACCCCAGGCCCGCACACAGGACCGAAGCTCAGCTGCAGAGCCTGGGCGGGTCTCACACTTCCCTGATTTCCACCTCTAGGTCCGCACACAAAGGGGCCGTGGGACTGAAAGGTAAATACTCCAAGGCCCCCGGTCGGTTCCTCGCGCAGGCTTTCCAGGAAAAGGGCGCGAAGGCTGCAGCATTGCTCTGTCTTTTGACACAAGAACTGCACTCCACGAAGAGCCCCTGATCAGAAATCAAATCCTCTCCAGGCCCTGTTGCTTTCTCTACTTCTACACCATCGAGTAACTTAAATCCGCGTCTCCGCATGTGCCCAGCCGGTCTCCTGGACAGGCGCCCTCGGTCCCCCAGGTTGCCACCAAAGACGCGTGGCCGACCTCCGTGTGGCAGCGCCGCCGTCTGCGTCCCCGTCACCAGGGGGCGCCCTGAGCCCCTGGCGCGTCGGTGAACGTGGGCGTGGCTGCCTGCGCCCACACTGACGCCTCCGCTGTGGGGCACAGGGCAGGGGGACCCCAGCTCTTAGAGGAAGCTCCGCAGCTGAGCCGTTTACCTCGGCGCCCGCCTGTGCTCCCTCTGCAGCCTGGCCAGCATTTATTATTTTTTGTCTTTTGGTAATAACCCTTCCAACCCGGGTGAGTTGGCGCCTCACTCGGCTGGAGTTACGTTTCCCTGAACCTTACTGCCATCGAGTACACTCTTCTCACACGCTTTGACCATTGGTACGTCTCTGCTGAGAAAGGCCTAC
>NW_022900923.1:1716135-1732253 GCF_012274545.1 Fukomys damarensis | reverse complement strand
AACGTGGGCGTGGCTGCCTGCGCCCACACTGACGCCTCCGCTGTGGGGCACAGGGCAGGGGGACCCCAGCTCTTAGAGGAAGCTCCGCAGCTGAGCCGTTTACCTCGGCGCCCGCCTGTGCTCCCTCTGCAGCCTGGCCAGCATTTATTATTTTTTGTCTTTTGGTAATAACCCTTCCAACCCGGGTGAGTTGGCGCCTCACTCGGCTGGAGTTACGTTTCCCTGAACCTTACTGCCATCGAGTACACTCTTCTCACACGCTTTGACCATTGGTACGTCTCTGCTGAGAAAGGCCTACTCAGATTATTTGCCCATTTCAAAAATCGGATATTATTTTCATTATGGTGATTGCGTTCTGAATACTGAATCCTTGTCAAACCACCAGTGTGCAGGTATTTCCTCCTGTTCTGCAGGTTATCTCCCAACTGCTGTTTGACTCCTTTATTGTGCAGACGCTTTGAGGTTTGGTACAACCCGATTGCTCAGTTGTTGCACTCATTGCCTTTGCTTTGAGGGTTTTCCAAAAAATCTTTCCCTGTGCCAGCATCCTGAAGCACTAACCCGGTGTTTCCTAATGGTACTTTCATGGTGTTGAGTCTTACATCTATGTCTTTGGTCCTTGGTGAGTTGATTTTGTCTGTGCTGAAACACGGCACCCAGGGTGGGCCTTCCTCATCCCCTCACCCAGAGCTGTGCTAACATGGTCCATAGGTAGACTGGTTAATCGCACACCCTTAACCCGGTGTTATTTACCCTAGGCCCACAGCCTCCAGAGCCCTGTCTACGCCCACACAGGCTTTTGGGACCTCTAGACCCGGCCATAACGGCTGTGTGTAATATCCCTTAATTACCTCTGTATGGAAGTTGTAACACAGCATTTTTAGTCTCCTTATTTATTTGAGATTTGTCTTTCTTACCGTAGCTAAAAGTTTGTCAATTTCATATACCTTTATAAAAACCCAACTCTTTCATCGATCTTTTGCATTTTTTGTCTCAATTTATTGTTTTACACTCTGATCTTTACTACTTCTTTCTACCACTTGTAAGTTGGTTCTGTTCTTGAGTTCCTAGCTGAGTTGCATTATTAGATTGCTTATTGAAATCTTTTTACCTTCTGGTGTGGGTATTTATTGCTTCAAGACTCTGAATGCTTGGTGCTGAAAGGACCTCTCCCAAGACTCAGACATCTTCAGTTCTTTTTTCATTCACTGTGCACTCTGTGCTTCTCTCCTCTTATCTCCTTCTGGGGTTCAGCTAGGATGGATGCTTGTTCACATGGTGGGGTCCCCGTTCATGTGATGGGTCCCACTGGTCCTGTCTGCTTACTTTGATCCTCATTCTTTTTTTTACTTTTTTCCTCTGACTCGGTTGACTCGTAAGACCAGCCACCTCCCGTGCACCGACCTTAGCCACCCACAGGCTTCACTTGATACTCCCCGTCGTCATCCCTGTGTGTGCAGCAGGGACAGCAAGCAGAAAGCAGCCCATTTGGCCACCTTGCTGCTGGCGCCCCAGAGAAGAGGAGGGTCTGAACTGTGCTCACCCACACAGGCACAGTCTCAGAAAAGGCGAAGAACATTTGAAAAGTTAATGCTATGAGATCTGGGCTGTGCAATTTCTTTCAGTTTTTCCATTTTTTTCTTAAAGCAATTGCATGAATTTTATAAGCATATATCAAATTAATAACTGTCTTTAATTTTTAGCTCAATTATTGATCAGTGATCTGTTAGTGCTCTGATGAACACTTATGAAATTATTTGTGAAAACAAAAAGACACTGGAGGCAGGGACGCAGACAGGAACAGGCTGAGACCAGCACAGCAAAAGCTGTGTCACCAAAAACCCAGCAGACCGGATTTCTTCTCTGGCTGAGGAGTCTCGGGACATCCAGGGAAGGCCAAGTTTTCACCGAGGCAGCAAGTGAGCCCACACTGTGCCGCCGTCCCCAGAGACCTGTGTGCCTACCACACGTGAGGCCCCTGGAGCTGAGCCCCTGCTTAGGAGCTAATGGAGGTGGAAGCTTTATGGAGCCAATTTTTTGGTTGCTTAAAGTTAATTGCTTTGTACCTAATCTAAGTCCCCAGGGAGCAGTTCCGATCTCCCCAACAAACTGCATCTTGGATGAGGCTGATGTACAATCCCATTTCAAGCCTCTGGGCCTCCATCAGGAAATGCCTCAGGGAGCGCTGGGTTTCTAGAGGACACTGTGGTTTGAATGCTCTCTGAGGACTCCGCTTTTGGCACAGAAGTAAATTGTTTTCCCGAAGCCAGGTCAGTCACCGTGTCCAGTAAAAGTTATGGCAGTCGCGAGGCTCAAGGTACCTTTGCTGCCCGAGCAACAGATCGCTGTTGCCTGGCAACCTGGAAGAGCTATGATGCTACAAAGGCCATGAATGGAGGGGCCCGGGGGCTGCAGTCACGAGGAAGACACTGATGCCACCTTTTCCTGTCAGCTTGGGTCCCTGCCCCAGGCCTACTGGATTAGAGACTGTGAGTGGAGTCCAGCAGGCGTATTGTCACCAGGCCCAAGGTGACCGGATGTATGCGACCTCTGAGAGTGCTGAGGGCATTTGCTGAAATGGAGTCTCGAGGTCCAGTGGTCACCCCAGCGCAGCTTTGGCCCGGGATGTGGACATAGAGGAAGGCGATGGGGAGGGGCCATGCATAGGGGCTCTAAAAGCTGCTTCAGCGCTGACAAAGGAGTGGAATTCTAAGCCACATCAGGGGCCAGAAGGTGTCTGCAGGATCCTGCGTCGAATCCCAGGACCCCGCAGTGCTCCAGCCCACCAGGTTTGTAGGCTGTCTCTGGCCTAGAGACATGAATTCCTGGAGGGCCCTGACCTCCAAGGTCCCCACTGAGGGCAGTGCCCAGAGGGACAACCCTGTCATCAGCTGAGTCTGCGGGAAGCAGGCACTGACTCAGCCCCCAGGGCGTGAACAGGTGAGCTCCGAGTGGCACACAGTGGGACCAGGAGACCTTTCAGGAAAACATGATGACTGTCTGACAGCATTCCAGATTGTGGACAATGCGGTTTCATCGGTGTGGGCAGAACAGACTGTTAACAGAGCATTTGACGCGTCTCTCAATGGGTCCTATTATAGAAACAGCAGCAGAGAGATGTGACAAAGAGTCACGCCAAGGTTGCTAAATCACTTCAGGGAAGCTGGAGTTCATGAGGATGATAAATATCGCTGTGCAGGCTCATGGCAAATAAATTTCCAAAGACCTTGGTTTCAGCCACCGATTCCAGGGACTGGAGTGGGCCTCCAACATGACCAAGTATAATGGCACACTGATTAAATATTGAAGAGAATTGGATGGCGGTTTGGTCTCTGGCCCAGTTTCTCCACAGCAGTTGACTGAAAGGATCTGTTGCCTTGGAACAGTGGTTTTCTCACTTGGTAAGCATCAGAACCTCCCCAAGGGCTTAATGCAGGATTCTCAACCCTGACTCTGGGTTGTGGTCTGGGCCATCTTGGGCACGGGCTGGGAACTGGCATTTCTAGCAAGTTCTCAGCTGACCCTGATGCCCTGGGACCACACTCTGAGAACCCGAGGGGGAAGGGAAGCACTGAACGGCAGGGATGAGTTTGAGGAAGACGAAGCCTCAGGGGGAGGCAGGAAGGACCACCTGGCCCTGGCTATGGGTTCTGACATCCGAGATGGGCAACACAGGCTCTATGGATGGTCTGGGAGGAGATCGCTTCTGGGGGCAGAGTGGGGCCAGCCCTCCTTGTACTGAGATGACCTGCAAGAAGATCTCATTGCACCAAGAATCAAAGAAATTCCAGCAGGAAGTGGCTGTGCCCCGGAGCCAGGCTCCCACCGGACACACATCTGTCCACAGGCTGAGCAGGAGCTGGTGCTGCTTCTCTGTCATAATCCCTGCAGTGCGGCTCAGGGAAAGTGACCAGGACTGCTGACCCCACTCAGTTCTGTGCTCACCCAAAGGCTGCTGGTGACCCACCCACTGCCTTCTGAGCCCATGGCACCCGACCACCTGGTCCTCAGGAGCTCCACCCATCTGCGGTCTGTGTGGTCTGGGGATAGCACCTCTGGCTCGGTCCACAAGCTGCAGAAAGCTCAGGACAGACAGAGACTCGAGAACAGGTAAAGCACAGCTTGTCCTGCATTCTGGGATCCTGCTTGTCATGATGTCACTCCGCATCAGCCGCTCTCAGGAGCCCAGTGACCACAAGCAGCACTGACTCTTATGGGGCAGGGATGAAGGGAAGTGACCTGTCCATCCAGCCCCATCGCAGGTCTTCTTTGATGACACTGCACTGGACATGACTCGGGAGGAGGAGAGGCCACGGGTTGGGGCTCCCCAGTGTGGACCACGGATCCACCCATGGAGGAACCCTCTCCACCCACTCCACCATCAGGGGCCCTGGGCCCTATTTCATCCTCACGCCCATGACAGGAACAGGACCCAGTGGAGGCAGAAAGACCTGGGGACAGGCGTTGAGGAGCGTGTGAAGTTCTGGGGACCGCTGCCGGGCAGGACAAAGGAGCCCACAGGGTCTCTGCTCCTGGGCCTCCTGGACCACGTGTCCCAGAGAGGTAATTCCCTCCAGCTGGAACAGAAGTAGAACCAACCCCTGGCCAACAAGACCAAAGATGGGTTGGCTCCTGCAGAAGACAATTGGGTCTCTCTGGCTCTGAGACTCCGATTACAATACAGGGGCTTCTCTCCCTGCCACCTGGGTCTTGGTTCCATGTCCAGTCTGGGCAGCTCCGTGGCAAGAAGGCCTGGGCACGAGGCAGCCTGCAGGGAGGCCCGACCTGCCCTCTGCCTGCCCTCTGTTGCTCTGTTCTGGGTGCCAGGTCTGAATACCAGCCTCTTTCCCAGCCTCTAGCCCATTCCAAAGCTCCAGGCTGGCATTTTCCAGCCCCTACCCTTGCATGTGTATTAGGATTGCCGGGGTGTGGAGCTGTCCTGGCAACAGGCCAGTGGGAGCAGGAGAAGGGTGAGCCCGCACTAGGTGCGCCTTCCAGGTGGGCAGGCCCAGCACCAGGAGGCAGTGGCCAGCCGGAGGGTCAGCTTCTCCACCCTCCTGCTCCAGGTGATGTCAGGGACCTTCCGGCATGGGTTAGGAAACTCTCAAGCCGGGCGGGCTGCCAGCCCTGCAAGTTTGTCCCCAGGACCCCAGGCCCAGCCCTGGCCAGGATCCAGGGCTGGATGCCAGACTCTGAGCCCTGAAGGAGAGCTGTATGGCTAGGATCCGAAGGGTGGGATGGGAACTGAGCCCGAAGTGCCGCAGGAGGTCTCCCGGGAGAGGCTGGGCGCAAGACGCGAGGACTCTGGGGAGGCCATCAGACCAGAGTGCAGCCCAGCAGCAACACAAGCCCGGGCACAAGGGAGGGGATCCGGTGACAGACGGGGCCATGGAGCTGGAGCAGAGAAGGACTCAATGCTGAGAGCCATGGCCAGGAGGAGGGTGGGACTCAGGCCACCTGGGTCTGGGGTCGGAGGCTGGCCGTGAGGGACAGCCGGACACCTGGGATCTGCAGAGGGACGCTGAGGCAGGGAGCTCCCGTGTGTGCAAACATCAGGAGGGCCTGGGAGCAAGGGGACAGGAGTCACTGTGATGCCCGTCACATGGCCCTGCAGACAGGTACCCACACAGTGAAGAGAGGATGCAGAGCCTCCCCATGGCAGTGAGGGTCCTGGTGTCTGCTCGCCTCTGGGCAGGGCCTGTTGTGTGCACACCAACTCCACCTCTCAGAGGCTCTGCTCCTGGGCCCAGGGCCGGTGTCCTCCTGCCCTGTCCTCCCCTCTGTCCCCGACACTGTTCCTCCAACCTCCATGGCCAGGTACCCACTGCAGAGCCTCCGCTGTCCTCCTCCCCCGGTGCGTGACTTCCCGCAGATGTGCCCACTTCATTCCCAGCCATCGGCTTTTAATCTCAGCGTTGTGATGTGTTCTAAAGTTGGCAAATAAAACTTAGGTCCATTTATGATGTGCACCGTGGTGCTCTTGAGTGCGCACCCACCACGTGACAGCTGAGCCAACACACGGTCTCCTGGCGCATGGTGCCTGTTCTTGGCCCTCGAGCACACGTCGCACTGCCATTGACCACAATAGCCATGGCTGAGGACAGAGCTCCTGCGCTGGCTTCTCCCATGTGAAATCAGCACCCATCAGTATCATCTCCCCACACACCCTCAGCATTTGCTTCCCTTGCCCACCGGCTCCACCCCTTCCTCCCCAAAGGAGTCTCTCCCTGGCTACCCATCTGAGCCCCTCTGTGACCCGTGGTACAAACCATGCTCCCTCTGTGCCCTGCCCACCCAGCACCCCACACTGGATGCACGATTCAGATCTGGGTGCTCCCAGAGTTCCCCGGGGCCATTTACAAACACAGACCCTGAGCAGACAGACCTAGCGGGCAGCCACTGTGATGTCTCAAAACCCGACAAATGATGTTGGCCAGGTAAGGATGAGAAACAGAACAGACAGAGGGCTAATTTTAGTATCTAACCAACCATGCCTGTGGCTACTTACCTGTCTCATAAATGCATGCCTTTTAGACTCCCAGAGAATAGAAAATGCGCCTTACCTTACCCACTCTGGCTCTTACCCTCCCTAACTCAGTGTTCAATACAAGGCTGGGGCTTCTCTGTGTGCAGCCCGGTGCCTGTTTCACAGGCAGAAACTCACCCGGAGCCCGCCTTGGTGAGCACACCTGCATCTGTTACCACAGCAGGTGCTGGAGCCACAGTGCTGAAAGCAACCTTAGCCCTCTGGACCACCACGGCTGGACAGCAGCTGGCAAGGACACTCTTTGGGTACCAAGGCACAATGAGGCCAGAGGTGTGCTACAGTTAGGACGAACCACTGACAGCTGGAAGACAGCGGATGCACTGATTTCCAAAGGCGAGAGGCCTCTAGGGGTGCAGGTCCCCACTCTCACCATCGGGTGCTGTGCCATCGGCAGGGAGAGACCTGTGTCTCCCCACACACGGCACTGGCTGGAAGAGCCGCCTGTGCTCTTCTGCCTAGGAAGACAGGGAAGTGAGTGAAACACAGACGTCAGCGCATGAGCATTGCCACAGCACAGACAGGGCTGGGCAGGCACAGCTCAGATCTGCCTCTCTCTGCAGGCTGCTGACTTCTCTATCTGACCCTTTGCTGCCGGGGCTGCCCGGGCATGCTGAGGAAACCATGTGCAGCCCCTCCTAGGTGTCCCACCAGGGCCTTCCCCATCCTTTACATTAGTGACTTCTCACTGTCCCCTCGCTGGACAAAAGTACCCAGCACCTGCAACTGAAGGAGTATTATGAGGCTCCCGGTTCCAGTGGGTTCAGTCCATGGTTAGCCGGCTCTGTGTCAACACAGACGCCTGCAGAAAGAGTGGAGAAGGCACTGAGGTTTAGACGATTTGTTCAGGAGAGGCCAGTGGAAAGGATTTAAAACAAACATAGCTACAGAAAGCAGAGAGAGACGTGCAGGCCCTTCTGCCCCCGGAAAGCATAGCTCCCACCACATGGTGCTGCTCACGGCCCTGGAATGAGACAGAACAGGCCACCAAGTGACAGGCTGGTGCCAGTCCAGGCCCGGCTGCCCTCCCCTCCTGCCTGAGGCAGGCTGTGGCTTCTGGATCCAAGAGGCTCCTGGTGTGGGGCTCATCGGGGTGCTCCACCCTGGGGCTTACCGGACCCTGGTTCGATAGTGTTCTGGTTCTTTACACTCCCGTTTGATGCTGCTTTCCTCTCTGCAAGGCATACGATTGAGACTAGAATAAAACGGTTTAAGGAAAACAAGTTTTTAATGGCAAAATTAGGGTTATATGGTTTTGTAAAGCCCTCAAAGAATCCTGGATTTGAGATAAGGGAGAAAAAGAATCAGATTTACACACACATGTGCGCACACACACACACACACACACACCTGCCAGCCCACCCCTCACCACCAGCTATGAGCACAGATTCTGGGGAGAGGGCAGACCAGAAGGGCCCGCAGCGTCTGCCCAGCATCCTGCCACAGTCTGGAGCCCCATCATATCTCTGTGAGAACATGGCCAGTAACAGCAGATGTTCTGCCTAAGAGCATCCCAGTCGCACACTCCTACCCGGTCTGCTGTTCGGTACAGAAAGGGTCCTTTCCCACTTCTGCTCTCTCAGGGCCCTCGATACTGGTGGCTGGGGAGTGTCTAGGAACCAAGCTTCTCTGGGAAGCAGCTCTAGCATTAAGCAGCCAGGGTTACTAGGCGGAAATTGATAGATATCAATCACCAGGGCAAAGAAGGCAGTCACCGCGACTCAGAACTGTGGGCGCCCCGCAGGCTCCTCTGTGGCTCTCTGCGGCTTTAGTGTACTGAAGACAGACAGGAAGCGGCCTCTCAGTCTGGCTTCTTTCACTTAGTACATTGATTTGAGATTCGTGCATATTGTTGTGCAAATCATTATTCAATCCTGGTTATTGCTGCGTAGTATTCTGTGGTGTGAAACCCACAACTTGTTTATCCATAAAGCAACTGAATGAATGCTGAAATCAATTCTTTTTTCTGGCTCTGATGAACAGAGATGCTGCGAGCAATGAAGGATTTTATGTGGGCACACATTTTTAATGAGGTGTAGTTTTAGTCCCCAGTGTTTCATTGCAACCTTGTCCCACTGTGACTGTGGTTTCTCCGTTCATTGCATAATGCCAGGAGCTGGTTGTGACTAAAGTGCTGGCTTTCATGTTAACCTTGCCTCTCGCTGTCTTGCTGAATTGTTCTGCTGTTTGAGTTAATTTCACCCTTAATTCTCTAGGGTCTTCAGGTCCGCTGTTACGTTTTCTGCAAATGGAGGCACTTTTTTCTTCCTTACATATTCTGCCTGCCTTACCTATTCCCTGGCTGCCTCTCCTGAGTGACACTCATTCTGTCCCCAGCAGGACGGGAAAGGGCTGAGAGTCACGCAGGCTGACCTTGTCCCTGATCCCCGGGAGGCCCCAGACTTCTCCTTACACAGATGCTATCCCAGGTGTGGACTCTGTGTGCACCAACTCTTACCTTCTCAAGAGTTAAATAAGGAATAGGTGTTGGATTTTGTCAGAGAACTTTTAGCATTTCCACAAATAACTTGGATTCTTTTGCTAAACTTAATGGTATGGTGACGTGTATTTATATAGCTTCTAATATTTAATCACCTTGGAATTTCTAGCACAAATCTCATGTATTCGTGATGTATTTTAATGAAATTTTAGTCTGTGTCACGCTGATCTTCCATTTCCTTCCTCCATTCTCTGCCTTTATCAGATTTAATTAAACTTGCATGATAAAAATTTGGAAATTTTCTTTCACTTGGTAAGCTTTGGAATAGTATGTATGCCACATAAAACACACAGCTCCGAGTAACTTAGTGGCTTTGACTGTGATGCAGCCACTTCAAGGTCAGCTCTCTGGATTCAGGGTAGCAGGTGTCTGCTGGTGTCCAGCCCCGGAGCTAACAGAACCCCAGAGGACCCATCCCACTCCGGGCTTTGCTGAGTGCTCCTTTGATGGAGGGAAACTATGTTCTCTTATGTGTTCACAGCCTATGTGCTCTCCCTTTAGTGACTCGGAGATGGAAGGAAACTGTGCTCTTAGCCTTCCAGGAGATGACAGACAGTGAAATGCTGTGCAACAACTAAAAGTAGCCCATGGGCCAGGGCAGAGGAGCACCGTGTGGATTAAAGACAACACACCAAGACCAGAGAGCTAATGGTGAGTGTTCTTTACACAGTCTAAAAGAACATCTTGAATAGTGTGAGATCTGAGTCAGAGTCTGCAAACTATGAATGACTGTTTTTTACCTCATCCACCACTAGTGTTCATTATGTTCTTGGAGTTCCTTCAGCCCACTGCTGGGGCTCTTGTGAGGGCTGGAAATATATTGTTCTTACCCTCAAAAATGGGATCTGCTGGAAATGGCTGGCAGGTGGAGCCCTGTTTTGACTGACAATCAGTTGTTCCTGAAAACCCTGGGGTTGGGGCCTGATTTCAGTTGTTGGATAACGACAGCCCAAATGTTTGCTTCCTTTCCTGGGAAATAGCGTTATTAACAGTTATCAAGTGAGTTGTGCCAGTCTGGAGACAAGCAATCCAGACATCTGGAGCACTATCAGCAACTGAAATGTGAGCTCATTTCTGGCCCTAGAAAAGAATGACTGCTAAGAACAGGAATCTGGGGCCAGGGATGTAGCTCAGTGTCTCAACTGCCCTGCAAGTGAAAGGTCCTGAGTTCCATGCCCAATATAGGAAAGAAAAAACCTGGAAATCTGGTTCCTACTCATGTGATGACCCTCGTATCAGTGAGGATGGTGTCTCTGGTCAGTGTCACATACCAGAGTGGGTTCTGGACGGAGACAAAGGAGACATCAGGAGGGAGACTGGCTACACCGGTCAGTAGCAGTCCTACTCCAGACTTCCTGTTCTCACTCACAAAATAATACAAAGCATTTCATGAAATGAGGTAAAATATAGGGTGACATACTTTGTCATACCTGAAAAGGTGCTATTGATACCCTGGGTGCTCGTATACAAGCTCACTCGTCCCATTCAGGAGGGCCTGGGACTTAGTTCCTTCCCGAAGGTTGCACCCCCAGACACCATTGCCTTGGGATTAGGAGTGGGAATTTGGGAGGGAGTGTAATAGCCAGAGTCCAAGAATAGCCTAGGATTTAAATATTAGACTAGTATTTATAATAAAAATACTTTAAATCCCTGTAAAAACGCCTCAGCAGTTATCTCTGCTCTAGAAAATAGCTGTTACTCACAACTAAAAGATCCAACTAGAGGGGCCACAGCACAGTCCTCAGAGTCTGAGGCATGTGACGGTGAAAGTCTCGATTCCCCTTCATTTGTGTCTTCTCCTAGGTTTAACCAACGTGTCACTGACATCGCTGAGCTGCCTGCATCACCACGGTGGCCCGTAGCACCTCCTGGTCAGCCTGTCCCTGCCCAAGGAGAGACGAGACCCTCCCTGTTGCCACTGACCCCAATGTGGCACAGACGAAGGGGCCGGACAAGCCCACAGCTCCGAGTCTCAGAGGGCGAGGACATTTCTGCTTAGGCTTCAAACGCCAGGCAGCTCACGGCTCCTCTGGGGCGTGGAGGGTGCACTTGGGAGCCACACCAACACCAACCTGCCTCACTCTGCAGCAGGAGTGTGGGCTCCTCCCCAGGCCTGCCACTCTGAGAGCCACACTCAGCCCCACTTAGCCAGAGCAGGCAAGCTGTCCTCACAGCCTCACCGGGGAGGCAGCAGCGTGGCCTTGAACACGAGGTCCAGCCTCCCACCGCACTTCGTGTAAAGCCTGGAGCCAGAGTAAACCAGGAGAGTGGCACAAGGCGGTGTAGACTCAGGCACAGCCGACCAGCACCGGCCCAGCTGCTGCCACTGAGCTCCTCCGCCCCGGGAAGAAAGCAAAGATTTCGAGGATCAAAGCTGACACCAGGGGCAGGCGTGGTGCAGAGGGGAGGCTGCTCGACTGAGGACTGGCAATAATTTTCTTTAAATTGGATTGAAGGGGATGTTAAGCAGAAACACCAGGCAATCTGCCGTGGCTGTTTTGAAAGCCTGGCGTGCCTCATTGTTATCATCACCAGTCTATTTTTATAGCATCGCTCACATAAGAAACATCCAAGTGGAGAGGAGAACGGAGTCCCGGTGGGAGGCTGTTGGGAGAGGGGAGCTGGGAAAGCTGTCCAGGGGTGCATGGTTCTGAGGACCCATTTCCCGGCCAGGAGTCCCGCAGCCGCAGGGTCAAGCGCCTTTAGGAGTGAACGGTGTAAGAAGCCAGCAATCTCATCTCATAAGCATGTGTAACGTGCAGGTGGGGAAGCCCGCAGCTGTGACAGGCACATACTCCTAGATGACTGCTGCTGTCCTGAGAACCCACCTCTCCCTCCCCAGCTCACCCAGCCAAGCACACAGCAGCCCTGCTGGCAAGATGGCTGCTCCTCCCGCTGGGTCTGTAATAAGGAGTTTCCGCTTCCTGACGCCCTGCATCCGGTTATGCCTTCCTGTGACAGGGAAGGAAGGGGAAGTCCCGGTGGCAGCAGAAGCCTTCGCAGCCCTGAGCCTGCAGTGGACCCCTGCGCACCACACAGCTTCGAGGGAGAGCAGGACTCTCTGTGCCTGCCTGACTTCACTATTTCACAGCGTCCTGCTGCTGAGTTCCTCCCCAGAGCTGCGGCAGTCTGCTCAGGAGATGACCTGGGACAGCCACGGAGCGGAAGAACGAATGGGCATGGGGACAGAAGGCGGAAGGAAGTTACTGCTGTGGGCAGCTGAGAGTGAACCCTAGCAGAGAACTCACTCGAGAGAGCTCGGGGAAGTCCAGGGCCGAGGGGCAGGGAGGAGGCATTGCCACCAACTCGGTCGGCATGGGCTCTGAGCTTTGGAAGAGACATAAACTCTCTGGTGTTTCTGGCTCACCTTACAGACAGGCAACCCAACCTCGGGGTCCTGGAGAGAGCTCATGGCAATCACCACTGGTTGGAAGGAGGTCCTGTTTCCTGAAACAGAAAGGGTAGGGGATGTAGCTCAGGACCTGAGTTGCATCGCACCATGGAAAGACGCTACAAACACTGCTTTCCCCCAACTGACTGTGTGGGCGACAACCAGCCCATCACCGGCCTCAGCCAAACTGAAGGCTGATGCAGGATGTGACAGCCCACCAGGGCTGCGATTTGGAAGAGATCTCCCCACAGAGTGGCCGCACCCCTCTTGAAAGCCTGTTTCCAGGGCTGGGAGGAAGTCTCCTAGATGGGATGACGCAGGTTGAGCTTGTATGGTGCCAACCCGGTCCCAACCAAAGTCACATTTGTCTGTCAGAAGCCACCCAGGGCTCTGGAGAGAGGGTTCTTCAGTCTACATTGCTGAGCTGCCTCCTGGTTTTGTGAGGTTAGCAGACATTTTCTGACCCCTTCTTTCCGAGGACCCAGTCCAGTTTTGCCAGCTGAACTTTGATTGTCGGAGTCCCTGTTGCTGTTCTCCCCGGCCTGTCACCCCCAGACCGCCCTCCAGAGCACAGAGGCCGCCCCTGTACCCGAGTCCCATGTGGCAGAGTCTGCCAGAGTCTGCCACGCTGCAGGTTCTGAAGGCCAGTCTGCTTCTCACACGCCTTTGTACTTCCCCGCGCGGTCTTTGACATGAGCAGGAACATGAAATTTTGGTGGCACTAACAAGCCCAGAAAAGGCAGCAGCCTAGAACCCAGGAACCCACCCGGCCTGCACCTGGGGTCTCAGCACTCCTGATCTTCCCCCAGGACGCGGAAGCCACATCCGAGTCATCTCCGCAAAGCCATCGCCCGGGAGGAGCAGCCCAGGGCTGTTCTGCCTGCAGCCGAGCCCGGGGACCTGGCTCTCCTCGGCGTCTGCAGCAGCTCGGCCTAGTGCTCAGGGCAGGATGAAACCTGGGGCGCACATCTGCCTTCTCTGAGGCTCACACGGAGGACCGGCTGGCTGACCTGCTTGTGGTCCACCTTGGAGAGCTTTGCTGTGGGAGAGGCTGCAGGGCAGCCAGGCTTCCACATCAAGGAGGCCTCAAAAGCTCTGCACCCCCGAACATCAACAGGACACGAGGCGTACCCAGAGTGGAGACTGTCCTCGGTGTGGCAGCAACTCTGACACCCTGAGGCTGCCTCCCGCGTCAGCAGCCTTTCTCACGTGGGGAGCGTGGCGTGGCGCGGCCCGGCCTCGTGCCAGGGGTCAGAGTTTTCTGTGATATTCTCACGTGCTCGGCTGGTCTGTATTCGGGTATGTACTCTAGGTCTGAGGGGTGTCCACCTGTGCCTGCCACTGTGGAGGACACGAGGACCCAAGGTATCATCAAACATACATTGAAGATTTACATTTTTAAAAATGTATTACAGCGCCAGGGATTTAACTCAGTGGTGCCTCTGCCTGACTGCACAAGGTCCCGAGTTCAATCCCTGGTACCAAAACACAATGTATTATAGTAAAAGGAACCTTAGCCCACTCCTCAGAAAATACCCTCCCCGCTCCAGACACACGCATCCCACCATCCCTGCCCCTTTCTAACGCAGCTCTGGAGTCCCCTTTCTTGAGTGTCTTCAGGTGCACGATCACAGCTGCCTGGATGTCCTGATTTTATTCAAAACATCTCTCGTTCATGATTATTTTTTGACTTCACAGAAGAGCCAGATGTTGTACAGTGCCATACCTGGTGAACAAGGTGGAAGAGAATGCGCTGTCGTGCTTTTTATTGATTTATTTTTAATTTGATTAATTTTTGTTTTGTTTTGTTTGTTACCGGGGATTGAACTCAAGACCTTGCACTTCTGAGGCAGGTGGCGGCAGGGGCTAAGTCCCCGGCCCAGTCATGTATTTTTGAGCCTGCTCTCCCATTGGATGGCACCTGCCAGCAACATTCTATTTTTGATCATGCCTCATAACAACACTCAGAAAAAAGGACTCCAGAGCTGCTTCAGAAAGACGTAAGAAGGTGGGACAAGTTCGTCTGAAGTGAGGGGAGGATCCTGAGGGGTCGATGGCAATGTGTCTTTACTGCGATGTATTTTTAGTGCCAATCTTCATGGCATATTTTGATCACACCTTGTGGCTGGCCGATTATTCCTGATAGGATGTGAACTTGCTCTCTGTCTTTGTGCGTTGCTTGGCTTAATGGTTGACCCCAGCCCCAACACTGGGAAGAAGAAACACAGTAGAGTGTGCTGAAGTGTGGGGTCCTGGCCTCCGAATGAGGGCAGCTCAGACACTGGTGAGGTCCTGATGGTCCGAAGGGGTGAAAATGGGACCCTGGGAGGAAAAGCCGCCAGACGAAGACACCAAGGCCTGCACAGGGGATGCACTGATGGTTCTGTCCACTCCACAGCCACAGGACGGAAGGGGCAGACTGAACCTCGGGGAGCTGGCTGGTGCTCCAGAGCCGGGGCTCCCAGGCAGGGTGGGGCGAGGAGACCCCACCATTCCGGCTCCTTCCCAGCTGCAGAACCAGGCTGGGAATCAGCACCTTACCTGCTCTCACCCCAGCAGAGCATTAATTAAGACAGGGCTCTGAACCACACAGCTCCTTAGGCCTTCGTCAGAGTAATCCTCAGCATGAGAGGCACTGGAGGTAGAGACTTCATTAAGATTTATGGGAAGTGTAAAACCACACTTTAACTGTTAAACGAGAAAGTCTAAAACCTGAGAATGAGTGGCAGGGGAGGATGGAGAAATGATTAATCTACCAAATGTCTGCAGCAAAATTGTGTTAGAAGACAAATGGAAAACATCTGGCTGAAAAGCCCGGTGGCAAACACGTGGGGTCTGGGGGCCCTCAGCTACGACAGGAGGAAGGAGTCCAGAATCACCGCACTGGGTGGCTCCGGACAGATCCCCAGCCAGAAAGAAGAGGTGTTCTTAGATTATATGGGTTGATGCAAGAAGAGTTACACAAAATATACCTAGAAGAAAAATCAAAAACTGTGCGAACTAGACATAAACATCTGGACAAATTTTAAAAAGCACAGAATCTCAGGGAATCCCCTACAGACATTTCCAAACAGGCAGTCACTGAGTGATGGACAAACTCTCTCCTTCCTCTCCACACTGGGTATTTTGTAGATGCCTCTTCCGCCCCAACATCTGTGTCCTTGTGCACTTTGCCCACAGCACTCCATCACGCGGCTGGGCCTCCGTCTGAAAACAGCAAAGGCGTCGTGGAGACTGCACACCTCCATCCTCACGGCGGTGGCCCCTCAGGCTGCGGGGAGCCTGTCCCCGAGGCGTGGGACACAGCGAGCTGCCCGCTCCACTCCGGCCAGGTGCCCCTCGGTCGCCCCTCCCGCGTCCAGGAGCTCTCTGCCAGCGCGGGCAGATCCAGACCGCAGGCAGAGAGGGGCAGGAGCACTGTCGCCTCCTTTCCCTCCAGGCGACTTCTAAGTGAGGAATGTTCCAGCAGAATAAGAGCAAGTGTGCCGGCGAGCCCGCTTCAGTCCAAGGCAGCGAGGATGGAGGATGGATGATCGGTGTCCTGGGGAATCCGTGTGGAGGCGGCGCGAAGGCATGGTGGGGACGGGGCGCTGCTGGGACCGGGGAGACTCGGTCACCCAGGAGACCCAGGCCAGGGGCGGGGGCGCGGCCTTTGCGGTCTGGGAATGCTCAGCTTGGCTGGT
>NW_022900923.1:1614280-1716044 GCF_012274545.1 Fukomys damarensis | reverse complement strand
CTAAAGGCGAGCGCGGCCAGAGCTCCCACTCCTCACGACGCCGCGGAGAAGCCTTTGCCAGCTCAGGGTCGGCTTCCCGGCCTGCTGCACCGCGAGCCCCGCGATTCCAGGCCCGATCTCCAGCAGGGCAGTTCAAGCAGGGCAATGAGAGCACAGGGAAACCAAGTCGCCCCCCGCCCCGGTGAGTCCGCGACCCGCGCTGCCCCTGCTCTGCAGCGTCCTCTTGAGCTCTGGCCCGCAGCCTGTTAAGTTCTTGGGGGGGGGGGAAGCCCTTCCCCGCTCGCCACTGCAGACCCAGGGCACACAGTAAGTGTTCAGTTAAAAACATTCACTGAAGAAGTAACTGCACACTTTAATGATACTAATTCCACCTTTTCTACCCCGAATCAGTGAATTCACATACATATAAATAGTCAAAATGTGAGGTCTTGGGAGTAGGTGAAATAATTCACCAATCATCTATTGTTATTATAAACTTGTTCTGTGTGATGCATACATGATACTAGGCTCTCAGTCACTGAAAATCTAATGTCAGTTTTAGACTCAAAAGCAGCACGTACTGCTTCTGGAAGGAAAGTGAACCATTCCGCACCGAATTCCCACCACTTACGGGCTCACGGCTGCTCACAGCTCTTTCACTTCAGTGAAGCCACACGACTCCAGGAGGGATCACTCCGGGACTTATCAAACAGCGTTCAGGGCAGTGTGCGCTTCTGCACTGCCCACACAGGGGCTTAGAAAATCACCGAGGAGTCGTGTTTACTAGAAAATGCCAGCTAGAGGGAGCTGCGTGTGGGCACCTGGGTGCATGGTCCCTGGGCTCCTCAGTGCAAAGTCAGCTACATCCCTGGGGAGGCAGTCACCCCTTGGTACACCCATTTTATAGCAACAAATGCACGCCAGCTGCCTCCTGCCCTGGCTGTGCCGTGGACTGGCCAGTCTTGGCGCTGCACGCATCAAGGGGGAAAGCAACACCCCATGCCCAGCCTTGCAGACCCTGTCCTTTGTTCCTGCCTCTCCTCCAGGATGATCTACTTGCTACCAGTTCCAGCTCCTAGGAAGAGCGTTACTCCTGTTTTCAACTGTTTATCTGTACTTGCAAATTTGAAATATCAGGATGTGATATTTGTACACATTAAAAATATATTTTCATTCAATATATCCAAATCTTCCTCCTGAAGCATTTTCAGTTTTAGGTACCCTATAAAGTGGCTGAAACCTTTGTGGCCAAAATGAAGTCAAAGTGGTAAACAGGCCACTTCGTGGCTGACTCCGTCCGTCTCCCCACTGGACACATTTTGAGGTGGAACAGGGCTGGGAGAAGCTCTTCTGTTGGGATGCTTGCTGCAGAAGGAAAGATGGGAGGAACTCGGCTGTCACATCTAGAAGCCTTTATAGGCTGGGTGGTCCCCGGAGCTCCGGGTTTGTCCTGTTTCAGCCCAGCTCCCGCTCTCTATGCAAGGCCTGTGCAGCCAGAGCTCTCGACACCCTGCTCCCAGCCCAATCCATTCCCATCCAGGCCGAGTCTGCTTTGAACGCCTCCCGATTAGCATGCGGCAGCACAGACCGTGCGTTCAATAGATCAATTAAACAGCTGCACTGCAGAGAAATCAGCTCCCAAGGGTCTCATTTTTCTGCCCTTCCTGGGTTGGGAGAAACATACACATATATTTTTCCTTGTAAAAAAGGACTCCTCTATAAACATATGAAATGAGGCAGTTAAAATATTGCTCTGGAAGTGGATGTAAACTCTCCTTGCCATTTCTGTCCACCTGGTAGTCACTGTCTCGGAACCGCAGAGGCCCCTGCCCTCTCCCTGAAGGCACATGCCCCAAAAGTGACCATGGGATAGAAGTAGTGAGCTGTAAAGATAGATCTTTTACTTATTACCCCAAACTAGGGTTAACACATTTTGGGGATGGGAATAAACCGTGATGCAGCACCCTGCCATCCTGTGCACCCACATCCCGCCCCCGAGCAGCCGCACAGGAGGGCACCACGTGTGCAGCTCCTTCGGCCAGTGTCTCCTCCTGTTTCAGGAGAAACGGCCGCTACTTCCTTTGGGAAGATAAATAACCACCGTGTGTCTCAGGGCTCATCCCGCCTGGCTATGCTCACTCTTCCCGCTGTTGGGAAGGTGACCGGTCCTTGAGGGACAACAAGTGTGGCGGAGCCCTGTCCTCTGGCAGGGACCACGAGCTCCCCTCCCTCCCGCAGTGAGCGCACTGCCTCCCGCAAGTTCCTCTGCCACTGGCGGGTTCCTCATCAGCAAGTGGGGTTCACCTGTGCTGTGTAGGAAAACAGGGATCCACAGGGGAGACATGCAAAGACCCCAGGAAATGCGAGAAGCCAGAGATAGTGCTGCATGTATATGTAACATGCTACACTCAGGATAAAGCTGAATTTACATATTGGGCCCAATAAGAAATTAACAATAAATAATAATAAAAGAGTGGTGATGATAACATACTGTAATGTTATACAGAGGTTCTCTCTCTCTTTCTCTGTCTCTCTCTCTGTCTCTCTCTCTCTCTCTCTCTCTCTCTCATCCAGACAAACATCTATACTACACTTTCAGACCCCAGCTCCCCAATAGACCACTGTGGTCACAGAGAACTGCTCTATTAAACTCTTGCCAGTCTGGTTTGTTGCAGATTTTTCTGGATCAGTTGGAACAATCTCTTTCCTGTAGGTTATGCTTTTGTGGAGATGTTAAGCACAGAACAGTTTGAAATCCAAATGTGTGATAGACCGGATTCTCTTGAGACATCTCTCACAGCTTCTGCCCCTAGAAAGCTCCCACCTCTGGAGGTTTTAGATGACTTATTTTTATTACTGTCTTCTAGGTTTTTTGTGGTTTTCGTTTTAAATAGTTAATTCATGTTTTTCCAGTTCGAACTAACTTCCGTAGCCTGCAGGAAGAACCTGCTGAGCAGGTGTGTGGCAAGGCCATTTCCCTGAGTGACACTGGCCCACTTTGCCACGCACTGAGTTCTGTCCTGGAAGAACCGGTTTCGGAGAGGGCTTCGTGTCTTCTTTTAACCTCACTGTGTCACATTTCCTGAGCTCTAAAAGCCTGTCCCCTGCCCTCCGTGAGAAGTGCTATGTGTCCTTACCCACCAGAGGGGAACCCAGAGGCTGCCACATTCCAGTGGTAACTCAGGTCTCAGCCCGCCCTGCTATCCTGGGCTGCCTGTGCTGGAGAGAGTTTGGAGAAAAAGAAGTCACACCTGCACATGGGCAGACTTAGCAAGCCCTATCTCCGGGGCTCGGGAGGACAGTCCCATTAGGACTCAGGCAGTGTCATGATGCCCCAGTGGGAGTGGAAGGGGATCCCAGCACCCAGGCGGTCTCCAGGAAGCCCAGTCGGCACTGACATCCCCAGCCAACATGGCCTTTCTCCACGCTGCAGGGAAGTGGACTGGGAGACCCAGCTCTGTCCCATCCTGTCTGCACAGCAGAGCTCGGGGATGGGTTGCTGCCCAAGCCCCACAGGACACTCAGGCCCACCCCATTCCCCTGAGGTCCTCATGCCCAGGGCCGGTCAGTCTCTTGATGGTGCCTTCTGCTCCATGGGCTGCACTGTGGCAGCCACACATCACCCTTCTGCCCTGAGCTCTCCACAGAACCGATCCTCTGCAGCCTGTGCATGCTCACACAGCCTCATCCCCTTCTGAGGAACCTGCTTGTGGCAGAGGCCCTGAAGAGGGCAGTTCCTACAGGACGGCTCAGACGCACTGTGCCCCATCCCAGGCTGCAGACCCGTGTCCTGCTCACTCTGAGCACAAAGGCTGAGCCAGGGCTGAGAAGTGTGGCCCACCCCGGAGGCCGCTCCTCTGTCCTGGGAGGCTGGGCACTTATCAGACCGTCTGAGGAAAGGGGCAGAGGGTGTATTGGGATTCCAAGGAGGGAATCTCTCTCCTCCAGAGAAAAGCCACTGCTGACATTTCATCGAATCTGTCTCATTGCATGTCCATGCATATTTTAAATAGCTGAGGTAGTAAGGATAAAATGTCACACACATCCAGCAGGTCCTCTGGACGTGGAGAAGGGCCTTGGAGTGGCCACTTCGCCCCTCAGCCGTGCGTCTGTCCCTCTGAAGCAGCGTGGTGGTGGAGCTGGCCCTGTGTGGACAAAGCACCAGCCCCAGTGAGCGCTATGCTATTCTTAGGGCTGGAGTAAGCAGGGTTTATTTAGAGGTTCTGGGAGGTCCAGGCAGAGATCGGGAAGGGGGAGGGTCAGGTTCTTCCCCGCATGTCCCCTGGGGAGCAGCCAGGTGAGGGCAGGACAGGGGACCAACGGGCAGTTGGGGGCTCCCGTTGATACCTGTCTGCTATTGGAAGGGTCACACGATGGTACTCAGTGATGGTAGGAATGGCAGGTGGCCACAATGCTGGAAGCAGGGATGGCCTGGCTCCCAGTGTCACTCCTGTCCCCTGGCCCGGGACAGCTCCTGTCCATCACCTCAGGCCCTAGTGCCCCAAAGGGAGGCAGAGTGCCATGCTTGTCCACTTGGACTTATCTCTATTAAAAGAAACTTTGCTAATGTCACCTGGGAGAAAAATAAAACCCCCGGCCAGAGAGGGCATTATTTTAAGTCGACACAGTTTATATTTAGCAGCTGGGATTATGTACCTTGGGAGACATGAAAGAAGAGGAAGCGAGACAGGAGCTGACCCCGGCCAGATGCCGTCACCAAAGGGCCCACACTCGTCCCTGGTCCCCCGGGCCCAGGGAGGAGCTGCTGGGCCCGAGGGGACAGGCCGGGCCACGGTGCTGACCACCAGCCAGCCGCGTGGGTCACCAGGACGAGAGCCGTGTTGGAAAACCGATGCCGTGTCCCGAGGAGACCCGGAAGGCGTGGGCAGGAGTCACCACCCTGCAGGTGGCCTCAGGCTGAGGACTCTGATTATCTGCAGAACTGAGTAATCCCACTGGACAGCAGCGTCCAGCCAACTCTTGGAGCTGTGACCCACCATCGTCCCATTTTCTTCAGTGAAATCACATGAAATGTGCTAGCAGCCTTGGACACTCAGTACAGAAGTCATTAACAGTCACCAGGAATTTTGTAAAATCTAGAAAAATTACATTAAAGTATTTAAAAATTCCTACACTGAGAAAAAACCACTGTTAATATTTCATCAAATATGCTTCCATTACATGTCTGTGCATATTTTAAATAGCTGCGGTAATATGGACAAAATGTCACACACTGTCTTTTCAGCAAATATCAGTCCATGCTTTTACTACGCAAGCAGCTTCTCTGTGGCCTCAGGGAACACTGCCCAGGGTGAGGCCCAGTCCCATCAAGTGTTCAGAGCTTGCTTTGCAAATGAGAGCAGAGCACGCTGCCCAGGCTGTGAACAGGAACCCACGCTGCCCAGGCTGTGAACAGGAACCACCACCTGCTAACGAACAACCGTCCCCAGTGTCTGAATCACTACAGAGGCAGGGAGAGGAGCTGTCAACCCAGCCCTGAGAGAGAGAGTCCCACTCTGTCCCCAGAGTCATGATCAGGCCCCCGACTCTCAGGACAGGACCAAGATGAAGAAAAGCATTTCAGAGCCACGGTCACAGCCACCCTGCACAGCAGGCCCACCTCACAGCTTATCACAGCTCCACCCAGAGGGCTAAAGGAGGGCCTGAAAATATGGATGCAGTGAAAATGAAAGGAAAGAAGAAAAGATTAGAGGTCTTGCATGGCGTTGAAGTTGATGACAGCTCTCCAGTCTGACAGCCAACTCTGCAGACACCATTCCAGGGCTCCCTGCCCACAGTGCGGGGAGGCCACCACCTAGCAGCAAGCTCGGGAGGCAGACCGTGGACAGTGTGGTCTCCAGTGGAGGGCTGGGCTCCCAGGCTTCTCCCAGAGGTGGATGGGACAGGTGGGCTCAGGTGAGCGCCTGCTCTGCACTTCTGCCCACTGAGACTGCCCTGGACGCTCAGAACCCATCCTGTGCCCAGATGTGGCTGCTGGGAATCAAGCTGTTAAAGCTCGAGGGAGGCTGTGATTCAGGACTAGGGCAGTCAAGTTCACTCTGCAGCATCTGTGCCTATGCTTGGTACCACACGGACTGCCCCAGAGGCAGCGATGGTCCGGCATGTGCCTCCGGGGACCTGATGACTAGAGTTGTGCAAGGGTCAGCTCTGCTCTGGCCTGGCCACCTTCCCAAGGTCACATCAGCACTCCTGGGCTCCTGTCCTAAGGTTTCAGGATCTCTGCTCCGTTGGCTCCAGATGCTGCTGGCCTCGCTGCCCAGCGGCACCTCCTGCTTGTGGCGTCCAGCACATCCTGAAAACAGCTCTGCCTCAGGGCATTGGACAGCTGGCACAGGATGCAGGGGTGGGGCCCAGCTATCAGCCCAATCTGCTGTCCACTGACAGCCTGGGCCTGAGACGAAGCAGTCACCTTGCCTGGGGTGGCCGTGCAGGGCAGCAGACCCTTTCCTTCCTGCCCAGGAGGGCTGCCGAACTCTCTCCAGGTGACAGGAACATGCTCGTGCCACCTGGAAATGCTCTGCTGCAGCACCAAAGTCACCTGACACTGAGGCCAGTATCCCAGGGTGGGAGGGACAGTACTGAGAGCCCCCCCTCCACCCCGAAAGAGGCCTCGTCCCCTTCGTGGGTCTAGAAAATGTCTGTGATATCACATCCCAGAGACAGTGGGAGCCACAGAGAATGGCCACCAGCAAGACAAGAGCCCCAGGGGTCAAGGCCACGCTGGGGCGGAGTCATGGGGACACACAGGCACCTCTGGCCCTGCAGAAATGGAGCTGCACCACACAGCTGCCTGCCCCAGGCTGCAGTGGGCCTGGTATCTGGAGGACCAGCCTCCTGCACCTGCCTGGGCCACCAGCTCGGCACAGCCCACAGCCCCCGAAGCTTCCAGGACCACGCATGGGAGGTAGGGTGTCACTGTGTGCTTGGGGCCCAGACTCGAGTGCGCACTCTGGATTAGGACTTTCCATGTTTCTCCATGCCCCACCCATTCTGACGTCATCCTCGCCACCCACAAGCTCACCCTCTGCTCAGCTTTGTTCCTGAGAGGTGTTTCTGAGGCTCTAGCTCCTCCTCCCTGCACCCCAGGCCTCAGTCAGGATTGCCTGCTTCTGTCCAGATGGCTTCACCTGAAAGCCCATCATGGTGGACGGTGTGGACATTGCGACCGTATAGCTGCAAAGACCACACACACACACACACACACACACACACACTCTCTCTCTCTCTCTCTCTCTCTCACTTCTGTCCATATGAGGGATGAAAGTTTAAATTACAAAATAAAAGTTAAAAAATCACAATTAACCGTTCTCAAAACACCCTCCCATTTCAAACTCCCTTACCCTGTCACTCGTCATTCTTGGCCCTTTCTGAAGCAGATCTGGAGCCCTGCCCGAGTCTTTTATGGGCCATGATGAAAACAACACACAGTGAAGTCTCTGCTGAGCGCCACCCGTCTGAAAGGCGTCTGAAAGGTGGGCCCACACAACATGGTGCGTCCTTGTTCACCTTCTTCACCAGATTGGCACCGCGAGACTTCTGACTCTTCCCCAGGGTCAAAGCAACCATGAAGGAAAACATTTTGAATTCAATTCAGGACAAAAGGCAGCCATAGCAGTGCAGCTAAAGGCGCTCAGGAAAGAGGATCCAGAGCTGCTGCAGAAACTGGCAAGGACATGGGGGGTGAGTGTGTCCAAAGCAGGGGAGGATTTTGATGAGGACTAATACCAAGGTATACTTTACTGTAACACATTTTCTTTTTTATTTTAAATTCAGTCATATTTTTATCAGAACTTGAATATGTACTTATATACATGTATCTATGTGTGTGGATGTGTATAAACTATGTATATACAGAGTCCACCAAAAAATGTAGACAACAGGAAAAGAAAAACCAGCGTAAGTATTTGAATATTAAATTTGAGCCACCACGAGACCCATGCTGCTTACCTTGGGTCTCTACAGTTACAAGAGGTGCTCAGAGTGGTGGCTTCAGCTTTCAGACATTTATTAGCACAGTGAGCCACTGAACTGTATATATATCTGTTGGCAGACTCTGTACAAAAACGTCTTTCCGCAGCACAATGCCAGCTTTGGTACAGTGAGATGACTGGAGGGGCCTGGGGCCGGGCGGCGTCTCGGCAGCCTGTCCACTCTAGCCCGGGCCCGCTCCCAAGGGCTGTGGCAGACCAACCTGTGCAGGGGTCTGTGGAACAAGACTCGGGTGAACGGTGCCGCAGGAATTCAGCCCCACAAGCTCCCCGAGTGTCCGTTTCTCCCACCTGTGTCTCCTCTGTCCCTACCCACACAGGCAGGTCCTCCTGGGGACGGGACTGTGACACAGTACCAGGTCCCGACTTCTCCAGGCCTGCTTCCTCATGGCACTAAAATGTAAGGCAAGTCCACCCCTAAGTTTGCTGTGCTCATTAGGTAAATCGCAACTCAAATCACTGCAGCTTCGCTGGCAGTTTATCAGTCAGGATGCGTTACCTTGTGTCTGTCACTGAAAACAGTAGCGTGGGGGGGGGGTCTTCCGTGCAGGGGAAGAAGCAAGGAAACCTTCCACAGACCAGCTCTGCGTGCCCCACTTTGTATGGAGTGGTCCGAGGACGCTGGGTGAGGCTGCCCCTGACTGACCGCCTGGAAGTGACCAGAAGACCTGCCACGCACACGGAAAGCAGGCGCTGCAGAGAGGTCACACGGGCTTGGGCACTGGGATGCTCAGCGTGCAGCGAGAACATAGCCTCGGTCCACACATCACGGCTGACATGAGCAAGAACCCATGTTTCTGTGCTTTGGCCCCAGAGGAGGGAGCTCTGCCATGCGGAGAGAAGTCAGAGGCGGACGGACTTGAGCCAGAAAGGGCTTTCTGGTCACCGGAACTGCAAAGGAGAAGGGGCAGCACCCTCTGCCCTGGCCTTTCTGCCTGCAGATGGAGGTCAGGTCTGTGGAGGTCGCATGAGGACTGCGTGGGTCGGCTGTGCCCTCCTCCGCGACAGCGCCAGCCTGCTTGGAGAGCCGATCCATGAGCAGGCGGCTCCGTCCACTCCTAAGCTGAGGTGTCAGGGTCAGTCACCAAAGGTGCCGCTTCCACCCCATCTGTGCCCTTCAGCTAAGGTGCTCTGTGGGGCATGACCCTTAGGAGACCTGTGCCGCGCGGAAGTGACCAGCCGTTTGAGCGCTACGACTCCAGGTTTCTCTGCGGCCTTCCTGACTCGGAATCAGTGAACGTCCTGGTCTACCTGGCCACTTCCAGAAGCCCATTTTCAATTCGTTTCAAGCTCAACAGTCTCTGCAATTTAACTCGATTAAACACAGCACAGATTTAATTGGAGCTTTAGCTGCAAATTAAAAGAAAGGATCCGTAGAATTGACTGCTCTGTAAATGTGGTTCAGCTCAGCACGCTAATCGTTCTTTTACTGAGACAGCATGCTGGGTAGACATTAAATCGTGGTTCACACAGCAGAACAAACAAACGGTGTGTGGGCCTCTGCGTGCCCGCTGCGATGATGCCACACGAGTAATGACCAGCATTTGAGGGCATCGCTCATCACTGGCTTCGCCCACTTCCTCAGCAATCAACTGGGAGCCGATTCCCCACTCCCACCCGGTGCTCACAGCTAAGGGCCCGGGAGCACCACCCTTTTCTAGATGTTTGCTGCGGCTCGTTCACCTGTCCTTGCTGTTTTGGTTATCCAGAAATCCGGGTGTTCGTGGGGATTTGAAATTCAGTGTGGCTCTATGCTCACGGAAGAAACTAGAAGAAAATGGCACCTCTGTCCAAGTATGCGGCCGACCACTGTGAGGCAGCTTGTTTTCTCCTGGGTGGGGACAGGTGCCTGGGGGCTGGGAGGACAGAGTCAGGTGATACCCGAGGCCTCAGGGTTTCTGGAGGAGGAGGAGCTGCCTTCCGCCTTTGCTCCAGAGCCCGCTTCTGTGTGCTCTCCTGAGATCCGTCCACAGGTAGGGCGACCCTTCGGAGAGGGAAGGCAGGGCCACATCGGTTTTCTGGAAAGTGTGTGGTGCAGAGTGGACGAGCCGGGAGAACAAACTGGAGAAAATAAACAGCTTGGCATCATACTGAAATAATAGCATGAAGAGGCCGTCGTGAAAAAGTGGAACACAAGAAAGACCTGCAAAAGAAAGGCAGGGTTTACTGGTCCCTTGGTTGTGCGGAATGAAGGGAAAGAGGCTCAAAGATGGATCACGCTGTCAAAGGGCAGAGTGAGCAATGGCGCCATTGCCTGGGATCCAGGACTACGGGAGCGAACAGGACCACAGAGACATGCGCTCCGCTTCGGACCTGCTGTGTTTGGGGTTTATGTGCAGCTCTTCGATACAGTTGGGTTCAGAAAGCGGGATGCAGACATCTGGAAATAGGGCTGTGAGACACCGGCCACAAGCACCGCCGGGACACGGATTGAGAGCCACCTGAGCACAGCCCGACGCCCTCACAGATGCCCAGGCTTCAGCAACAAAACTATAAATGTCCACTTCCTAATAAATACACAGTACTCAAGACTGCACAGAGTGGTGTCTCTGTGTTCTCCGCCTTGTCCACGTTTCAGGAATTAAACAAAGCCCAGGAAAGACTCCTGGGGTAGACAGTGACAGCCTCCCCAGAGGTCAGGACCTGCAGCATCCAGCCCCGACCTACTCTTTAGAACCACTGCTGAGGCTCAGATCTAAACTGGCCCCCAAAGTCTCACGTGGCTGGGGGCTCACAGTTATGTGCTGTCAAGGGGCGGGCCCTGGTCAGAGGAGGGACACAGGGGCCTGACGTGGAAGGGTTCCTCTGCCTCCCCAGATCTTCCTTCACTCTCTGCCTCCTGTCCGCCACAAGATGAGCAGCTGTTCCTCCTGCATCCCCTCTGCCATGCCTGGGAGCCAGCAGAATACAGACTGAAAGCACTGCAAACAGTGAGCAAAGTAAACCTCTTCCCTCTAAGCTGTGGGCTGGGTGTCCTCGGTGGCTGAGACACACACCTGTCTCCTCCTTGGCTTCAAGTCCTTTGGGGGGCACGGTGTTGCCTTACACTTGGCCCCTGACTGCTGGAATGGCCTCTCTCCTGCCTCTCTTGAGAGAAGACCTCCACGTCTTCCCGAGACTCAACCCACGTCCACTGCACCAAGCGGCCTACGTGACCGCCCACCCGGCTCGGCCGGCCTCTCTGGTCTCCACACACCACCTGGCCCTTGTGCGCACTCCCAGAGTGGAACCGACAGGACCGACGTTGAACAGGATGGTTCCCAAGCCCCTTTTTCTACTTCTCTGTTAGCATTTTGGGGATAGAAGCTGAATCTTCCTCTGCTCCCACAGAATATCTGGCCCAGCATGCAAGGCTCACCAGGAAGAAGGGAAAGCAAGGAGGGAGGTGGTAGAAGCTACGCAAAGCAAGAAGCCGGAGGGTCCCAGGGCGGCCGCATCCAGGGCTTGAGAGGCTGGGGCCCGGGCGTACAGGGTGAGGGCCAGACCAGGCTGGCACCAGGGCCCAACGGGGCCCCACACATACACCCAGAGTTAGGCAAAGGGTCCAGCTCTGCCGAAGCCCTGAGTGGTGGTCACGGCCATGCTCTCACCGTAAACTCCGACTCCAGCACCCTGCTGTGGTCTCTCTTCTAAAAGAGCACACGGGTTTGTCAAGCACTGAAAGGCCTAAGCAGCAGAGCCCATGCATTATTGCTCGGTGAGCCACCAGGCTGTGCATTAAAGAGAGTGTCACATCTGGTCAGCATTAAGACACGGCCACTTGGCTCTGTAGAACTGAGACAACAGTTTGTACAGACTGTTTAAGGAGTTTGAGTTTGCTTTTGCAAAATCAGCCAAGCTGCAGTATCAGGGGAGCATGGAGAACACACGCGAGGGTGACTCACCTCGGCTGCAGCCCTGGGGTGATCCTGAGAGACAGCACTGCACCTCCACCTTCCGTCTACCCAGAACCCACACGAGGCCCGCGGGGCTCCTGGCCAGGCACCTGCTGCCCAGAGGCTGTGAGCTGCTCCCTCCCTGCCCAGAGCCTGTGACCCTGGACCTTTCAGCACCAGTCAGCCCCAGTGCTGCCCCTCTGCAGATGAAGCAGACCTCCAGGCCCCAAGGCACCTTCCAAGGAGAGCCAGTCCTCGTCAGGAATCGGCATCTCCTGTCACTGAAATGCGCCTCTGCCAAGTGCCTGTGATGATCCAGGAACCTCCCAGAAGCAAGCAAGCAAGGGGCTTAAGGTCCAGGGAGCTGAGGGCAGTGGAAAGGGAAACAGAGTGGGTTTTTCTCCCCATCCTGCCACCTCCTCGTCTCCAGCACTTGCTCCACTTGGATGGCTGCGGGCTGTGAGCAAGCCACCGATATTCCTGGAACAGAAGACGAGCGTAACAGCGTCCACCTACCACACCCTCTCAGGACTAAGCAGAGGCTTTGCAGGCAACCCCGGCCAGGCCGGTCCATAGCACACAGTGAGGTTTCACACCTTCCTGGATAGGGTGAGGGCCCTCAGCAAGACGGTCAGGGTGGAATCTAGCTGTGCTAAGCCAGCTGTCACGCATTTGGCCTGACGCAGATTTCCTGACTCCTCACCTCAGCTCTCTTAGTGGAACCAGGCCCTCTCCAATGGGGTGTGGTAAGGGTTAAACTAAGGACTCTGCCCCAGGCTTAGAACAGTTCCGCAGTGCAGCCCTTTCTTTCCTGGGTAGATGTGGCATGTTTCTGTGGTGTCATGGACCCAAGAGAACATCACTAGGTCCGTGGTGGGTGCTCAGTACCTCCCTGCGAGATGGATGGAGAGATGGACTGATGTGTGGGTGGATGGGTGGGTGGTGGGTGGATACAAAAACTTTTCTTTCAGACAGTGGAGGTCCTTCATGATGCATTTTTGTAAAAGTGTTATTCAGACCAGATGTGCAGGGTCAGCTGGGTGGGAAGCAACTATCTGGGTTGTACAAGACCAGCTGGGAGCAGGAAGGCCTCGGAGCCCTCGACCTGCCTCAGGAGAGCTGTGTCTCCCGCGTGAGTTGTGTGCTGGGTTAGGGTGCTGTCATCAGCCCGCCTTGGAAGGAGCTTCTGTTGAGCATCCGTGGCTAAGGACATTCAGAGACATGTGCCGTGGACTGAGCGGGAGAGCCGAGAGGGTCCCTCATGCTGGACATGAAAGCATCCATGAGGATCATGCAGAGGGACAGCCCAGGGTGCAGGGCTGTGAGGTGATGAAGAACACATCAGGTGGTCACTGCAGCGTCTGGAGGAGCCAGGCCATGTGCCGGGTGTCACCAGGGCAGCACCAATGGCCCGGAGTCCCCAGCAGCGCCATGGGGCGCGGGGCTCTGAGAAGTCATCAGCAGGGAGTTGAAAGTTGGCTTTCTGATGCGAGCCTTAGGTCATTGCTTAGAAGAAGCCTGGACCCCTAAAATGACCACCAGGAAGAGGGAGGAAGGGCAGGGTTGCCAAACCGGACCCGCAAACGGTGATGTGTTATTGGTCTAAAAGAAATTCCTCTGTTGAAGCCGTGTATGAAAGTTAGAGGATGAAGGGGTTTGAACCCATTCCTATGAGGAAGGCTGAATAGCCCGAAAAGAGGAAACAGATAGAGGGGAAGTCTGTGAAAAGGGCAGTGACTCGCTGCCGTGGGGGAGGACGACAGTGGCAGAGGCCACAGGTGCACCGGTGTCTTCTCATTCATTCCTTTGTGGCTTCCATTCATCTAAAATGACAAGCAAGAATCCAAGCACAGAGACGAAACTTACATCAAAGCCCAACTCTATCATTAACCAGCTATGTGATCTTAGGCAATGAGTCTGCTTCTTAATTATTATTCTGCAAAAGCAGGGATAAGACAATGCTTACTGCAAAGTGCTATTTTTGGAATTAAATGAGTCACCACAAGGAAGGTTATTAATGTAGGTTTGCAAATAGTGGGCATTTAGTAATGGTTTATTATTACTGTTATTACTGCTACCATCGAGGACTTTCCACGTGCTCAGAGTTGAGTGACAAAGTGATCGGGGTGAGCCGCTGCTCCCAGACTTTCCACTGCTGAGTGGACACAGCCAGGAGGAGAGCCCCAAGCAGAATGCTGCATATGCAGGGGTTTTATGGAAAAGTTGACCAAGGCCTTGGGGAGAGGAGCAGGGGGCCTTGGGTTCCAGAGATTCCCCTGGGCTGGATGATATTTAGGAGCTTCTGATTCTAAATTTCTCCCTGGAGACAGTGCTGGGTACCTTTGTCCCGGTCCACAGCCAGAGAGGAGGCCGGGTGACGGCCGTCAGAGCTAGGTCACACAGCACTCACTAAGTCTGCACCTTGGTGCCACGTCTGTCTCAAGGGCATGGCCTCCTGCCACGTGGGCGGGGAGAACACTGCGGCCACAGCTGGCCCTGTGGGCAGGGGCTCTGCTTACTCAGAGATGACAGGGAGGTGACGTGTGATCACAGAACATCTGATGAACGTCTGCCCTGAACCCTCACCCAGCTGAAAAGCACTCAGAAAAGAGCCACGTTGGGACACAGCCCGGTCCTGCTGGCTTCTGGGCTCACAGCAGGCCCAGCCCGGACTCAGCCTCAGTGCTATGGCCCTCAGCCTCGCGTGACCTTTGGACCAAGAGCAAGTGTAGCGGCATCACCATAGCTCCCCAGCCCGGAAATGATCTCATCACATAACTAGTGCAGACCTCAGAGGCTGAAAGAAAGAACAGCCCTCACTCCTTTTGGTAGCCGTCCAAGTACTTGGAAATACTACATGAATTGAAATAAAAATGCATGCAATGTTTTTTACTTAATTTGTAATTTAAAATCAATTTAATTAATTTAATGAATAGTAGATGTAATGACTTAACCTTTGTATTTAATAGCCACAAAAGAGCCTTGGTTTCAGTCTGTACAGACACAACCCACTCCAGCAAACTGCCACAAAAGAGCCTTGGTTTCAGTCTGTACAGACACAACCCACTCCAGCAAACCCTGTAAACCCTACGGTCAGAGCCAGAGTTCAGCATCTGTTGCCAGGGTAACCTTTCGGTGTCCACCACGTTTTGGGATGTTGGCTCTGACTCCCCATCTAGAGAAGCGCTATCTCAGAGGTAGAAATCATTCCATCACCCTGTGAAGCTCATGCCCTCGTTCTTATAACATCTAACCATTAGAGGCCACATCTTAGGACCCCAGCACCAGGCTGAGATACTGACAGGACGTCTTATCTAATATAATTCCCACCCCGAATGGTTATCATACCTATTTTGTGAAGAAAGAACTGAAGCTTGTAGAAGCTAAAAATCTTGATGGCCATGAGGCTGTCAGTGATTGTAAATCTGGTACGCAAACCCAGGTCTGTGGGTTCAAAGCCCAGCCATCCACACTGTTGTTCTGTCCCCACTCTGCCGGACACAAAGTACGTTCTCCACAAGTAACCAAGGGATGGTGGCCTGGCCAGTTTTATTGAAAAAAACCTGCTATGATCTACACTGCTTATCCAGAGCAGGTTACAATGGGCAAAAAAGACCCTTTGCGATTCTGGTTCTTGGGAACTCAGGATTCAGATTTTTTAAATTGTTGCTTGTTTAAGGATTCTTCAATGAGGAAATATTATATGTTGGGTAAGGTAATAAAATAGGTCTATATTATATGCCTATATAATATTTTTATTTGGATAAAAATGTTCCTTGCAGTCTTGGTTGAGATCCGGCTGTGTCGTGTTGGGATGGGATTGGGGTGGGAGGAGGGTGATGTGCTCACAGAACAACTTCCTTACATTGACATGGATTCTATTGTCACTTCTTTTTGCCACAAAAGAGAAAACGGCGTCTTCTCTTTAAGATCCTTAAGTATCTTCTCTTTAGTTTTAAAGGAAAAACTACCATGAGGCCAGAGGACCACAGACTTCTCTTCTGCACTGCACTCGGGGTAAACATGCTTTCAACGAATTTGAGTCAGAGCCCGTGAAATGTGGCCAACCGAGTTCACGACACACAGACTCAGTATACTGACCAGCCCCATACCTCTGCCAAACGAACAGGAAACAACTGTTCTTTTTTTAGCTTTATGTCTGGATTTGTTGAGTTGGCTGCTTTCCAAATCTTGTAAACAATACTTTCAAAATTAATTTTGTAAACGCTTTGAAAGAGATCTTGCTACTTAAAAATCAAATTTGAGCGAGGGCAAGAAGCCCCTAAAGTGTCATCCTATGCAGTTTCTGGTGCTGGTTCTGGCCCACTCGGAAGGGTTTGGGACCCTCTGGGTCACAGCGTTTTGGGGATAGCAGTCACATGCACACCGTTATAAGTCCCCACAGTGAGGAGCACTGTGTGAGTTCCCCATGAAAAAGATAATTTGGGAGGGGACAACAAAGGAAGGAAATTTTTATAAAGCTAAAAAGCCTAAAAAAGTCAAAAGAAAGGAGAAAAGGATCAGGGAGAAGGAAAGCAACAAAGGCTCTGGTGCCCCCGCATTGGTCAGTGAGGAAGAAACATGGGAGAAGGGCACCTGGGGGCAGAGCTTGCCGGGGACTCCAGGACCGCCTGTGGGGTGACCTGGTCATTCTGGGCCTGCGCGAAGGTGGCTAACATGAAGCCCTCTGGTGCTAGTGCTACAGGAAGCTCCAGCTTCTCTCATCAAGCACAAATTTCCTGGGAAGGAAACCTTAACATGATAACGCAGAGAACCTAGAGACTCAGCATAGCATTCCCAGATGTGATCACTGAAAAGCAAAGATCCGTAATGTGTAGGCGATATTCTGCCCAGGAAAGAGTCTCAATTGAGGGTTTGAAGTTGATGATCAAGAAAAAAATCATTTAATTACTCATGCATTCATTTGAAACACATTTATTAAGCATATAAAGGTCCCAGCAATGAGCAGGACACAGCCTAGGCTGCGATGGCGAACCTTTTAGAGCTTTCAGTGTTAACAAACAGCCTTCTGCAGCTCACATGCCATAGCTGTGCCTTCCCTGGTCTGGGGGCTCCGGAAGCCCCTGCTAGTAAGGCCCTGCCAGGCTTCTGGGAAGGGTCTTCGGCCTTCAACCCACACTGCAGGGATGGCCTGTGTGCTGTGCCACAAGGGCGGTGGCTCTGCCTCCTCTGCCAGGCTGGGGCACGGGCACATCTGTGCAGCAGTGCCCTCCTCAGTGCCCAAGAGCCATCCGAGCTGACAGACTGGGCACTGGGGCCAGTGCTCTGTGGTAGAGCCTGCAGAAACTGCAGGGAGACTCTGTTCCTTCTAACCTTGGGTGCCTTCTGCTTGAGAACCCTCACCTGCTTGACGCTCTGTCCCCGCCTCTTTGGAGGGGGTCCTCTGGAAGGCTGGTGGCTTCTGCTCTGGGTCCTGGACCACAAAAGCCAAGGACAGCTACTTCAGTGAAGACAGTGCAAACATCTGGGTATCCTCTGAGAATATAATGGGGGGCATAATGCAGTAATAATCTCACTGCAATATCCCGCTACATTAGGAAGACTCACTAGCTGGCTCAGTGGCAATTAGTCCAGTAGATAAATGGCCACGTGCATATTAGTATTCCAAAGAAACAGAGCCAACAAGAGATACATAAATGGCAAGTCCTTCCTGTATGGCTTGAGATCAGTTCCGTCAGTGAACGCCCCTTGCTTCCTTTGTTGGGGAGAAATCTGCCTGAGAGTCATCTCCAGTGCCTTCCTCACACCCGGAAGTAGCAGTCTCTCTTCCCTCTCTCCTGCCTGCCTGTGCTGGTTGGCTCACCACAGGGCAATCCCATTGTGTTGGTCTGAGATCGGCAACCAGATGGGACTTCTCCTTCTACCCCCAGTTCCCACCCGGAGAAGCTGCAGCAGTGGCAGTGTGCCTGGAACTGGCCCACACTGCTGGAGACAGCCCTGAGCAGGTGAGGGAGCCCATCCTTGGCCGGCCCTGCTGTGCTGCTGGGTGAGCTTAGCGGGTGCCCAAAGCCGTTGTTGGGAAGTTTCCCCAGGTCTGTGGTGTCCCTGGCCTCGAGACGCCATAACAAGTGGAGAAAGACCAAGAGATTCAGAATACGAGAACTTAGCAAGTTCAAGCACACAACCAAGACTCAAAATGATGCCTGGGAGACCAAGTTGAAGGGAAATTCTGAAGCCCAAGAAAATACCCAAATGCCCCCCTCAGTGATCCTGGGCCTGAATTAGCTCCACACCCCTCATGGGTGCTGGGCCTGGAAGGCAGGCGGGGCCTGGCAAGCGGTAAGCAGGGCGCTTCCTGGGGTCTGCATGGCCTCTGTGCTAGGCCTGACCTGGGCCCTTCAGGCAGGTGTGGGCCTGCAAATGCAATGCCACCCTGGCCGGGCACAGCGAGCCCTGTCCAGCACCACAGCCCAGGAGGGTGACTCACTTGGTGCCCTTCCAGCAGGGCCACCAGGACCCCTCCCTCGGGTGACCACATTCATCTAGAGGTGACTTAGCACAGCGCCACTGCCTGATAAGGGAATCCACAGCCAGGCTGGAGGGAGAAGGGGGCGCCCTGGGCCACATACGTGGGGCGCACGGAGTGAGTCAGTTGAGCTCCCCGTGTGACCGGTTTATCCCGGAGGCCGAGTGACCGGAAGGTCCCGCTTGCCTCCCGGGACCACTCACACCTCCCTCTGCCTCTCACATTTCTAGGACCGCCGCCTATTTACGCTGCCCCCAGTAAGATCCACAGGGTCCCTGGATGGTCCTGGCCGAGGATGACTCTCCTCGTGTGGTCCAGGCAGGTCCACTGCTCTGGCCCGAGGCGGCAGCTGCCGCTCACCGGGCCTTCTGGCGTTCTTGGGAGCCACTGCCATTTCCACAGCAGCATCAGCTCTCTGAGCCCGGCGTCCCTTGACCCTTGTGCCAGCCGTGGTGAAAAGCGCATGGGGTGCTTACTCAACCCATGTTGCAGGGTTGCTCTGTCTCAAGTACCAGGGACGGGGAGTCTGGAGCGCCGCTCCGGCCAGTCACTCGGTGCCCGTATTCCACTCCACCTCTTCTTCAGCTTCACAAACGACACTCCCAGCTCCCTCGGTTAATGCCCACGCACAGGGTGTTGTGGAGACTCAGAGGTGTCCGGTGTTGCCCTCATCATCGTCCCGGGGTTGACCGTGATGGCCACCTTCTCTGTGTAGTGCTCCCACTCTCAAAGTGGCGGTGCAGGTACCCACACCTGGTGCCTTGCTCGGCCTCGCTGCGTTTCTGGGTGACTCTCTCACAGGGGTCGCCCCTCAAAGGTGTCCGTGCACACGCTGCCCTGCATCCCCTCTCCTCGGAGGATGCCCTGCAGGGCCCTGGGTCCCCACCCTTCCCCACCACAGCCTGCTGTGGACGGGGTCTCCTCCGGACCTCCGGAGACAGACCTCCGGACGGGGTCTGAATCCACAACCATGAGGCAGGGGACAGGAGGGCACAGTGACAGGGAAAAGGGTGTCGGGCCCTGCAGCTGTGCCCTGCGGTGGGAGAACAGGAGCAGATCAGAGATTTGGGCTGGATGAGGAAGGACCAGCAGAGGGCAAGTGTGGCCTTGGAGCTGAGGAGGAGTCAACGCCCTGCCCACCACACTGAGAACTGAAAAGCAGCTAGAGTGTGAGCCATGGTGAACAGTTCTGACCTTATGCTGAGTTTCATGGTTCTCAGTCCATTTTTTCCAGTGTCCCCTTTCACACAGCAAGAGCAAATGTGTCCGCCCTGCTGTGTCCTGATGCTCGGGGTGCCTGGGGTGTCCTCTACCGACCACCCTCCTCTGCCCTGTCCAAGGCACCACCCCCAGTTCTGTGTGGCCTACACATTTTAAGTTAATTTAAACAAAACGAACAATTCAGTTCTTACGATTCCTAGAAGCCTGCTTGCCAGTTAGTCGGCGCTGCCCAAACGTCCTCCTAGAAGGCTGCAGCGGTTCACATTTGCTCCTGATGTTGTGAGAAAGCGCCCGCTGCCCACACCCCTCTCCATTCCAGTCTTTGTTTTTTTAATTGGCTCCCCTGATGGATACTAGAAAGGACTTGGCAATCTTTTAGAAGTTCTGCCCATGAAAGTCACCTTTTCTGAAGGGTCCGGTTCCAAGCCTTAGACACACAGCCCCAAGAGGATCGGTCCCTGGGCTGCTGCGGAGGAGAAACTTCAGCAGTCACTACTTGCAGGTGCAAGGCAGGGGCTGAAGCCACCTCCCTGCCGGCTTTCGTGTAAAAGCAAAGGTGACACCACAGCCCTCTCTCGCCCTGCACCCCCTTGCCCCAGCACCGCCCCAGGAGAGATCCTAGTCCTCTTCTGTCTCATCAAGCCAATTCATTCCAAGAGAGAGGTGTCCCTCCTGCCTCTGCCTTCCACATATTGCATGCCTAACTGCAACCTGGGATGTGCTGCTCAATAATTCATGTATGCACCTTTTTTCAGACCCCATCTTCCAGCTGTGCTCCCAGTCTTATTTATCTTTGCATGTCCAGTAGGCGGCACCAGGTAAGCTTGCTGAACGGAAGTGTCACCACTTTGAATCCCTGCCGGGGTTGGGCACCGTCACCCAGGTTCACCTCCAGCATCCACATTGCTGCCCCTCCCCCGCCCCATAATCCACAGCTCCTCGGTCTCTCCCAGCTTCCCCCGAGTCTCTGACGGGTCGCATGACTAATTCTGGGCTGGGCACACTTGTGACTGAAGGACTGTGAGGCACTTCCTGCTGGAGGCCAGGGAGGAGGTTGCTCTCTCTTCTGCCACTATGGCCAGAGGTGAAGAACTTAGACAGCAAAGCTCAGAATTTGTGGAGATGGAGCAAGTGAGTCCTCACCGTGGAGAGCAGAAGTGTGGGTTGGGCTTTGCTGTCAAGGCCAAGCTTGGCCTGCCCTGACCAAAGCAGCCTGTGCACTTCCCAGCAGGATCTGTGTGGGAAAGAGGGCCCGGAAACAGGAGCATGTCATCCAGTCACCAAGCCTTCTCGCCCCACAGCAAGTCAGGTTGGTGCCAGGGAATCTGTGGCTATAATCACTCTCAAGTGCGCCTTTTCTGTGCTGAAAGAGACTATCTCCAGTCCACACAGAGGGAAGCAACTCCGGCGAGCAGACCCAGATTCCAGCCACACTATTTCTGACGATCTGCTAGGAAGCAGTGGTCCTGCCCCAACCCCGGTGTCCTCTGGGGTTCGTTCTGTAGGAATAAGGCTGACCTATTTAGAAATGGGACAGACTCCGTGTCTCTGCAGCTAACTCCCCTAAAGGATGTCCACGTTGAAGTAGCACAGTGGTAAAAAGGTTAACACCAAATTTGCAGTTTATTCCTAGGCAGACATCCTGAGCCCCGGGGGAAGACAGCAGCTGCCCTGTGGCCCAGATAATAGCAATATCAGGGTGAACAAGGACATCATAGAACATTCTGTTCTCCTCCCCTGAGACCAATTAAAATCTGTAGGCATCTTTCATGTTGACCAGGCTGCCTAATTGAAACAGGATTGAGACATTTTCATCCGCATTCTCTGATCCCTGCCTGTGGCCAGCAGAAAGCAAGCTCTGTGATCCTCAGTTCCAAGCCACCCAGGCCAGGGCACAACTCCATGCCCCCTCCCGAAGCAGAGTGTCCAGACTCAGAGGCATGGGCAAGTCGGGGGGCATGGTAGTACTTCCAGAGCTCAGTCTCAGTTTATCCAGAGGAGGAGAAACCACCTGCCCTGTGTCTGCCTGATGAGCAGGAAATTCACTGCCTTTGCTGTGGATCCTCCTGGGACCTCGCCTCACTGCCTGGTGCTGGGTGCAGAATCCTGCCAAAGCTCAGCGGGGCACCTTCATCTTGCTGACACTCCAGTAGCCATGTAAGCTTAGAGTGTCCCACACAGCACTGTTCCCCAGGAGGGCTGCACACTCCAGCTGTGTGCAACAGCCCCCACGGCAGGCCCACAGTGGGATTCTTTCTCTCCTATGCAAACCTCCCTGGAAGCTGGGCTTCTGTGGCAGCATCAGTTCTGGCTTGAGGGGGCTCTGGTTGACAAGATAGCAGGGCGAAAAACAATACTCATGACTCCAGGACAAAGACTTCAGCCTCAGAACCTGTCCCTGAGCTTTCTAAAAGGAAATGCAGCTGCAGGAGCAGCCCAGCAGACAAAGCTGTGTTGGTCTGGAAGCCATTTCTCACCACATTGGCAGAAGAGACTATGGACCCAAAGCTATGCCCCATAAAATGTCTGTGCTGAAACCCTAATCCCCAGAGTGATGGTGTGAGGAGGGAGGACTTTTGTTAGATGACTGGGTCTCGGGTGCAGACTTGTGATGGGCTTGTGTCCTCATCAGAAAGGACTTAGGAGCCAGAGCTAATGGAAATGCCTTCTGTGTTTGAAGTGTCCTAGAGAGATCCCAAGTGTTCTCATTGCAAAACAAAAACAAAAGCTTGTGGCCCTGTGAGGTACTGGATATATGTCAGCTTTACTGTGATAATCATTTTGTAACAAATTTGTTCTAGCAATGGATAAATAAGTCTGTTTTGGTGATGGAAAACAATGTTCCCTCCTTAAATATGGAAGCAAGCCAAGAGTGCCTGATCTCGCATCCATTCGGCTGTGTATAGGAGATCCTAGCCTGCGTGATAAGGCAAGAAAAATAAATGAAAACAGCTAGATCAGAAATAAAGAAGAAGGAAATTCTCTACTGCAGACAACACAATAATCAATCTAATCAAAAGGAATCCAGCACTAACAGCAATGGATTTTTAACAAAGAGATAAATGGAGAATTCTTACAACAAATGATTCTCTAGCAATTGAATATTCAATATGGAAATACTAGTCTTTGAGCCTTAAAAACACATAAAAATAGGTCACAGACCTAAACATAAAGTCATCACTATATAAACTGTGGAAGAAAATATCTGTATTCAAAGATTTCCTAAATAGGGTATATAAAATGTGCTCTATAAACCAATGATAAATTAAACTTTACCAACATCAAAAATGTTTCCTTTTAAAACATATCAGTAATAAATGAAAGGGTAGCCCTATACCAACAAAAATATTTATATGGCTCTAATTAAAATCCCGTACCCAGAATATATAAAGAGCTCCTCCAATTCAATAACAAAATGACAAACAATTCAATTTAAAAAGACAAAAGAGCCTAACACATACTACAACAAAGATACACAACTGGCAAAGCACAAGGAAGGGAAAATGAAAATTTAAGTCCGCAATGCAATAACACTGCATTCCTATTAGAGAGGCTAAAATGCAGAGTCAGTGAGGATATTGAGAAATGGAACTTTCATTATTTGTTGGTAGCATTGCAAAATGGGGATGCCATTTGGGCAATTTTTTTATAAAGTCAAATCTGGACATACCATAGAGCGTACAGGTCTACTTCTAGACATTTACCAGAGTAATGAAAACATTCGTCCACACAAAGAATCCTGCATGAATGTACAGAGTGGCTGCACCTCTGAGGCCCAGAACTGTAAAGATCCCAAAGATGCACTGACTGTGAACATTCACCCACACCATGGGGTACATCTTAGCAGAAAAGTCACGAACTACTGACAACAAATCTCAACAAGGGCAGATTTTGAGAGAATCATGCTCAGTGAAAGAAGAGATACACAAAAGATTAAGTACCATGTGATTCCATTCACATGAAATTCTTAAAAAAAAAAAAGTGTGAAGTGTCCCCATGGGATTCCCGTGGTTGCCGGGGTGGGGGCTATGTGACCACAAGAGACAGACCGATCTGTGTGGAGCGATGGGGGTGCTTCGCACAACTTCATACAGCTAAAACTGCAGACCACACATAACTCATTCCTCTCCATCACTGATGGGAGATTGAAAACCCTTGATGAGGAACTCTGGGCTCCAGTTTCTCTCTGTGTCCCTGTTGCCCCTCTTCCTGCCCATCCTTTGAGAAGGAAAGAGGGTAGGAAACGGTCTATCCAATGTGCAGCAGGCTTTCTGGAGGGTCCTGTATAAGCACACACCGTTGTTCTTACTCTGCAGATCTTTGATGGACCCACACCTTGGGCTCTGAGGCAAGGACTCCGAAAGGCCTGCTGTATAGCAGTATAGCAAACTATTTTTCTGTGGAGAAGTCAGGACTCAACTAAGGAGGAGGCCCTGCTGGCTGGAGCATGCCAGTGCATCTGGGGAAGAAAGCCAGGGCCAGGGCCATCGTAACAGTCCAGTGCAGGACCCTCGGATTGCAGGAGGACAAGAGGGGGCTAGCCTCTGCCACGGATGGTCCACTCCACATTCACTGATCCAATGATGTCCCAAGGAAGCACTGTGCTCACCCAGGAAGGCAGGAGGGGGACACCAAGGAGAGGAGAGCAGGGAGCAGACCCATGCCTTCAATGACCCAGGGCTTCTGCCTTTACTGGCTAGGACACAGGAAGTTCTCAATGCACACAGAAGAGAGCATCAACCCAGGAAGTTAGGAAAACAGTGACTAAATAGCCTAGGGGGAAACAAAGAATTAGTAAAGACAAAAGTTAAAATTAAAGACTTAGAAGGAAAGGAGAAAACAATAGGACCAACAAAGATATCCCAAAGTTGGGTCTTAGAGAAAATAAATAATTTTTTTTAAAAAACCCTCTAGATATTGTTAGATTGCCTAATCAAGAAACATGAATTGGAGAGCTCATAAAATCAGGATATGAAATTAGTATGTGAGAAATAATTGCAGAAACAGAAGAAACTAACAGAATTATGAAAGTGTGCCTTGTAAATAAACCGGAAATAATTTTATAACCTTCCAAATTCATTATAGGAATGGAACATAATATTGATAAAAACCAGCAGTGGGAAAAACACTAATCATCTAGTAGTTTAGATACAAAAACCCTAAATAAAATATTAGCAACCAGAAATTTGTGACATATTAAAGGATCAGATATTAAAACCAAGTGGCATTTCTCCAAGAAATTAAACTATTCCAAGGTAGTTTAATATTAGAAAATATGCTAATGAAATTTAATCACTGATTCAAAGAACAAATCTAATCTAAAGATGTTGCAAAGATATCAAATTACTGAACTGATAAAAGGCATTTGGTGGGATTGGCATAGAAAAAATGTATTTTATGCATACATTTGTGTGCTATTTTTAAAATGTGTGTGTGTGTGTGTGTGTGTGTGTGTGTAAAAGCTAAATAACCAGCACCAAGTTTGATGGTAAACACTAGAAATATTCCCTCTAATGTGAGGATTAAAAAAATACAATTGAGGCAGGAGGACTGGGCAAATGGATGACTTAGCAAGGCCTTATTCAAAAGGAAAATTTAGAAGGGCTGGAGATGTAGCTCAGTGTGAAGGTTCTGGGTCCAATCTCCATTACCACAAAAAAACACATTAGTTTCATTCCTATCATATGACCTTGTAACAAATTACTAGCCAATGGATGTGCACATGAAGTGAAAAAAAAATTAAAAATGGAAAGATGAAAGTAAAATCACTACTAGTTCCAAACATGACTGCCTACCTACGAAATCCAAGAGAATTAACTAAAAAAGCTTTGTATACATGAGAGAATTTGGTGACAAGGCAGAAAACAAAATTAACATGGGAACCAGTGGCCTTCATACGTGCAAACACCAAAATGATAGAGAAAATAATAGGAGATTCTATTTACACTAGCAACAAAGGTGATGAAGTTTCTAGAAATGTATCCTATAAGATGTGAAGGAACAACTCTGAGGCACTCTGTAAATTCCCAGATGACAGAAATAGAAATTGAAACAAAGAAATTTACCCACATTTTTAAGAAAACTTGCTATCAAAATTGTATCCATCTCCCTAATGGAATTTAGAATTTTAATGAAATTGACCCTGGGTTGGTGCTGATGCAGGAGCAGCCAGGCCTGTGCCCCCAACTGCTGGCACAAGTGTGTTATTATATGAGGAATATAATCTGGTCAGGGATGTCTATTAAAATTAGAAGTAAGGGTGTGCACTGAATACTGACCCTTACTCAGTGGTCTTACAGATGAGTCCTGCAACTTGATACAAGTCCAAAGCCATCCTGCCCATGTTGTAGAACAAAATTGGAAATAGCCCACACACCCTTCAGGAGGGCAGTCTAGTCATAAGAAAAGAAAAATACAAGAAAGTGCAGATAGAGAAATAACTCCAAGATTGGTATAAAGAAAATAAAGGCACAGAACAATGGATAGGGTTGCTTCTGTGCTGGTAAAGTTTGTGAGTCAGAGGCGCAAACACTCGTATTTCCTCCTCCATGCAAAGAAAATCCCTGGATGGGAGCATGAACATCTGAAACAGTTGCTGCTCTGTAGAGAACAGGAGGATAGGAGACAAGAGTGAGAGGAAAATTTTCAACATGTGCATTTTGATCATTTGGATTTTTGGTCCTTATGAGTCCACTACAGTTTAAAACATCAAAGTCAAAAGTTAAATCAACAGAATAAATAAAGTATAACAAAGTATATTTATATAGAAATGGGACATTCAAATGAGTAGAAGACAGCAAACTACCCTGAATCCCAAGTCTAACGGGAGCTCTGTCCTGTCTGCAGCACTTTCCTTGTGTGCGTGACGTGGATCCTGCTATGCAGTGATGCGGGAGGAGACTGCAGTAGTAATGCCTGAGCCGTGACACGCGCACACACACTCACATGCACAGCAAGCCTGAGCACTAGACTTCAGCCCCCACTCCACTCACAAGACCTGAAGCCTGGAAGTCGCTTAACCCTGCGAGGGCGCCCTCAGCGCCGTGGCCGTGGAAATGCTGCCCATCTCTCACGCTTGCATGTGCTAGGAGCGACCTGGGTAGACAGACCAGAGTTTAAGCACAGATGCACCGGGACCAGGGAAGGTGCGGAGCTCAGCCCCACAGGGAGGAGCAGGGGAGAAGCAGGCCTGCTCCTCCTTGCTCTGCTCTGTGACTGCAGAGTCTTTCCTGGCAGAGTTCCAGACTTGACTGTTAGAAACCGACAAGCTTTGAACACAGGCAACAAAAGTCATTTTCTGAGAGAACATCAACCATTGTACCCAACAGAGTAGCAGCTTTAAAAACAGTGTGACATGGGAAGTGCAGGGACCCCAGAACTTGGGGCAGGCAGCTGAAGGACCTCTGTCATGCGGGGGGTCCCAGGGGCAGGTGGGGACCCTTCCTAAGTTGTCGTCTTCAGTGCTGCTAAGCGGCTTCCATTTCTTGGGAGCTCCATGGCTCTTTGGGAGGCATAAACTCTCCTTGGGGAATCCAGGAAGGCCACTTCCAGGAAACCTGAGTCTGTGACACTGAGTGACAGTGCCAGGGTGGCTGGGATGGTGTGTGCCGCATCTCCAGGGAGCTGCAGAGAGGGGCCCGAGAGCCTGAGGCACCCACTCCCTCTGCTCACGTGTCACACACGTGAGGCAGTGATCTTCATCTGCCTCCAGCCTCTCGGCTTCAGGCTGTCCACAGTCGGGGTCCGCCTCGGTCCCTTCTCCTCCTGCCTTCTCCTTAGCCTCCTGTTGTGCTGTCCTCCCTTCTAATCCACCTGATTTCCTCCCTACAGGGACCCAGCACGCCCAGATGTGACCTACAGGAGCCTCCTCTGCTGTCCACACACAGGGAAGGAAACAGCAGCTGCAGAGGGCAGGAGGGTTCTGAATGTCACAGGCAGAGGGGAGACAGGTTGCCCCAGGTCTCAAGTCCCTGAGATCTTGCCCCTTGCCTATGACCTGCAGGAACTCATCAGGACATAACTCCTTACTGCAAAGCTCCGCTCCATCCCCAGCCCTCCCCTGTGATCAGGCCTCTTTCTGTCTCTGACACACACACACATACACACAGGTGCACAGACGACACAGAATCCCTCTACTTGCTTTGGGACAGTAGGGCCATGTGTGGGAAGTAGATGGGTCCTGGGCTTCCGGGTCCAGCTGAGGTGCTGGAAAGTCTGGCTGGCGCACACTTCCTGGCTACACAGCCTCTTGGCTTCTGTGCCCCTCTGCAGACCTGGGCTGCAGGAATTAATTTAAACACAAAGTCGGCGGAGCAATCCAAAGGTCGGCATTACACGGCACCACACTGCTTTAACAAGGAGACCAGCGGCAGCTTGTGCCTTCAGGGCCAAGGCGTTTCTAGCTTTGGCCTGGAATCAAGTCAGGAGGAGATTGGAAATCAGACATCACCCTGGCACCCGACTTACTCCCAGGCTCCGTACCCATCAAACAGAGAAGATGGGTTTTAGTAGCAGTGCGAGTTCCCATTGCAAGCCCTGCAGTGCCCACGAGATTCCCCAGCAGCAAGGAGCAGGCACAGCAAGCCATCTTGAGCCCACTAGATGAGTGATGCTGAATCTTCAAGAACATTCACCTTTGGAGCCCAAAGTAATTATGCAAAACTCCTATGCAAACTCTGGGGGAAATAACTGAAACCAATGAACAGGACCCCTGGAGGAAACACCGGCAAAAGGACAGTTTAATAAAATGCATGTGTTCCACTGACCCCGAGGAGAAACTATTTTGCTGTGGCAAATTACATTTGTATCTAGACATCATATTTTCAAGTAGAATTTTGTTCACAGCCCAGCTCCGCCAGGGAAGACAGAGTATCTTCAATGTCCAACAATGTACCGTGCAGATTCCTTTTATTAAAATCTCATTTCACTGGGATAGCTCCTCAGAGAGAGCTGTGCAGAATAACGCTAGGAAATCAGAGCACCCACACCACATAACTGTGTCACGCATATTAAATAGCGCTGCTTACGCATTCCCTACGCACTGCTGTGTCGGGCGTGCCAGAGGACGAGGGTGGCAGTGGCTCGGGAGCTGGGAGAGCTCCGGTTTTTTCCTGTTTGTTTTCTTCCTCCTCTGCTCTTCAAAATCAAATAGGAGGAAGAGCAAATCACTTGAGGTCCCACTGTCCTGGCCCTCTCTGCCGTGCTACAGCTTCACAAGGGCCTGGTTTGACTCCTCGCTCCCAGGCGATGGGCAAGGACTGGCCACCGTGTCACCCCACAGCCGGGACCGGGGCCTCCAAACACATGAGCTATGCAGGAAATGGCAAGGGAGCTGTAGCTCCCAGCTAGACAACTTGGGATTTTTTTTCACTTTCTTATTGTACGATTAAAGGGGAAATAGTTGCTGCATTTTGTTGGACAACCACACATGGTTTATTTCAAAGATGAGGGTGTGAAGAGAGGCTCATCTGTGAGGTTTAGTACAGACTACAATGTGGATCCCAAACTACCGCAGCTCACGAGGTCTTGGTGTTAGCTCCCCACTCCAATCACAAACCCCCAAGGCGATCTCCTAATGCAGAGGGAAGGGGCTGGGGGCCTTGGTTCCACAGCCGTCGCACGCGCTGCTCTTAAGCTGACGGTGAAGCAGCACCTCCTGGGAGAGCGGGGAGAGCGGAACTGCTCACCTCACCATGAGCCAGGGAGCGAAGGAGAAAAAAGAGCGGGGTGCACCGCCCCCTTCCAGGGCACTCCCAGAGACCCAAGACCCACAGCCGCCCACAGGGTATCCGGGACACGTGGGCCTCCCTGAGAGGAAAGGCAAGCCCCAGCAGCCTTCACTGAAAGCCTAAGCGCACTAAGTGAACAGCTACTTTGTAGCACGTCCCTGCCGGCAAGAACAGAGAGACCTTCCCGGCAAAGGGGATCCTCTGAGAGAAGCCGCATGCAGACACAGCCTTACAGGCTGGGGGTCCTGTGGGGTGGGAAGAGAGACACTCCCGGGCTTGGTGGCCCAACAAAGCCTTCTTGAAGAGCATGCGGCTGGACCGGATCTGGAGGCGTTAAGAGGATCGCACGCAAGGGAGACGGCCAAGGGGAAAGGAACATTCCCAGCGGGAAGAGCAACCTGTGGGCTCCTTCCGGAAGCTGTGATGGGCCAGGGAGGAGGAAGAGCAGGGACGGGCTCCTGGGCCTGCCGAGCACATGGGTTCTCTTAGATGACAGCAATACTGAACCACACCCGGGGCAGATCGCTGGCCAGAGCTGCTCTGCTTGTGCCCCGCAGCCCTGCTTCCCTGCCTGGTGGCTCTGTGAGCGGGGCTGCCTCCTGTCTGCAGACCCCAGCCCCTGCTCACCGCACTCAGCCCTCAGCCTGCGGAGCAAGGCCGGCCCTGAGGGCTGCTCCTCACCTGTTTTCTTACTTCCTTGTCCCCATGCCCCAAATTTAAAGCCTCAACACAGACACCTGCTGGGTACTGCGCATGCCTAGCTCTGTGGTCCCTGACTGGGCGGGAGGGATCCACCCTCAGGTCCCTGTTGCAGGGACAGGCAGGGCCTGGAGAGAAGCTGTACCGGTAAGCGTTTACCCCGAGAGAAGTCACCTTTCCGAAATGTCACAAATGAGGTGGGCAATGCCCTTTGGATGCTGTCCCTGAGTGGGGCGTCCGGGCATCCGCAGAGACAGCCTTCAGCTCTGCAGAGGTTCCGAGATGGGCAGCTCCTGCAGGGCGCCAGTGAGTAAGGGGACAAACTGCTGCTGGTGTTTGCTCCTCTCCTGCTTCTTGGCGTCTTAAACAAAGCATCCAGCTGAACACCGCAGAACAGCAGCAGGAGCAACTGTGTTTGAGAGAAGAGACAGCTCACCCCACAGGGCGGATGCAGCCAGTGAGAAGAGCTGTGGGGGCTTGGCTGGCCAGGGTCCTAAGCCTTGGGGCTCGGGGTGAGATCAGGGGCTTAGTCCGAAGTGTGGCTCCTCCAGGGAGCGAGGAGCTTTGGCCCTTGTATGGCCCCTGGAGGAACTGGCGCCCACAGCCGATAGAGGTCAAGTCTGCATGTCAGTGACCAGAGGCCACCCGGGGTGTGAAACAATGGTGACCTCGGTGTAGAAGCTGAGCCACCTGGTCACCTCCCCCACGTGTTCAGACCTGGGCATCCTGGCCCTGGGTGACACTTAATGTGTCCAGAATGTGGGTCCAGCCCTAGAGAGTGGGCCTCAAGGTGGGCGGATCGCCCTTCACTCCAGCTCGCTCCTTAGCTGCCCCAACAGCTCTGGCCTGGCTGCCGGTGTACGATTCCGTTTCCTGGGTGTGCTGCTCTTCACGTCCCCTTCCGGATCCCCAGCCGCACGTCCCCAAGAGCACGAAGCCACACTTGCCTCATCCTGCATGTGTCTGGATCGTTTGCAGTAGCTGAGGGTAAGGCACGCTCCCACTGGCATGAACTTACCAGGATTCTTATTTCACAGGACAGACAGTCTGACGATGTTTCCAAAGAAAGGGTTAGCAGGTAATGGCTAAAAGGGGGGTTCTGTGAAGTACCAAGGGGATCGTGCCTGATTATCTGAATGTACCCATGTTGGCTGTAAATTCCTTTCCCAGAGCAAGGGCACTCAGAAACAAATCACCACCGCTGCTGCTGCTGCTGCTGCTGCTGCTGCTGCTGCTGCTGCTGCTGCTGCTGCTGCTACTCACAGCTTGCCTGCCTTTTAACGTGACCAGCTTGCCCCTGTAGTTAATTGGTTAAGAAACATTGAGTGTGTGGGTGTGTGGTTGGACACATTTCTCACACACAGGCGCACACACTAAGCAGACCTAAGCTTATCATCCCCAAGAGAGCGCAAGCCTGAGTGACAGGGCCATCAGTCCCCCTGGTAACTGACTCCTCAGAGAGCCCGGCCTCAAACAGGGCTCACGTCTTTCCCTCCACGACGGGATGCGCTGGTAACCTGTCCCTCGTGCTTCCTGCGATGCCTTGGACAAGCTCACCACTCTCTTCCTTTTCTACTGCATCGATTTTCCTTAAAATGCCCCAGGCACACCCTGGGCTCAGCTCAGAGTTCCGCTTCTCACCCAGGCAAGCTACCTATTCCATCAAGTGAGCACCAGCAGCTGGTGAGGACTCCGTTGGTCCGTGACCCGGTCTGTCCCGTGGACCGGAGGGTGTGCGGTGTGCAAACGGGGCGGAGGTGACAGCTCAGACCTGCACAGAAAGGACATGGAGGAGCAGCCTGGTGGCCACCGTGTTTGCCCCAGGGTTGGGTGGTAGCCAAAGGGGCCTCTTACTTTGTCACCGAGAAGGTAGGTTTTACGGATGCAGTCTACTGATTTTCAAAACGTGCTGGTCCACACATACAGTTTGGGGCCCAAGACCGTGATGATCTCCACTGTCTTAGTCACTTTTCTCACTGATGGAACAAAGTACCCAACACCCACAATATGAAGGACGGGTCGACTCTTTTGGTCCTTACAAAGTCAGTGGGCTCCACAATGGAGGGGTGGCAGAGGAAACGCTGCTCACAGCACGGAGACTGGGAAGCGAGTTTAAGGGGAGCCAGGAAGGGAGACAACCCTCCAGGCTACCCCATGGGGACCCCCGTTCCTACCACCCAGCAAGTCGGCCCTAAGCTCCCATCACTTCCCAAATCCCACCCATGAATGCATGGGTCTTTAGGGGGACGTCTAATGGGAAACCACAGTACCTCCCACTAATATACGGACCTCCCTGCGGATATGCTGATAGTCTGGAACTCGGTAAGACAAGCAAACTGTTGCCCATTTTTCCCTGAGGAAAGTTCTACAATTCCAAGCACAGACAACTCCATTCTCAGATGACTCCACAGATGGGCTGGACATGAACTAAACGAGTGAGCAGAGGAAGGAGGCAGGGTGGGCCTGTGCGAGCTCACCCAGCCTCCCCAGCCCGGGACACAGGGAACCTGCTTTCCCACAGCCGTGTGCACGGGACTGGGAGCCTACGAGGCTGTGTCTGCAGCCATCCGCCACCCTGCCCTCCACGGAGAGGCGCCCTGGGACCACCGCTCGCCCAGCCTCCTGCTTACCAGAGCCTGTCCTCCGCTGCAGCCATCCCTGTCATCAGGCAAGGGCTTCCCCAGGCAAGCGGAGACAAATCCGGGTTGGAAAGGGGTTTGGTTGAATGTCAAGAACAAGGAAATGGAAACCCCCTGGTAAACTGAGGCTTCGAGCTGTAGCCAAATCCTTCCCTAAAGCACAGGCCTGGGTCCTGAGGCATCGGAAACTCCTCCCGCCTTCCACCTGTCTGTGCACAGGGATTCCCCATCTGCTCAGAGCCCTGCGCCCTGCTTACCTCCGTCCCCACAGACCCCCAACCAGCTCTACCTCCCCAACCACAGTTGAGCCTAAGCCAACCTGTGCCTGGTCGCAGTGCCATCTGCCCCAGGGGCCACCCGGTAAAGCTCCTCACCACCCACCGGCCACAGTGCCTTATGCCGCCCCGAGCCCAGGGTCTTCTCATAGCTCATACTTCATGGGCTTCTTTTAAAGAAACTGTTTGTTTCCCGAAGGATCTGAGAACAGAGATTCCAGTGGATACTTGTACGCCATGTCTGTAGCGGCACGGTTCACAGAAGCTGTGACAGAAGCCCCCCAAAGCCTACTGCAGCCATGGGTGGGCTTTTCCAGAGGTGATATGATCTCAAGGCATTCAGGAAAGAAACTGCTGGGAGGAAGTTGACAGCACCTTACCAGGCTGTCCTGCCAACCTCATGAAGGGCAGGACATGGCTGAGCAGTAGGTGTAAGGATGCACAAGATGCTCAGTGATGTCCCCACAGTGGACAGTGACAGGATGGACAATTATTGCCCCTCTTTGACAAAGGAACCCACTTAGGAACAGACAGATGAAAAGCCTGAGGCCAGGGATTTAGCTCAGTGGTGCCGCCACATGCCTTGCAAAGTGCAAGGTCCTGAGTTCAATACCCAGTACCACCAAAAATAAGTGGACTCACTGATGAAAAGCCTGGCCTCAGAGACACATGAGTAAGATGCACCCTGAGTCCAGAGCCTGACCTCTTATTTCCAGAATACAATCTTACCTACTTTTGTTTATCCTCATGCTAAATTTATTCTGAAATACCACTTTCCAGTGATATGTCAGCTTCCCCTGTAGCTTTCAGAGTCAGCCTTTGATGTATCTGAAAGGTGAGTTCAGAATGGAAATTTGGCCAGGCATGGTGGTGCACACCATGACCCCAGCACTCAGGATGCTGAGACAGGAGAATTGAGAGTTCAAGCCCACATTGGCACACATAGTAGTGAGTTCAGAGATAGCCAGGCCACATAGGAAGGGCCTGTCTCAAAAAAATCAATCAGCCAAACAAACAAACAAACAAAAAACATGGATGTTTGTCTTAAATTAGCAAACTTAGGGTGGCAGACAATGGTGAGCTCATGCCCCTCTGTGGATTACTGCTTGACCTAAGATGGCAAGCTCATCTCTGTTTTCCAAATCCTGGACAGTTATAGAAGGTTCTGGAACTTCTTTCCACAGGAAGTCTCTCCACACCCTCAGAACATTGTCTATAACTCTCAGTCCATCCAACCCACCCAAGAGAAAATGGGTGGGACAGAGAGATACATTACAAAAACCACAGGAAATATGGAGTGAGAGAGATGGGGTGGGTGTTTTGGGAGGCTTCATTCTCCAGCTATCATCACGTATCAGGAGAAGATGAAAACAAAGCACTGAGAACACAAAAGATTTGAGTAAGTCAAGAAAGACACCAAATTCTAGATGAGCAAACCTAATATATAATAGCATATCCTTAGGACAACCCCAAGAAACCATGCTGTGATGTATATCTAGATACCCCCCAAAAGGCTTTTAGAGGTGGAACTTGGGGAGGTGAATGGATTGTGCTACATGATACTTATCAGTGGATTAGTTTATAACTAATGAATTTATAGCTAAATGTGATGTCAGAGGATGTGGGTCCCTAGGGGTCGGACCTGGAAGGGTTTATCTCCCTCCCTAGCTCCTCCACTGGTTGGCTCTTAGCCTCTGTCTGTCATACCCTGAGCAGCTCTCCTCTGCCATGCCCCTCTGCCATGCTGTGCTTCCTTGAAGCCCTGAACTATAGATTAAACCTCTACAAACACTGAACTAAAAGTAAACCTCTTCTCCTTTAATGTGAGGGTATGTGCCTCAGTGATAAAGTAACTAAGATAAACCCTAAACTTTTCTTAACTAAAAAATAATTCTAAAGTTAAATGAGCATACAAAATATACTTTAAAAATGGCTGACATTGAAGGAAAAGACTTCTGTCCTACCAAATAAGAGGCTGTGCTATAAGAAAGCTGCAAAATTTGAAATGTTTTGGTTCTGGGGCATAACTAGCCCAACAAATCCCTGGGACAGAGAACAGCTCTAAGAAAGATGAATTCATATGGAGAATTTAACATATAATTAAGGTGCCATTTCAAATCAGTAGAGAAATGCTAAATTTTTCAATAAATGGTTTTGGAACAACTGTCTAGCAGTTTGAATAAAATTTAACTTGGATTTTTACCATGTGTCTTTTTCCAAACTAACTTCAGGATGGATTAAGTGATGAAATGTATGCAAACACATAAAATCACTAGAAAAATATGTGGGTGGATGTTTTCACAATTCTGGTGTAGAAAGATTTTCTAATCGTGTCAGTGAGGCAAGAAACCATAAAGGAGAAATTTGAACATTTAAGAATGCAAACCATTTAGATGATACAGACCACTATAACCAACATTAAATGAGGAAGAATTAATAAAGCAAATCATAGTCTCTTGAACAGGATGCTGAGAAAAACAGACATGCTTGTTTCCATGGAATGAAGTATGGCTTCAATACTTCATGCAAGGGATAGTTATGGCAGTCTCATAAGGTGGTCTAAGCTCTTCTAGACACTAAGGACCCAGGGAAACGGGGAGATGAGGTCCCTGCTGCCACCAAGTTTAGGAGCCATTGAAAAATGAAAGGGAGACAGAAGACAATGTCATGTGACATAATGATGAACATGAAGATGGACTGAGTGAAACCTGCAAGGCTCTAGGGAGACCAAGGAGGAGCATGAGGTCAAAGGAGGCCATTTTGAGAAGGTCAAGGGAGGTCATTTTTAAGAAGGTCAAGGAGGCCATTTTGAGAAAGTCATAGATGAGAAGGACAGGAAGACATAGCTCAGCCAAGATCTGGAAAGATTGCTTTCTGAAGGCAAAGACAGCCAGTATGGGCCAAGAATAGAGAGAAGCTGGCTGTCTGAGTGGGGCCAGAAAGCCATGGGCTACTGTACTGCTCGGAGGCAGCAGGGATATGTGGACGAGGGGTATCCAGAGGACAGTCAGGCACAGATCATGCACACATATTCACAAGCCAACCGTGCTTTTCTCCCCTCACTATTGGGGGTTTCAACTGAGCTATACCTACAGCTATACCTTTGAGACAAAGTCTTTCTAAATTGTCCAGGCTGGGCTCAAATTTGTAATCTTCAGCTTCCCGTAGTGCTGGGATTAGGGCACAGCCTGGCTACCAGGCTTTCTCTTTCCCCTGGATGCGGAGTGGCAGAGGCAGTTTCTTGGGATTGCTTTGCTGTTTTCCACAGAGCTTCCCTGACTGTGCTCATGGAGGGGCACTGGATGTGTTTTCCACATTAGACCACAGCAGATGCAGATCCCTTCAGGGAGCAAGGTGAAAACACTGCAGGCAGAGGCTCCTGAGGGTGAGTCCAGGGTTACCTGAACCACCGCACACATATTTGCTATTCCTAGCCCCTTGGCTCTGTTACTACCTGTGCTTTTATTGTGCTGTTACCAACCCAGCACTGCCCAGTTACAGGGCAGTGTTGGCTTTGCTTTGTATTACAGAACTGGAGCTCTTTTGGAAAGCCAATGTTTTATGAGATAATGGGCTTTAAAAGAAAACCTTAAATTGTCATAGATATGTGAAAGTTACCCAGAGCTGTTTTATTTCCTAGATGCACAAAGAAAATCACACACCTCTTAGAAAGGACTTCTGTGCAGCTAGAGTAACTATATGGGAACTTAGCTGAGTGTGTAGTGTGCAGTGAGGGCAGAAGATGCAGCACACACCTGGGGACAGACAGCGCGGGCATCAAATGCAGCCCTGTACACTCAGTCACACCCTCTCCTCTCCTCTCTCCACCAGAGAAGAGAGAAATTAAAAGAGCAGCCAAATGTGTTCAAAATGCAACAGAAGAAATAACCCTCTCCACTTCTTGTAACCCCACGACCCTCATTCATAAAACCCTGAATCATATCAGGACGACATTCAGCTCTAAAGTCTGAAGGGATCTGGGTTTGTGTCTCTCACCAAGACCTACAATCAGAAAATCTGCAATACACTGTATGATGGTAAAACAACTACCATAAACTCTAAGAAATAATAAGAACAACAATTAATTAATCAGTAACTCATTGAATAACTAATTCAGTGCAATCCAAATAACCCAACAGATTAATCATTTGATGAGTTGATGTCAGGCAACAGCATCTGGCCTAGGGCACCCAAGGGTGCATGCTGTTAGTTCAGCTTTTGTTTGCTGATCCCTTTGTCCACAGAGAGTGCTCCATCAGGGAAGGTGATAAAGACATGGGGATAAGGTGGTATAGACACAGGGAAGGTGGTGTAGACCCAGAGGGAAGGTCATGTAGACACGGGGGAAGGTGGTGCAGATATGGGAGGAAGGTGGTACAGACACAGGGAAGGTGGTGCCGCTACAGGGGGGAGGTGGTATAGACATGGGGGGGAGGTGGTGCAGACACTGTACCCAGAGCCAAAGAGCACAGGGGGCATCCCTGCGACACCCCCTCCACAGCCACACTGACATTTGCTCTGCTCTTAAAGCTTTTGTAAAAACAAATGCCATCTCACTGGATCATGGCTTTATTTATAGGAGATGATGATATCATGGCAAAGCTATTTTATGGCAAAAGAAGCTAGAGCTACATAAAGAAAACAGTTTTATAAAGAAATAACAAAAACCATATTTTCATTTTAACATGCTCATTTTTGTTAAATGAAACAATGGTTATGGGAGCCTATTTTCTCATATTATTTATAAAACTTCTCTTCAAAGACACCCTCTGTCTGCCCCTGCACCTCCGGACTCAGCAAGCATGGCCTGAGGCCCAGCTCCCACAGAGTGTGCTGAGGCCCAGTAATGCGGCCATGTGTGGCGGGCAGTGAGAGGAAGGCTCATTTACATCGGGCTGCGGGGACCCTGGCTCTGCACTCAGGGCCTGGTGCCCTGCCAACGACCTACAAGAGTCCGGACAAGATTGTCCAGTCTGATAAAGAACCCTGCTGCTGGAGGAAGCACACACCTGAAATCACAGCACTCTAGAGGCTGGGGCAGCAGGGTTACTGTGTTCCAGGCCAGGCTAGGCTACCTAGTGAGTTCAAGGTCAGCCTGGATTACATAGGGAGCCTCCCATGCATATCCCTCCAGCACGCCCACAGCCTGGCACAGGGGCAGCACCTGGGGATGGAGCCTGGAGCAGATCAGCCTCTGTGGGACACTTCAGATCCAAGCTCCAGCACCACCCGCTTCTGACTCAGCCCAGGCGAAGGCCGTTTGCACACCCCAGGTAGGAGGAGCAGGGTCTGGGACCCACGATGGGTAGGAAGAGTCCACCTCCCACCCCGTAGGCAGCACCGGAGGGGCAGATCAGGAGCAGCACAGAATACATGTCTTGGCACAGTGGCTTTTCTGTCGTATGAGGCTCTTTAGGGAGCAGAAACCACAGGATGTCTGTCTGTCTGTGTGCCCATCTGTCCGTCCAGCGAGCCAGCTGCCTACTCAGAGTTGCCTCATAAGGAACTGGTCCACTCATCCACAGAGCCTGCCAAGTCCCGGCCCACAGCTGGCAGCCAGGAGGACAGACGCAAGCTCCACTCTGGAGGTTGGGACCAGGGGTCCTGGGCAGCAGGCAGCCCGGAGGAAGACTCCACTCTGCTCCAAGGAGGGTCAGCCTATCTGTTCCTCAGGCCACACCTTGGAGGGCATCCACTTCACTGGGTCTGTGGGCTGAGTGCCAGTGTTGTCTAGGAGCACTTCACACTCTCAGAATAATGTTAACAAAGCATTTCGGCCCTCCCAGCACACAGGGTGACCCACGTTGCCACTCAACGAACAGGTCGGCCCCAAACGCCTTCCTGGGCATGCAGAGGCCACCAGGAGTCCTGTTCTCAGGGTGCCAGGCAAGAAATGGAAGGAAGGGAGGGGCAGGGGTCCAAGGACGGTCTGGGAGCCAGTGGGGGCTGTGACTCTGAGGGGGCCCACAGCCCACACAGGTGCTGGACAGGAATATCCCAGACCAGCGCATGAGGATGGGCGGAGGCCCAGAGAGCCTGAGACACACAGCTCCGAGGTCCATCAGATCAGGGAGACCCTCACCTCTGCCTCAGAACCCTGAACTGGAGCCTGGTCCAGTGTGCCATGCCGTGTGCACCCTGCCCACATCTGGTGGCCTCAGACGCCCCAGAACTTCCTCTTGTTTTGGCTGAGCCTTGTGTGAGGCATGATGACCACGTGGCCCACACCCTTCCACACAGCAGAGCACCGAGCCTCATGCTCTGAGGGAAAGCAAACCACAGAGCCATCTGCCAGCCAATCGCCCAGGGTCCTTATGATCCCGGTGCCCCGGGCCATGCCACCTTGCCCTCTCCTGCCCCTGCATTTTGTTCTAACCCAGCCAGCTCCTGGCTCAGAAGTGACAGAGCTATGGGCCTTGTCCAGTCTCTGAGGCCACCTCTCTGCTCCCTGAGGGCAGGCAACACCTGTGCTGTGACCTGCATGTCCCCAGACTCACTGGTGGAAGAGGGTGCAGGACAAGGAAGTTACTCGGTAACTTCGCACCTTCAGATTCCATCTTCACCTTCAAAATGTACTTTCAACACCAGTCACCCTGCCTGGTTTTCCTAACTGCCCTCTGCATCCCTCTCCATTTGCCAACATTCTTAAACCCAAACGAACCATTTCCTGCCTTTTCCCTGGCTCCCACAGCCCTGGTCTTTGGCTGTACTTCAGAGAGCTGCATACCTGGAGCTCCCACTGGGCACCAGTGATGTCGGGCATCCAGGGGCGCAGGGAGGCCACAGGCCTGGGCTCTAACCCGGCTCAGTTCTGCAGCCTTGGGGTCTCATCACCAACTCTCTGGGAGCGGAAGCAATGACACCAGTCTTCTCTTCCTGGAGATGTTTCGGGAGACCCTGGGTACAGGGCGCTGAGCCTTGCCCGGGACCAGTCGATGCCTCCTTTTTTCTGCTTCCCTGCTGTATCCCCTGCTTGCCTGCACCCCTGGCACCATTTTGGTGTGAGGGCACAAGGACATCTCAGTGCACAACAGGGCACGGAGGACAGCAAGGTAGTAACTGTCACAGACACCGGAGCCCCCCTGGAAGAGCTCCTTGGCCCGCCCAGGACCAGGCCGATGGTAGGAAGGAATCCACTGTCATCGAGCCCTAGATACAGTCTCTCAACTTTCTTTGGCTAAGTTTGAACAGTTCCAGTTCACTCCCAAGCAACCATGCCGAACACATGCGATGGCAGCGTCCTAACACTCCCTCGGGGTCACCTGGATCCCACCTGTTCCCCAGTCAGTGTGGATGCCATTGGGCAGCCCCGGTGGGATGGGGGACAGTGGCCCAAACCAGCAGAACTAGCTCCATAGTCCCTGCCAGCTCGCTACGGTGTAACTTTTACTTTTGAATCAGTCTCCTTTACCGCACCGCTGGCAACCAAATAACACTTGCCTTTTATCTTAGCAGCACTGACTTTGAGTCTCTTGCTATAGTATTTACTTAATAAGGATAAAAGTAAAGCTACAGAATTAAAAAGAACAACAGGCAGAAGGCTTCCTTCGGCCCCCACCAGATGTCACGCGTCTTCGCAGGAGTAAGAGGCATCACTCACACCATGTTTGCATGATGACGTTTTCTGCAGTCTCCTCCAGGCTTCTAGAATCATGCCCCACAGGGCAGTGTCGAACAGGTAAACAGGTGCCCATTCAAAAGACAAGGGAACTGCGAGACTTCCCATCACCTTAGCAAAACCCCGTAGATGATCCATTTGTAAGAGAAAGGTTTATCCTGACACAGGGTGGAGGACTCCATCCTTGCTTGGTTGGTCCAACTGCAGGAGGACCTGTGAGGAGCAGCACACCATGGCGGAGAGGGCTGGCAGAGCAAAACCACTGAAGTGCTGAGCTAGATGGCAAGAGGGAGGTGCCAGCTCCCACAGTCCCCAGCCCCTCTGTGACCTCACTTCCTCCGTCAGGCCTTGCCTCCTAATGTTGCTACTTCCTCTCAGTAGCAGCTCGCCAGGTGCTAGGCCTTCAGCTCATGGTCCTTAATGGGACATTCAACATCCAAGCTAGCAAGAAGACAGGAGGCTTTCCAACCTCCCTACTTCTGGTTCTTCTGATTTATTTCTCACTAAATCTTCTAGATGTACCATTTGGCTGAAATCAGATATTTCCTCAGTGTTTCTAAGTTGTCGTTTCTACAGTGAGAAGCTGGTGGAAAAGGGTGTGGGAAGCTCCAGGCAGGGACAGAGCTCCATTAAAGAGTTTTCCTGAGCACAGCTTTGGTGCCTGTCTTGGCCCCTTGTACACAGGGATGTGGTTGGATCAGAGAGGGTGTGGGACCCTCGGTCCTTCCGGGAGCCAGCCAGGGCTTTGGTCAGCAGGCCAGACTCGCCCCTTGGTGTCTGCACTGAGTCACCACACCATCGGCTACTGGGCTAACTCACATGGGGACCCAGAGAGCAGAGACTGAGTTTAACAAGGTCAAGGAGACACTGCAAGAGGAAACCTCCCCGGGGCTTCTTCCAAGCCTCCTGCTTAGCTCTCTGAGTTCCAGAACAACTCCATTGTTGATAATCAAGTCTACACCTGCTGCACTCCTGCAGGCACTGTGCTCAGCACTTTATTTAGTATGTGTTTTTTTCACCAAATTCTCACAAGTATGATATGAATCACATTTCATTATCATTATTAACCCCACTTGATATGTGAGGAAATTTGTAAATGACAAAATTTGGAGTGGGAGGCTGCTGGGATTGGAACCCAGGAAGGCAGGAGATGAGGGTGTAGCTAGCTGGCTGGGTGAGTGGGCTGTCAATCACGGAGATCCCGGACACTCGGACACAGCAGCCTCTAAGCCCCGCCTCTCTTCTTGGTACCACTCCGAGAATGCCTTCTCCAATTCCTCTGGCGTGAAATCAAGCAGGTTTTGACAGAGAAACCTACACTGATGTTTCATTCGAAGACACAAAGCATGGGCCTGGTGGCCACTATCTTCTGTCTTTCTGTATTCTGCAAAGTGTATTTTCTTCCCTACTTTAAATGGCCTGCATTTTCTCTGTTTTTCCCTTCTTTTCTTACCTTTAATGCTTTTAATAAATGTAAAACCTCACTACTTTATTTCCTAAGTCTTTGTTGAAGACAATAAGCACCTGGAAGGGGTCCCTGGAAAGGACATAGCATCCCAGAACCCCAGTAATACCAGGCCTTGCCTGTGCTCACCAAGACTCTGCCCCTGAGCTACATCCCAGCCTGGAATCTTTAAACTGAGCAAAGGCTTGGGATGGGAGCATCTGTGCCTCTGTGACGAATGCAAATCAAAACCAAAACTCATCTTTTTCAGTGAAAAACAAAGCAGCTGAAGACACAAGATAACAGGGAAGAGGGAAAGCTGATGAGCAGAGAAGAAAAGAGCTAAAACCTTCGGGATGCCATGGAAGCATTACGTGAGAATGTCTGGAAGTCAGTGAGGGTGGCTGGAAATCAACAGTGTACGTTGGGATGACGACAGCAGTGACCCAGCTCGGCGGGTCCCCCACAGAGCCTGTCCCAGGACGCACTGGTGAGGGGCAGGAGCACAGGGGAGGTTAGGGCCAACGCAAGACTTCCCCTCCGGAGTGCAAACCATTCTGTCAGAGTTTGAGTCCACCGTGTGACTCTGTGTGTGATTCTTGGGAAGTGACTGGAACAGGCGCTCTGATTCATGTGGGTTTACAAGCAGTGCACTTGTTGAGTATAAGCATGGCTTACTGATTATGAGCACACATTTTTATGTGTGAGCGAGTCTCGGTGGTATCTTCCAAGGACAACTGGCAGACCCCTTCTTCCTTCCTGGTGCCTATACTCATGCTGGTGTCCTTCTTTCAGTTGTGTCCTTGGGTGACTGAAATCTCCAAATGGAGAGCCAAGGGTTGGGGACATTCTCACCCATCAGTCCTAAGGAGTAATAGGACTGGGCACATCATGTGTGTGTGTTTGTGTGTGTGTGTGTGTGTGTGTGTGCACACAGGCGCACATGGGTGACAAGAGGAGAGAGCACCTGGGAAGAGGCGTATGGAACCCAACTTGGGGGGACTCGCTTCTTCTCGTGTGACATTTCAGAGCATGAGGTGAAAACATTCTCAGTAACACCGATGATAAGTATTCAGCAGGGCCAACAACAGAACAAAGAATTAAAGAGGAAGCAGCACAGAGTGACTTCTAAAATGAGACTTCATAATAAGAGCAGAATTAGAGTAAATGAGGCTCATCTCGCTTTCTTTTCTCAACAAAACTGGACTAATTAAATACAAAGGTAGTATGATAAGAAATAATTAGTATCAGTACCACAGTAGGTGGAGGCGCTGCAGACCCCTGGCTGCCTCCTGAGTTATTCTCAGATGCCCACAGCACCACGTTCTTCTCTCCCCAGCAGCCGCCTCCTCGACTGCTTCTCCGCTTTGTCTCTCTGACCCACCTGCTTCCCCACCCTCAGCAGCTCAGACTGCGCTGTCTTCTTCCTTCTTGGAAACGGCCTGGCACCACACAGCCCACGCTGGCCTTGCTACTGGCCAGCAGGGTCCTGGCAGATTTGTTCAGTCCCTCTTGAGCCTCACTCCTCTTGCTTCTAAAATGGGTGAAGTCATCGCTAGCTTGGGAGTTTTGTTGGAGCACAGACAGACCGCCTTCTAAACTTCTCACCCTCACATGGCTGGGTCCCAAAGCAGAGCTAGAGGTGTCAGTCAGCATTTCATAGCCCCATCTGAAAGTCTCTGCTAATGTAAAAGATGCTTTTCCTCCCCCATTACACAATTTTCTATAGAAGTTGTGCCACCTTGCATTTCTACACAAAATGCACAAGTATTCCGACTTTTCCAGGTCTTTGCCAGCCTTTGACGTTTTCTGTTTTGCTTGGCTCGGTGTATGCTGGACGGCAGCCAGCCAGTGGGATTAGGGAATATCCCACTGCGGTCTGGGTGGGTTAGTGATGTTGAGCATCTTTTACACTTGTTGTCCATTCTCAGTTTACATATTTTTACCTTCATTAAATTTACACTATCACTTCAAATGAATTTTAAAATTCCTCAAACTTCTTTTCTCAATTTTTCTACTTAGTTAATTTCCCATTTCGTCAAGACTAGAACTTTAACCAGTTATCATTTAGTTCTAAAATGTCACCCAAAAGTCTCATTTTTGGAGGTGGGCCTGGTGTGAGCTGGGTCACCGGAAGGGCGTGTTCTTCTCCCCTGTCCTCCCTTCTTCCTGTCTCTGCTCCCTAGCTACAACTTTCCTCCCCCTGGCTCTTCCACCATGCATTTCTGCCTTGGAGCCAGCTGACTGTGGACTGAAACCACGAGCCACATAAACCTGTGCTCCTTGAAGTTGCAGTGATGGGTGCTTTTGTCTCAGTGACGGGAAAGCTGACTGACAGCGTCGGTGACACTGGACCACTCCTCAAGCCCTCCCACTCCTGTCTCTGTGATGACTCTGGCCTTCACAGTCTTCTCACGGGGCTGTCGCCTCCTCCTCCCTCTGAAGCTGTCACCCCACAGCTAGACCCGCACGGCCGCCTGCACATTGTCTCGCTTTTCTCCGTTGAGTCTCCTCCGTCCTGGACACTGCTGGCAAACAATCTGCCTTTGAGATGACACGTGCCCTTTGGGGTCACTTCCGTGGTGACTGTCACCCCCTCCAGTGGACCTCAGATTTATTTCCCCTGGGTTTCTCCCCTTCCCCACATCGAGAAAAGTATCCTGCTGATAAAATTAACTCATGGCAAACTTTTTCCAAGCCATATAAAAACTAACTTGATGGCTAAGGTCTTCTCCAATGGCAGGCTTTTCCCCAGTTTGTATCTCTCTAGCCTTATATGCTTGCTGTTGCATGATGGCTGACAAGACCTGGCAAACGATGGAACAAGGAAAAGCAATATATAATTAAAATTATAGAACAGCTCAGAGATCATAAATCATACATACTCGAGCAGCTTGGGTTTTTTGTCATTGTCATTGCAGCTTTTTAAGAAGTAAGCATATTCGTACAGCTTCTTGTTGGGTAAATATAGGATGGTCATAGTTCTGGCTGAGGAAATTCTTACATTTCACAGTAGAATAAAAAGCACCCGCATAAGTAGTCCTTTGTGGTAGCATGAATTTCAAGTTCTCTGTCATGGGACAAGTTTAAAAATAGGCGACTTGATAAATAATTCTGGAGACCTCACTTGTAAAGAGAGTCCCATAAAAGAGACATCCTAGTGGTGTTTCTGATTATCTTACTTTGGGGTATGCAGAAAGAGGAAATAAACATTATCCATGTTGAGAGAAGATTTTCCACAGAATTCTGTTAAAAGATTTCCCCTTGGAAAAGGAAGAACAGTCATGGGAATTACTCTGCTCAGGGCTAAATACTGAGCGTGGCTTCTAACAGATGTGCAAAGAGTTCAAGGGACTCGGGCCTGGCCACTGAGGCCCTAGAAGATGTACTGATTTGGTGAGTTTGTATCACAGATAAGACGAAGCCATTCGCATGGTGTTATTACACCCCACATAATCCACCTGCAGATCTCAGAGGGAAATTGGCTCCCTGCTCCTCTGACCCTGATGTCCCAGCTAGAGAGGGGGCCTGGCTCCGGTGTAGCCTGGAGTGGCCTGGCTGCTCCTCTGCAGGGCCTCAGGGTTGCACTACTGCATGGAGACCTCATCCAACCCCCTCCTTCAACCTCCTCCTGCATGAAACAAGGGCCTTTTCAGAGGGCCCAGGCAGCTGCATCACAGTCCAGCAGGAGCCATGGACAGAGCAGTGCCCTGGAGCACAGCACCAGCCAGGAGCTAACCGCTTCATGAGAATGTCCTACCCAGCAGGAGGGATGCAAGCAGGGTAGGCAATGTGATGGCAGCTCCTTTTTCCTTTCCCTTCCCTTCCCTGCCTTCCCTTTGCTTTGTTTTCCGTCCCCTCCTCTTTCCGCCCTTCTTTCTATATGTGTGAGCATGTGCATGTGTGTAGTGAGATATAAAGAAATCCTGTTCGTGTGGAACCTGTGGGCAGTTAGCACATCCGGATGGCTCAGCTCAGGAAGGTTTGCACCACCCTCTCTGGTCCTGCCTGTCCTGCAAGCTGACTTTCAGGCCCACCTCCATCCCTGTCCCACCCCCTCCCATGCCCTGCCTGAGCTGCTTTCTCCCCAGGAACCTCCCAGGTCTGTCGCTCCCTCCCACCCTCCATGTTCCCTTCAAGGGTCAGCTCCTACTTGCCCCGTGAAGCCTCCTGGGCTCTTCCCATCTGCACACGAGCACCGCTTTCCGAAGCCCTGCACCCCAGAGCGCCAGTCCACACTGCTTGACTCCATCCCCAGCCAGTAGCACCCAGTGCCTGCTACTCCTAAGTCCTTCTGCTGCCCTCTCAGTCTCAAGTGCGACCTTGAGGACAAAGAGAGCTAACAGGAAAGAAAGAGCTGCGGCTACAGCGCTGAGGCTGTTCCAAAAGGCAGGTGATCAGCCCAACAGACCGGAGTGACACACGTGCTGGGACCAGAGGGCCTGCGTTAGGGGCAGAGTAGGAAATTCCAGACCAGAAAGGTCTCGGCAGGAGCGTCTGCCCGGTGGGCTCCACATCCGCAGGGAGGGGCCGGGCTGCTGGCGGCGGGTACACCAGAGATTGACACCGGAGGAGCCGGGTGATGCAGCAGCTGTGCTGAGGGAAGCTGGTGCAGCAAACACCCTGGAAACGGCAAGGGAACGTCCTTCCTCCTGCAACACCTGCCAGTGCCTGCTGCGCAGCCGGCCCACACCAGGAGAGGTGTGCAGGGCCCCACGTCATGAATACAGAGCAGGGAATGAGAGGCAGCCAGTACTGGCTCCTCCAGCACCTCCGGCTCGGTCTGCACTGCCCTGCACAGAGTAGAACTTGTGAGCAGCAGCACAGCAGAGGCACAGCCCCTGCCAACACACAGCCGCCTCAGAATGTGAAGGAGTTCTCGACCTGGACCTGCCACGCGGAGACACGGCACCAGCTCCTCCTATCCACCGCAGGCCACGTCAAATACTCCTGATGCCACCACTCTCTCACCTGGAGGTGAAATTGTAGAATTAACCTCCAACAGCGCATCGATACAGTGCAGTGAGAAGAGGAACACGGTCGCTGTGTGCCTAACGAGAGACGTGCAGAGCTGCCGCCCTTCATCTGTCACCGACCACACGTGATGGCGACACTATCTGTGATTTCCTCACAGTCCACCCCATTTTCTCATCTTTCTTGTCCAGGGCTTCCAGGGCTGGGGTCTTTACCTGGCAGAGCATCCCGAGCCTTCTCTCTCCTCGACTGTCCTGCGTTCTGCGGGTGCCATCACCACTGACAGGCTCTGCTAACCTGCCGTCGCCAGCACGAGCAGTGGCCCAGTTTCCTCGACTCGAGACCAGGACCCCAGTGGGGCAGCCTCACTCTCTGCCTGTCCGCTCGGTGGCAGATGGAGCACGAAGTGGCCAGGCTGCAGCCCCACCCCAGGTCAGGGAAGACAGCCGTGTCCCGGTAGAAGAGGCTTCCAAGTCAGCTGAGCTCGAGCTGCCGGGACAAGAAGCAAATGTGCTCTGTGCTCGGGTACTCAGGGTAAAGGCAGACACGGAAAATGCCTATGGGCAGAGAGGGACAGAGCCAGAGAGACGTGGACAGACGGGACAGACAAAGCTCAAGACTCTGCTCTGCAGACATGAATGTATTAAAAGCATGAAGAAATGAGCCACTGATGGTGGAAAAGTATTGGCACCTCCCCAATGTTTTAATTATTAATGAGGCATGGCATTTTCCATGTATTTATTGGCCATTCATGTATTTTATTTTGTAAGTGTCCATTAGTCATCTGATTCAGCTCTAATTTTTGTAGTACTGACCTTTAGCTCTCCATAAATACTGAATGCTTGTCTTCTGTCAGATGTGTATGTCATGAACGTATTTCTCAATCGGTGGCCGGCCTGCTCATCTTTTAAAGATGTGCTTTGACAGGCATATATTTTTAATTTTGAAAAAGTACAACTTAGAATAATTTTCTTCATTGTTAGTGCATTTTATGTTCGGTCTAAGTAATCTTGGCCTACACGGAATTCATAAACATGCTGCTCTGTCCCTTCTGGACATGGCAGAGCTTTAGTTTTACTGTTAGTGCTTAAGAGCCACCCACTGGAGAAGTAAGCTGAAAAGGGACATGAAACGGTTGATGTCTGAAAGGGCTCGGTGATGGCCTGTTGTACTGAGACACCCTGAAGGGACAAGGTGGAAACAGCAGCCAGAGGGGCTGCCACAGCAAGGGATGAGGAAGGGAACCTTGCTGGGTTTGAAAGACAGATCCTGCTCATGGGGGATCCAGGGTACATATTGATCCAGAAATGAGAGAGGAGGAGATGCCAACAATACTTCCACCTGCTCGGCAGGACAGGTGGCTGCCGTCACTGCACAGCCTGCTGGAGAGGATAACCAGAGCGTGGTCTGAACACAAAGTTATGGACACTCACCAGACACCCAGCCAGGCCTGGCCTCACCAGCTGGCAGCAGAATCTTGAGTTCAGGACAGAGACTCAGACTGCAGCCTACAGAACGGTCCTTGGACTATACCTGGTTTTAAAAGCCAGGCTGACGGAGTCACCTGGGGAGGACTGTCAGTAACAGGGCAGAGAGCTCTCCTCCGAGCCCTCAGACAGACGTTCAGTATCCAGAGGTTGGGAGAAGAAGAACTCCACCAAAGGGGCTGGAACACTGAAAAAGTGACAGGACAGTAGGAGAATCAAGCAGGTGTGTTATCTTAGAGGTGAGACAGAGTCTTTCCTAAAGGAGGTTGTGGTCCATGGCAGTGTGAGCGAAAGGTCATCAAGGTCATGCCTGGGTACTGACAACTGGCCACGCAAAGCTCACAGACGCCTTCTGGACAGGAGCACCTTTGGTATCTCATGCGGAGAAAGAAGCCATTGTAAAAAAAGGATGTGTCAGTACAGTCGCAGGGCTGCAGGGACTAAGGGAGGCGGGAGCTCATCGGGAGGAAGACTGCAGGAGCCACAGCTTCAGAGGCAAAGCCACCCTGATGTAGTCAGCCCGTGGAGGGGCCGGGGGCTCGGTCCCCTGGATTCCACAGTGCTGAGGTTCTGGGAGCAAGGGGGATTCACGGGCTGGGAGTCGCATCTTTGGGTGAGGTGCACAGCCATGGAGGCTGCCTGGGAAAGGCAGGAGTTGGAGAGGTGCACACTTCAAACCCAGCCGAGCCAGGGGCACGTACTGTAGGAGCCGAGAGCCACACCCGAAGCACACCACCGGTCACTCTTGTGTTCTCCCCAGGACCAGGACAGGCACACGGGGATACAACAGCTGCTAGGGCTTTAGGGATCTTCCTGAAGAACAGACGCGTCCGGTGGTGTGGGCTGCGTCATGCCATTCAACAGGATGAGCTGAGGGACTCACAGGGTGACTCACACATGGCATTTGTCACCCTGGGTCTCCAGAGCTGCTGTGAATTTGCAAGGAAACCAACCTTTTAGGTACTGGTGTTGGGGGGTGACCACAGCTCCTTAAATTAAGACGGTCAAACCTCTCTAATCTAAAATACCTGAGGGATGTGCCGCCTGATGCCAGTGCTCTGAGGTGGCATCTTGTCTGGCTCTGTGGGAAACAGACCTCGATGTCCTGAGTCCTGAGCTGGCTCTGGACTCACAGGTCCTGCAACAGAGTGTCCAGTACTGCAGTCTTCACTGAAAATAACACAGGCTTCCCATGCCTTCCTCCCTGAGCATGGACCTCACACCCCGGGCCTGGGCGTCCACCCTGTAGCACCCCCGGAAGCACCCGGCTGGCTGGGGCTGCAGGACGTCGGATCAGGCCACAGGTGCCGGGCCAGGCACTCACACACACATGGCTCTCTGCAGCTGGCGTGAGGCGAACAGGACAGGAGTCACCTCTGCCGTGAATTTGCCCTGAAAACCTGTGAAGGCTATGCGCCCAGCCGGCACACCGTGTCTGGAAGCAGAGATGATGCTCTCCAGTCACAATCACACGGGGGTTGCTCACCCCGACCCCTACCTGCCAGCGGCTCCTTTCCCTGCACACCCTCCCTGTACCACAGGAGCAGCAACTATTTGAGAGGCAGACACTACCTTAGTAAACACCGAAAACCACACTGTGTTGTGCCCCGTCCTGATTAAGGGCACCTACGCTGTCACTGGGTCACAGGTCACTGTGCGGTTTGGGGCAGTTAGGGAAACCTCTGCAGAGTGTGGCCACCGCCCCAGTGTCAGGCACGGCCAATGAAGGGCTCCCAGGAATCAGTGCACACGGAGTGTTTGCCCGGTTCCCATGGGTGCTGGGAGCTGTGTGCGGAAGCGGCCACCTTTTACTCAACTGGCCGAGGTCCAGTTCTGCTCTTTAGCCCAGAACTCACAGGGTGCCTCCTACAGTCTGGGGTGTCCCACTCCCGCCTGCATAACAGAGATGCCAAACAGAGGTCCGTCCTCTTCTGAGCACCCTCAGCCGGGCAGTTCCGACTATTCACCGGCACTGTAACGCGGAGCGGGGGACGGGAAGGACAGTGGGGCGGCAGCAGTCTGCACACTTGAGCAGGTGCGGGGCCCCAGAGGGCTTCCTAGAACAGAATCAGATCGGCAGATCTGCACTGGAGCCCAACAGCCTCCTTCTCTGTCACGTTTCCAGGGAGCACAGAGGCTGCTGCCTGGGGACCACATGGGGGGATCCCTGATGGAGGGGACTGGACGGGCCCAACCTGAGCTCTCGTGACTTACCACGCTAGCTGCCTTTCTGAGGTTCGCGGGTTTCCCTGCTGTAAGAACTTGGTGACCAAACCTCGCAGAACAGCTGTCTGAAGACCAAACAACATATGTCTTTCTGGTCTTTTTTGTGAGAAGCAGAATTTGCTCAGCAGGGCCAGAAGCACCAAGCACTCTTTGCAGGCAGCACCAGCAGCCATGGGTGTGGCATGGGCCCACGGGTGACCCTGACTCGTAGTCTCTACGTGTTGGCATCCCTGGACAGCATCCCCATTAGTGGGGTGTCTAGACAGAGTGGGGTCTCCATCCGGAATCCCAAGCCAACTCCAGATGCAGTTCTGGCCTCAGGAGGCAGCGACAGGACTCCCATGCCTGATCACAGAGCAGCCCAGGTCGAAGCGGGTGCACCGAGCGGACACATAGGAAGCCTTCTGCTCACTCCGTGCAGGATCCAGGGAGCTGCTGCACTTCTTGGGCCGTGGGCTCCCTCGGGTCACAAGGACGGCAGTGAGCACGAGGACAGAGAAGTCAGGGTCCAGAACCCCTGCAGGGCACCTCTGCCGCCACGAGTAGGAAGCACTTCTCCACCTAGTGGACATGTTATGCGGTGTGCTGTCCACCATCAGACAGGCAGGGGCCTGCAGAGCCTGGCTGACCCACCTGAGGGCCACAATGAGGACACCTTAGAGGAAGCAAGGGTTTTAAGGGCTCTCTCAGGCCCACATGCCCTTCTCCCCATCTCAGAAGCCAAAATGTCACAAGCCTGGCCCAGCCCCACCCCTCACCCCGTGGGCCAGAGCTCCAATGATCCTGATGCCCCTCCCTGCTCCCTAATTCCAGACTGCACAGTCCTTTTCAATGAGGCTGGGAACTCAAGGCTGCCCACGGAGAACAGCTCCTGTTCCTTTGCAGACAGGCACTCCCAGGGCTGCACTGTGCTGCCCCTTAGGCTCCGGCAGCTGCAGGCCCCTTGGGCTGAGGCTGAGCTGCACCTCACAAGCAGAGCCTCACAAGGTCTCTGTCTCAAAGCACCGGCCACTTGGCAGGAGCGTGGGCCATGGGGAGAGCAGCCCAGGCACAGTGAACCCGAGCGTGCAGAGGTGACTGTAGGGGACAGAGGGCAGGAAAGGGAAGCCACAGCTTGTCAGGATGGGCAGAACGGAATGTGGGGCTGTCTCGCCCGGCAGCAAGTCGGCTGCTTTACATCCTTGCGTTCATCCCATCAGAGCAATGGACTGGAAGGCCACAGTGCTGCCCCGGCTCCTACGTAGGCAGAGAAGCCCAGGCCAATGGGCAGCAAAACCAGCTGACTTAACCCTTCCAAACCCCAAAGTGGTCCCACTAGAGACCAGCAGAGCCAAACCACCACCCTCCAATGGGTCCGTCCCCCAGCCAGCTCCACCTGAGACTCCAGACTACACCTGCTCCTTCTCAACCACACAGATCCCTGTGGAGAACAGCGGCTCCTCCAGGTGAAGGACACTCCGCCCCGCCGGGGGGCCACAGGTAAAGACAGACAGTGCCAGGACACGCAGGGGACAGAGTGGCTGGTGCCAGGCCTCAAGCTGGGAGGAGCTGTGGGAACAGGGCAAGGTGGCATGTGATGTGCAGGGAAAAGGGTGGGGCCACTCATCTGCAGACCTGGGCTGGGGGACACCGGGGAGAGGGGCCAGCAGCAGGTGGCAGCGGGAACTCAGAGAGGGGATGAAGGCTTGAGTCCGGCGCTTGCTCTGCAGTGAGTGACCTCCAGTAGATGGTGGGGGGCAGGAAAGCTGCGGTATGCATATGTGGAACCCTAGAGCTAACAACGGGAGACTGCAGCGGACCCCAGACAACTGAGACCTTGGGGTCACAATATAAGGAGTCATTGAACAGGATCAAGCTCAGGGGCTCTGCTCAAAACCTCAAGGTCCACTGAGATTCTGAGCGCCCAGGAAAGACCTGGGAGACCGGGACTCAGGGGTGCTGGACGTTCCAAACACACACCTTTGAAACGGAAGGAGGCGCCACAGCACAACGCCCACACAGGGCTAACTGCCAGTTTATTAAGAGAGCAGCCTTCTCAGGCATCCAGTGCTTTCACTTGGACAGGGGAGGGGATCCAGCAGCCTGGCTTCTGAGTCCTGGTGCCCAGACTTCTCTGGCCACAGAAGTCCCCAGAGAAGACAGGGCCCATGCAGGGTAACCTAGGCTTGGCCCAGGCTGCCGGTGTGACTGAGGCTTTGCTGGAAGTAAATCAGAGCTCATTTTCACTCCGTCCCCTGCTTCCATGCGGACCCTGGCAGGGGTTTTGCAATCCAATCTCCAGCGCAGATCTGGCTTCCTGTGAGCACAGCCTGTGACCTATATCCACACAGGCCCACAATCTGCAACTCTAAAATTAGTAAAATTGTGACAAATAGAAGTATTCTTTTCCATGAGTTTAGTGCCAACATTCATTTGGGAGAAAACGTGATTCAAACCTTTATAAGGCTGTCCACGGCTCTCAAGTCCAGCTCGGCTTCGTGACAGAGCTGCCCCGTGCTTGACGATGGAATACCAGTCCAGACCCCACTGGGGACTGTAGTCGGTGTACACTGAGTTCCTCTGGGTCACTTAGGCTGTGATCAGTCAACTTTCTAAGACCTAAAATTTAAATTCCGAAACACCCAGCTGCAAGAATGTAAGGGAAAACACTGTGGAGCTACAGGCAGCATAAGTGGAATTTAATCAATTGCTGTTTCAGGACGGCATCATTGTGCCTTCAAATTAAGGTCCTGTCACTGCCCGTGAGGGTTCTTTTTCTCTCCGACAGCGACTACAGGCTGGCCGAGCTCGGCCAAAGGCGCCCAGCACTTCGTGTTCCAGCTCGGCCAACAGGCGATGCCCACCGTCAGAGGCAGCCTTCAGGGCCGCTGCCCGGTGGTGTCACCAGAGGGGACTGGCAAATGCCACGTGCCATCCGCTGACACTGCTGCTTGCTGCCAGTCCCCACCGCTGCTCTTCCTGCTGCTGGTCTCTTGAGTCTCAAGGAAACAGCCCGTTTACAGCTCCTTTTGAAAGCACTGGTTCTGTCCACGTTACTCCAGATAAGAATCCCACATAGATTTACAGGACCACCAAGGTGAAGCTTTATTAACAGGGCCTGTTGCCGTGGCTCAGGGAGAACAAACTAGGGAGCCCTCCCGGAGCAACCCTACAAGCGTGAGGGATGCCCTTGCTTATATAACAGCAGCAGGCCTGTGATTGGTCCAAATTTGATACTGCCGGTTGGTCCAAGATTTCTGATCAGAGACCACTGATTGGTCCAAATTGGCTGAAGTTCAAACCCACGTGGTCAGGGCAGCCACCCCCCACAGAGCAGGCTGGGTGTGAGGTATCTGGGACAGCCACAGGTGTCGTGGTGGCCATTCTGAGGATGGTCGGGAGACCTGGCTCTTCCACTGGCAGTGTCATTTTCTGAGAAAAAGACAGGAATAAACCCAGGAGGACATCGGTGTAATAGAGCTTATTGGGGTTTGGGGATAATGAGCTGGGGCCTGCCCACATCTGTGCTACCTGAGGGGCAGTTTTCCTACTGCTTCTTTAGCAAGGTGGCAGCATTTAGAGTGCAGGAGTGGGGAGCAGGACACTGAAGCTGACAGCTAGCTCACACCTCCTGTCAGGGCACCCAGAGCGCAGCCACCAGATAGTCCAAGGGGAGCCCTGAGGCAAGCTGTCCCTGTCCACCCTTGGGGACCAGGGGGTAGGCAGGTGTTCTGCAGAGTCTGAACTACAGAATTATTTCACCAAATTGTCCCCCTAAACTAAGATTCTCATTGAAATAATATATCAAGCATAAAAATCAATGTGGGAAGAATTAAAATACCAAAGTACTAAGCTATTTCATTTAAGAACACAGTAAGAGTATTGCTTTGTTCCTGTTTACTGTTATATCTCTAGGTGAGTTTTGAAATCTCTCCATACATTTTATTAGAGTGTGGCAGGGACTTGGCTTTTGGCTGCTTTCCTTAAAGAAATTAAAAACCCTCTTCCCACTGTTGCGCCTAATTGATTATTGTGCCTTCATGTAAAAATAACCCTTTCGTGACTTGACTTCTTATCAGCTCTCTTTATGAAGGTACATCAATTCCAAGAGCTTTGCAGCTGGGCTTTCCTGAACTACGACCGTACCTAATTATGTCGTCTGCAGAAATGATCATTTCGTCCTATCTTAAAATACTCAGGCCTCCTCTCCTCTCTCCACTTCCTGTCACCCTGAGCTGCAGTTTGTGCACAGCAATGTGAAACGCCGGTGGGGGCGGCAGGAATCCTGCTTCCATCTCCAGTTTTAACTGTGATCACGCCAGTGTGGCATTTTAACCATTATGCTGCTGCTACCTTGTGACACACATTCCAATCACCTACAGAGATATTCTGCTCTTCATTTTCTAAGAGCTTCTTTTTTATTTTTAAGAAATACGTTGCACTGCATCCTATATTTTTGACATCTATTGAAATTACTATGTTTGTCTATTTGGAAATAGTGCTAGGATATTACAGATGAACAGATTTCCTAATATGAAGCAATTCTTAAACTTTAGGGTAATAGGACAATTTAGGGAAATCCGGATGTTCATTTACAAATTTATAATTGAGATAAGTCTGCAGAAACTGTTCATGAATGTAAGAGCACACGTGACCTGGGGACAAGTTACAAGTGAAGGTGACACAACCCAACCCAAAAGCTATGACAGAAGGTGTCTTAGTCACATTTCTTGTTGCTGTGACAAAACACCCAATACTCACAAGTTGAGAGGACAGGTTTATTTGGCTCACAGTTTGTGGAGGTTTCAGGCCACAGTTGGTTGGCTCCAAGGCAGGGTGGCATGGAAGACAGACATCACAAAGAAAACATTCATAGTGGGCAGAAGGTAACAAAGCAAGCAAGGGATGATACACCATGACTCTTTCTGTCCCTTATATCTTATCCAGGCTACTTAGGGTGGGTAGTGCTCATATCCTTATCCTAGTGCCCTCGAGCTTAGCAATGCACCATAAAGACACACTCTAGATCCAGCCACCTCTGAAAAGCCCCACCCATGACCGCATGAGGCTTTGGGGGGACATCTGGACACAGCCATAACAGAAGGAAAAGGGGACACAAGTTTGATTATCAATTTCAATTTTCTAATAGAAAAAAATGTCTCTTCATCGAAAGATGACTAGCAACCTATTAGAAATTGAAAAAGAGACAGAAGACTAAGCCCATATTCTACACAGTACTTATACATCAGTTATGAGAAGAGAAGCAATCCAGTAGTGAAATGAATGCTGGTCATGAACAGGCAGTTTTCAGCAAAAAAAAGAACACTAGACATGGACAGTATAATTTGCATCACTGACCACTTCTTCGAAGATGAAAGAAATACAGTTCAAAGCTATGAATAACATTGTTGATGTCTATCGAGATAGCAAAATTGCAAACATTTGGTGATGATAGTCATCATGGCGCACATATGGGGAGGCGGGCTCTGGGGTCCTTTTGTTTCTGTGAAAGAGTGGCAGTAGTTATCCAAATAAAAACCACGTCCATCAGATCCAGCAATTCTGCTGCTAAGAACTCAGAAAGAAAGTGCAAAACAGAATTGAAAAAGCTAACACTTGCACTGCAGGCGTGGACAGGAAGGACTAATGCACACCCTTTGATGGCACTGAGTCAGCATGAAGAGGAGACGCAAAGAACTCTTTGTCCTGACGTGGAAATCTCCAAATGAAAGCAACTACGTGCAGGAAAGAAAACTGCAGAAGTATGTGCTGGCACCTCCCAAGTCACCTCTGCTGACAGGCAAGAGCCACAAACACTTTCTGGGGTTTCTGAAGTTGGTTTGTTTCTTCTATGTGTTTCTTTAAATTACATTGATAGGACGATTTAAAATTATATTCCTGCCCATCCTGAAGGATTCTGATCCAAAAGGAAAGGGGGGCCCAAAAATCTGAAACTTGTACCTGTGTCCTCGGAAAATTTAATATGCATGGGTGAGGAACACTGAAAATCACAGCGCTATCGCTGTAGTATTTGGCCACAGCTCATTCAAGTATTCGACACACCGGGGCCAGGCTAGAATGAGGAATGCTGTGCACAGCTGTCCAGGGTCTGCAAGCTGGATGTTCCGTGGGATTGGAACAATCAATGTCTTGACAACAGGGGGAAAATTCCACTAAAACGAGAGTCTTTGCGAAATAATTCTTTGGTAATTTGTTCTTTTTCTTCAAAATTTAGTCTTTTACTTATTCTTTAATCACATTGGATTAATTATATTTTCAGTCAAAATTAGCCATGTTTTTAAATTTAATGCAATAGAGTGACACAAATAAATCTCTGATAATTTTGTCTACCATGTCTGTTTTATAGCCCATTTCTCAATTTTATTTATGAGCACACTCATTTTCCTCAATTATCCTAATCTATTTTATAAGTACTTTTAAAGAAGCTAGGCTTTGAAACTTTTATCAATACCAAGAATTTGTTTCTGTTCTCCACTTAATTTTGTTTTAATACTTACTGTTTTTGTCATTTAAATTTATTTTATTGATCTTACAACTTAAAACTGTCATTTTTCAACATTTTCTACAGTCATAAAAGCATATAAAGTATTAAACTTTATTGCGAGTATAATCCTAACCTCATAACTTTGTAAATAACTGTCTCGGTATTTAACTGTCTCATAGTTTTTAGTGATAATTTCATTTCTCATTTAGCTCAGTAGTTACTTAAGAAACTTCAAAGAAATTATCATGCGGTTGATTATTTTGTTTAAATGTTAGCTGTTTATATATGATACAAATCTATTAAGCTTCTTCTGTATTTTTGAAATTGAGGATTTCTCTATATATTTCTCATTTTTTGTGAATATTTAAGATATGTTCTATTTGTTAATATAAGTGTTTTAATTCATTCTTACAATATTTATTAGTGTAAACCTGTTAAATTGTATTACCCATCTTTGTCTTTGATTTGGGCTACCTAATGTTTCATAGCACAAGAGAGGTGTGGGAAATTTTTCTAAGACAGTTGTACTTCTGTTCACTTCTGTGTCTCCTGTTGTCCTTTCATTTAGGTGTATCTTTTGTTTTAAAATTCCATTTTAAAGTCTGTAACTTATAAATACAAACTGGCCTTATGTTAGCTGCCTTATTTTATTCATGTAGTCATTTAGAAAGTATTTGTGTAAAGCTCACCCTGAATCCGTAGCAGGTATCAGAACCATGTGGTAGTATATCAGCTCGTAAGATATAAACAGAAATTGGCTTGAAATTGTCCCATTCCTCCTGCATAAGAGCAGTCAGCTGGCTGGAGCTGCAGCAGCCACTCTGTAAACGTGAGGGAAGGACCAAGATTTACAGGTATATCCTCCATTGTGATACTCATTAAAACACCACCAGAGCCATTTAGCAACCTCTGGAATTCCTGTGATGGGGAAAAAAATAAGTCTCTATTTGTTTAAGCTCCTGTGTAATTGCAACTGAATACATGCCTAACTATTTTGTATCTACTTACACATCAAATTTTTCAAAAATATACTTGAAGCAACGTATTTTTTATTATAAACATGAAGAGTTCTACAATTACTATGTCAAGGCTTGTGTCCAGATATCTCCCCAATGCCTCATGCAGTCACAGGTGGGGCTTTTCAGATGTGGCTGGATCTAGAGCGTGTGATGCTGGGATTGGAGTGATTACTAAGTTAGTCTGATTGATTTGCATAGTTCTGGGGATGATTAAGGATACCCCACCTGGGTATGAGTGCTACCTGCCTTTGAGTGTGTAGGCTGAATACAATATAAAGGGACAGAATATGCCCTTGCTGCCTTGCTGCCTTCTGCCCTGCCATGGACTGTTTCTCCTCTGAGACACCCCTCTACCATGCCGCCCTGCCTTGGAGCCAGCCGACTATGGACTGAAACCTCCACAAATTGAGCCAAAATAAACCTTTCCTCCTTTATCTTTGGGTGTTGGGTATTTTGTCTCAGCAACAAGAAAAAGTAACTAAGACAGAATATATGTGATAACATTAGAATGGTTTTAAATCTCCTTATTTCCCACTTTACTTGTTGAAACCAAAATTTTATTTCGATTAAGCATCAGCTATAGTTTAGATCTAAAATGTCCACCCAGATTCTCAGGTTCTCGAGGTGAAACTGTCAGAAGGTGACTGGATCATGATGAAGCTCAGACTTTGTCCGTGGACTAACTTGTTGATGAGATCATACTTCAGGGCATTACGGTCTGATGGAAACATCTGGACTCGCGCCTTCCCAAGAATTCCCTGTCCATGCGCCCCTGCTATGCGACACGTTTCCCTATGGGATAACTGTATTAGCTAAGTGACCTCCCTTGTAATCCTACAGGCTGACTGTGGTTTGGCCCATGCTGTACTCACATTATGACTTTGCTGTATAAATCACCCCTGACAAAGAGCCTCAGTGACCACCCACTCTGGACCCCTCCTGGAAATCAGGAGCTGTTCTCATTTCCAACAAAACTCTCCTAACTTCCTCCTTTGGGTTGAGGACTTCACTCCCAGTGTTGTGAGTCCATGAACTCAGCACGCCTGATGTCTAACAGAATTCAGCTGTCAGAAATCCTGCATTGCCTGTGGCTGGAGGAGGATCCCATTATCCAGGCACTGCGTGGACACCACATGCACTTGAAGGTGAACTAGAGTGTAAGCCAGGGGGTTTGACTCCTGGTGCACTGCGCCGTCTGTGGGGAAGCAGAAGTGTGGGTGCAGAGCACACAGAAATCTCTGCCTCTGGGCCCTTCACAGTATAGCCCTGGAAGCTCCAGGCTTCTCCTGAACAGGGCAGTGCTGCTGATACCCTCACAGAGCTGCTGTGAACGTGAAACACACACCAGCCACGCAGTGCACGCACCCGATCACTACAACATGCAGGGAATCGTGAGCACAGGAAGTGACTAGCAAAGGACACGTGTTCAATAAGTATTCCATTGCTCAGTATTTTGTAAAACTATTTTTCTTTTCTTCTTTGTAAAAATACCATCCATACTAATTTATCTGGCAGCAGTTAGTCATCAAATTCCTAAATGAATACCATGGCATTTTTAAAAAACAATTTAATTAGCTGCACTCCCAGAAAAATACCTGACTCCTGGCCCATCTCTAGCCACTGATCCCTGTGATCAAACGACAAGAACACTGCACCATTTCAAGAAGGTGGGAGGCGCCCAGCCAGGACAATTCAGTTTTCACTCAGGTTTACACACAGATAACAAGTGGCTCCAGAGCTTCATGACATCTTTGCACAGACTAGGAAAGATTAAAATATTCTCCAGAATTTGGTTTCATTTTCATGAAGCCAACACATCTTTGCTGCTGACGTTTTTGCCAATTTAGGCTCAGAGGAAGAATGTTTTCAGTCGGCTACAAATATGAAAACGATTGCCATCCAGAAGGAGGAAAATGGAGAGCAAGACCCAGAGTGCCGGGACACAGAGGTCACCTCCTCCCACGTGGCGGCGCCTGTGTCCCCAGGTGAGCTGCAGCCCAGTCTAAATGGGAGCAGCCATCGCACCTGCCCACTCTGTCCCTGGGTCCCTGGGGCGGGGTCACGCGGAAGCCCCACGGCCCCTGAGTGGGTGTCGTAGCCGGGCTGCCCAACAGGATGAACCAGCGCCTTCTGCAGCTTCCCCAGGGGCAGCCAGGCCCTTCCCAAGACACTCATGTCCCCAGGGCAGGGAGCGGTGCTGGGCACAGAGAACAAACTCCCCTCACTTGTGTCCAGGGAGCCACCTGCTCTGTCTCCATCACACTGAGCGCTTCCAACCTAGGTACGAACAGGCTTGTTCTGCAAGAGAAGGTGTGATGTTTTGAATAATTCAAAACGGTTTCGATGGCCTGGTTCTCATCCTTAGAAACCTGCCCGTGACTTTAAGAAAGGCGCCTTTCATCTGCAGGCCACAGCTCTCCAAGGTGCACAGAATGGCAGAAGGCACCGCTGACTGCAACCGCAGCAACCAAGCAGCTCTGCCCTGGTGCACACCAGGCCGGGGAAGGCGATGGAGACCGCCAGGGAAGAAAACCAGAGCCGCACAGCCACCGTTTAAATGCTGTGGCCAGAACCCAGGTGTGGCCGCCCTTTGCACCTGGAGAGTTGCTCCCGTTGTGCAGCACAGCACCTACTTCAGCATTTGCATTACAGTCACAGTATGACTCGCCCAGAGACAACGCAAACTCTCAAGCGGACACAACACTGTTTCACACAAGGGACTGGAGCATCTAGGATGGCACAGACAGACCCAGCTCCTCGCTGGCACCGGAACCACCCGCATGGTGGAGATGCAGCAGGAGGGGCCACTCTGGGGACTCAGTTTTCAGACAGCAGGACCGACTGGTGCTTCCACAGACAGCCTGCAGCCCCTGCACCCTCTCACTCAAAATGAAATGAGCTGAAGGCCCAGCACCAACGCCGGAGCCCCATGTCCCATCTGTTTCCTGTGTCCAGCAGGCTCGGCACCATGCACAGGAGTCCAGGTTGCATAATGGGGGGAGTGAGAAAAAGGAAATAGCAAAAGAGAAGGCGGCTCTGCTCTCTAGAGTGCTTCTGAGCACACAGAGCCCACTCCCCAGCAGGCTTCCCCAGAGAGGCTCAGCTTGTGCCGGGAGCCACACGCAGACCGGAGGGAAGAGCGGCTTCCGGGGCCCAGTGTCCCCTCAGCAGGTACCGCCCGTGCTCTGTGCACCAAGTGCAGTGAGCAGTGCTCTCACGCCACCCTGGGCCTGACACAGCTCAGGGAGCAGGGGGCGGCTCGGTAGAGCAGCAGCCCCACCTCATGAAGCACTGATCCAGGAGCAGCACATGGAGTCCTCCTTCCTCCCCAGCACACATCCAATTCTAGAAAATTCTGTAAGTTACCGGTGTGCGATGGGGTTCATGACCAAGTGTGCTGTTAGGAGGTGGATAAGTCAGGTGTGACCTGGAAGAATGTATCACTGTTCCCAGATCCTCCCTTCTCTCTCTGCTTTCTGGTTACTATGGGTTGAAGAGCTTTCTCCCACCATCCCCTTCTGTCATGCTGTTTCAGCCTTGGAGCCAGACAACCACGGACTGAACCTTCTGAAGCCATGAGCCAAAATAAACCTCTCCTCTTTTAAGTTGTGGTTACTGGGCATCTTGTCCTAGGAATGGGAAAGTGTCTAAGACACAACAGGAAGGTCTGCTGAACTGAGTGTAAAGTGGCCATTTCTTACCCATGGCTCATAATCAGTAAAAAGTTAGAGGAACTTCTTTATGGTAGCCTTACCTCTAACCCCTCAGGTTCATTCCCTGTCCTCAACGGTCACATCTACAGAGACTATGAGGTTTTCTGCAGGCTTCAAAAGTCAGCAGTGACACACATCCCAAAAGTACTGCTTGCAGATCATTAATGCTTCACAATGAGGTGGAACCAGAGGACATTTCTTCTCCTCTGCGAAGCCCTTGTGAGCTAACTGGGGGGCGCTTTCCCCTCTGACACCCACAAGACATGGGCCCTGGAATCTCTCCTTGGGGAAGGTGCAAGGAGATCAAAGGTTAAGGTCAGTGACCCAAAGCTAATACTGACAGGTGCAGAGGCCAGTGCAAGTGACACAGCATCTCTAATGTGGCTGAAGGTGACCACAATAAAAAATCCAAGAGAACGCTTAGGTAACTAGAGCCATTTCTTATTTTGCAACTATTTTCATGATTTTGCCAAATTTTATAACTCCTAGAAGAAAAGTGGAAAAGACCAGGCCATTTTTAATAGGTGTGCTGGGTGTAGAAGGAGAGTTTGAAGATTAATGTTATTACATCAAACCAAGTTAATTCTGCCCAAGGTAAGTAAATACAAAACCAGGTTATTTGTCACAGAGGCAAATAATCTGCATTTGCATACTTTTGCGTTTCCATTTTCCAACTGGTTCAGCATCACACAAATATAGTGTCTCCTCCTACCCCCACAAAAAAATTAAAAGCTTTTTTGGCAAAGCCAAAGACATTTACACTTATGAAAGAAACTATTTTTAAGTTGCAGGGATAGAAACAGAGGCTTAAACTTTGCCAAATAATTGTTGCCTATTCTTAACAAGTGCCTGGCACTGACGAGCGAAATGAAGAGGCGGGGGGGTCCTGGCTGACTCTCCCTGGGACTGGCACTCCCCGGGCTGGAGAACTCTGTGTTCCAGAGTGGGGTTTAGGTTTGGATCTGCTGCTCTGCAGAACTCAGAACAACAGCATTTACACTTGGGCAAATGAGAAAGCCCTTCACACAATCGGGTTCCCTTTGGGAGGTGCTGGGAAGCTCACCCCACTCAGGCAGGAGTGAGGCTGCGTGTCTCCTCAGGGCCAGCTGGGCAGGTGTTCAGCTAAAGACTCCCACAGAGGGCTTGCAGAGAAAATCACCAGACAGATGAATCCTGGGTGCAGGAAAAGGCAGGAGGCGTAAATGTAAGGCACAGAGCAGGGCCTGGTTCACCTGTGGGCAGCCCTGTGAGCCTGCCGGGCTGCGGACCCCAGTGGTGAACAGGATGACCACAGGACAAGTGTATGCTCAAATGGTTGCTTCTATGCAGGAAGGGAGAAAACCATGTAACTTTGCAACATCATTACACTAGATAACAGACACACTAGATCCCCAAGTCAGAGTGCACCATTTGGAAGGGAACTGCTTGAACAGTTCTCCCACATGCGCACATCTGAAAACAGACACGCAAATAAGGCGGAGATGCGAGCATTGGGAAAACCACCACAACGGCCTGCTCAGAAGAAAGCAGTAACTCTGGTTGCAAACAATTCTCGGAGACCTGCAGGATCCAATTGCTTACCTAATAGTCCAAGATTGCAGGGACGCCAGGAGTCGGAGCAGGAGCTTTTTACACAGTGGGGTGGGGTCTCATAGTCCTCTCCAGGCCACGAGGCCCCAGGCGGCACAGTTCATCTCCCTGGGTGATGGCCCAAGGGCAGGACTGTGACAACACCCATGATCTGTAACCTCAGCATGATGCTCTTCCTCTTTGCACACAGCTTGGCTCTGAAGGATCCACTGTGCTCTGAGACAGCTGAAGGCTCACCCCAGCCGACCACAGGCCGCCTGTCCCCTACCCGTGAGAGCCGCCTGGCGATGGGGAAGCCACAATCCAGGCCGCCCAGTCACGCCCAGAAGTTCCTTCCTTCTCTTTTGCTCTTTCAGTTTGGTGTGGTTCAATCACCACCTGAGCTCCACCCTCCTAACAAGCCCTGTGTTGAGGTGTTACTGTTGACTATCGGTGCAGCCTTGCCTCGGGGCTCTGGAGCTCAGTCACCCTGCTTGTCATCCTGTGAGTCCCTGGCAGCCACACCCCACTCCTTGACTCCAAACCTTCAGCCACCTCCGCTCAGAGCTGGAATGACACATTCGTCTTCCGTGACTAGCTTATTTCACTCAGCAGGACATCCTCAGAGTCCACCCAGGCTGCGACCCTCTGCGGGGTCTCCTTTGTCCTTCTGGCTGAGAATCCTGTCTCCAGGGGCCAATCTGCTTTTTCTATTCAGCAGTCCATGGACGTTCTGGTTGTTTCCACACCGCTGGCCCACACGGTGAGTAATGCAGCCTGAACTCGGGGGAGCCCACGCCACGCCACGCCATGCCACGCCACGCCACGCCACACCAAGGCACTTATTTCAATTCCTGGGGATAAATGCCCCCAAGTGGGACTGCTGGATCACAGGTGGCCCTCTTTTTAATTCTTAGAGGAAGCTCTGCTTTCTATGGTTTGTGTTGCAGTGTTCAGAGTTCCAGGTCCTCCATGCCACGGTCCCAGGTGTCTTTGATAACAGCCATCCTGACAGGTGTGATGACTCGTTATTACTTTAATCTGCCTCTCTCTGACGATTACTGATGCTGGGCACGTTCAAGACCTGCTGGCTGTTTGTAGACTTGGCAGATGTGCCTATTCAAGCCAGTGGCCCGCTTTAATATTGAGCTCTTAGGGTTTTTCTTAACCACTGAGACCTCCATTCACAGGGTTGCCTCGGAACGCTGAGTGGTTTGGATGTTTTCCCTCAGTTCCTTCGTGGCCCTTCACTCCACTGACCGCCTCTCCTGGAAAACTACAAAGCAGCAATTTCGAGATAGTGGGAATTTAGCCAGTACGCTCCCAACAGCAGCAATAAGGTGAAGCCCAGCAGCTCCCCTTTTCCCACTCCAGCTGCCATCGCCTCCGAGTTCAGTGTTGTGCCGACCCCACGCTCAGGGAGGAGCCCACTCTGCTTCTGGTGTGCTTGAGACTCTCCGGGAGAATCTACTTTGTTGCAGGAAAACTCAGAGAGCTAGTGTTCTTGGCCCTGCCAGAACTGTCTCCAAACACGCTAGCTAAGTGGAATTATTCCAGGCTGATGAAAGAAGGCTGAATTAATGTTTTTAACACATTCATGTTCTCGATCGCATCGCATCGGCACAGTGCTGCCCCTGGGGACTGCAAATCAAGGAAGAATAGGAACAAATCTTGACGTCATGTCAGTTGGGTGACGTGAGAAGTAGGAAGCAGGGGGACTTAAGAGAAAGAGGAATACATGGTGATCAGTAAGAGGATGTAGACGGGTACACGAAGCCTCGGAAAGTAGCAGCCAAGGGGACCGAACAAGGTGGGGCTGGCCGCACTGCAGCTGAACTGAGGAAGGAACTGGTACAGCCCAGTTCTGGCTGGGCCTGTGGATGATTGACATGTGGGCCGCCAACTGAGGAGGTGACGCTGACCAATAGGATGGCAGCCTGGGTGGAATGAAAGGGAAGGAAGGAGGACGTCTACCCTTCCACTCCTTGGAGGAGCCAGGTCAGTGGCGTCACCTGTGTGTCCCCCCAGGCTTCCGGCACAGACTCCTTCACCCCGGGAGAAGAGCCTCACTGAGTTCCGTAGAGCACTCAGAGCCTTCGACCTGCGACCGGCTCCTCTGCCTGCGCGGCAGGCACACGGGGCTGTCCACATTCTGCCACCCGGTCCCCGTGGCCCACGAAGCCACTGCGTAAATCCTTCGTGTTCCATCGACACGCACACGGCACAGACTGGCCGGGGCGGACAGACAGGCACTGCCCCCGTCCATCGATGTGTTCAGTCACCCCTCTGCATGGCCGGGCCCTCCTTCCTCTTCCTCTATCCCCACATCGCCTTGAGCCCAGTGTTTTCAGTGAGTCACACGGGTGACTCCGCTCGGTAGCGTCCCAAGACAGCCCGTGTCCCCAGGGACGCGCCTCCTCGTGTCCGGATGAGCTCGGTGCCTGCGGAGCGTCTGGTCCCAGTCAGTCTCAGCTGTTCCGCCCCAGTGCCGGAGGGCCGCACCATCTGACTGTTGGGCCTGTGGAGGAGGAACCTGCCATGCGTGGTCATCCCCTCCTGTGGTTGGTGGGAAATGAGTTCTCCGCAGGCCTCCTATGGTCTCTGCAGTCTGCCCTGCCCTGCCCTGCACAAAGCTCTGAAGGGAATCCTTCCACGGATGAAGGTTAACTTTAGAAGATGACAGGCAGAAAGAAACAGGACGTTCCGGCGCCCCTGCGTCCAGCCCAGCGGCATCCCTGGGTTTGTTTATTTCAGGAAGGAGGGGTGGAGCTGGGTCGAGGCTGAAGGATCTCTGAGCCCTCGGGAAGAGCTGGCCGATCGGTCCAGTGCTCTGGCGTTGGGCAAGAAATGCTTCTCCACAACTGACCAGATCCACCCTGCCCACAGTTGTGCTGACCGGTGGGGACTCGCGGCAAGGCCACAGGATGCCCACAAGTGCCCGCATGTGGACGTTGGCATCTTTGTGATACTCAGGAACCCAAGTACCTGCCCTTTGCTGTCCATCCTCATCACTGCCCCCCTACCAGGAGATGAGGTCCACCCTCACCCCATGACCTGGGCTGTCCCTGGGGCTCCCTTTGGCCAGCAAGAGCTACAGAAGGGTGCAGCCTGGCTTGGGGACCCAGCTTCTGCATCCTGGCCACCTCCGTCTGCCCTCTGGAATTGGGCCTCAGAGTGCAGGGAGGCCCCAGAGAGGCTGTGGAGCAAAGGAAATGCACACATGGGGTGACCGGAGCTCGGGCTCAGTGAGGCTACCGACACCTTCCGGCCTAGGCCCAACACCGCCAGATGAGAGTGGCACGGTGCCCCCAGCCACCCCCAGAGGATGCTGCACCTTTGCCTTGGCCGAGGGTTCCATGGTGCTCAGAGTGTGCTTCTCTGCCCACAGAGCAACTTCCTCAAGGCTTCCTCATCCACCACTTGCTTGGCTCCTCTTGGGAATCTACTCAACTCTGATGAGTTCTGAAAGCTGCAGTTGACTAAGCTCAGCTCCCTCTCTGCATTGCCCTCCTAAACAGAGGTGTGTTCCTTCTCTCAGACCCCTGTTTCACTTCTAAATCACCCTCTTTTCCCTCGGATTCTTCAGAGTGACGGCACTGCCATGGGGGAGGACCGTCACTCTGTCCCTCAAGACAAGCACTTATCCTGCTAATGACACTTGGCACTCTGGCAGCACAGCAGGGCACGGGGCTGACCAGCTGCTGGGGGCCAGGCAGAATGGTATGGTTTGGGTCTAGATGTCCTCCCAAATTAATTAGAGACAGGCGAGGCTCGAAGGATTTGATTCAGATTCCAATTTGCAAATGGAGCTTGTGTGCTTGGATTTGGATTTAGATTGAACTAAGATTCCTCTTTGCTCATTAATTTAAAGTTCTTATTCTTAAACCTAGCCAACATTTTGCACTCACACTTAGCATAGGAACACAGAAAAAAATGACAAATTCCTAGTGAGTCTGCATATGGAGTTTGCCTTTCTATAGCCCAGCTGGAGGGAAATTGGAGACTCCTGTGTGGAACTGCTCCCCCTTCCAAAAGCCCCATTAGCACCAAGTCTTCCTGGTTGGTTTAGAGCTTCTGGGGATGCCTGTGCCATTGTTTTTTGCCAGGGGGGTATTTTTTGGATAATGCTAGAATAAGTAGAAAGTGCTAGAGGTGTTCACAAAATTTGATTTTGTTTTTTTGTTTTTGTTTCTGGGATTTTGTGTGTTTGTTTTGTTTTGTGGTACTGGAGATTGAACTTGGAACCTTGAGGCAGGCAGCAGAACCACTGAGCTAAATCCCCATCCCACAAAATTTGATTTGGATGTATGTGGTGGCCAATAGTCCAAGAATGCCATAGAAGTCTTGTCAGCCAACACTCACTGCCAGTTTACTGTGGGTATATGCTCCGTGCACAATCCTGAGAGCTCAGGCTATTAGGGTGCCTCTCACAGAGGAGCTACAAGAGGAGACTGGTCAGACCAACTTGGCCCCCTGTGCCTTTTCTCAGTGCCAAAGGGCAACCATGAAAACAGGGGTCATCAACAGGCAGTTCCTGTTATGGCTCGGGTCTGGATGTCCCCCCAAAGCCTCATGTGCTCAGAGGGGGATGAATCTGGAGTGTGTGATGCTGGCTTAATGGCGTGTGATTGCTAAACCACTACACTGGTTGAGTGGCTTGGCACCACCCTAATTCCAGTAGTCTGGATGGGATAAAAGGAGCAGCAAGACACTGAATGTCCTTTGTTGCCTTTGCTGCTTTGTGCACACCATGTTGCTTCTCCTCTGCAATCCCTGCCTCAGAGCCAGCCGACTATGAGCTGAAAACTCTATGAACTGTGAGCCAAACACATCTCTTCTCATCTAACTTGGGGTGCCGGGTAGAGAAAAGTAACTAAGACACTTCCTGTATCCCAAGTACTCAGGCTTTAACTGTGTTGTTCAGAAATGAGCTCATTCGCCTGTTACACAGCTCAGAGACAATAGCTGCGGATGAATCTACAATGTTCGAGTTTAGATCATCGAGTCCAGTGTCTGTTTTAATGCAGTGAGACGAACGCTCGGGAGAAATGGATTCCTCAGGTCCTCACGGGACTCCTGTCAGCCTGTCTGGGGAGGGCTGCAGTCGGCTCATGGCCACACATGCCCAGTAGGGCAGAGGAGCCGTCCTGGGGTTTAGGGTTTGGTTCCCCATGGTGCCCTCAGTGCTGACCTGGCAGGACTCCAGGTCCTGCAGGCCTGGTCCTCCTGCCCACCAACTCCCAAGCACCCAGTTATCTTTCCTCATAGGGGGCCACCACTGCTAACAGTAGGACCTCAGCAAACAAGCTCAGTCAGAAATAATAGAAACCCAGGCAGAGATTCATGTACAGCAAGGACCGCCTCCATTTCTCCTCTGCCAAACACAAGCTAGAGTAGCTGAAGTAGTGTACAGAATTTCTGGGATCATCCACAATGAAAAGCAAGGGGGGGCACATGCCTGGGCCAAACCAGAAGAGAAAAGCCAGTGGAAGGCCCCCTCCCTGGCCTTCTGCAGAAACAGGGCAACAGTGCAGAGCCACAGACTGGCCCAGGGACAGGAGGGTGTGCAGCTTGGGGGTGGGGTCTGTGCACTGCAGGGTCCAGGAGCCACCCTGGCCTCCAGAGAGCCAGGAGATGTCACCGAGGGCTAGGGATGGGGTACCCTCCTGCAGATAGAAACAGACAGACCACCAAGCCTGCCAGCCAGGAGCACCAGAGCCAGCCAGCCAAGCAGAGGTCCAGTGCTTCCTGCATAAGGACCAGATTGGTGGCCCCAGCCCTGCCAGCGAGCCGTCTGGGCCCTGAGTTTTGCAGGCCATCTTTAGGGCACTTCCACCTTCCCCGAGTAAACATCAGCCACCTTGACTTCTGTACTCCAGGCCCCTAAACGGAGTCCTCTGCACCCTTCCACACTGCCTCGAACCCATGAGCCCGTCAATCCAGGGCCAAAGCTGTGTCCTATGCATCACTGTAGTGTGAGCTCACACAAGAGTCTGGCATCAACCAGACATTGAATCAAATGTTTGTTGAATGAAAAAATGAACCTGTGCATGAGTGGGCCGGCCTGGAGTGAGCACCTTCACGTCCTTGTTCTGAGCAACGTTGGAACAGGAGCTTTAGCACCACACGGAGCTGGGCTTAAATTCCTGCTGGGCATCACCAGCCACAGGGGGCACCGCTGACCCCTCAAGCCACAATTTCTTTAGCAGTGAGCAGGGCACAGTGTACTTGCTGCCCATTGCCTTGGGTGCAGTGTGCTTGAGTCCACCTGAACATACAATGGCTGTGTCATTAAATTCTGACAGCCTGGAAGGCTGAGCTCTCACTTCCTCCACTTCCAGGCGCCCAAGGTGAGGTCAGGGTTAGTGACCCAACTGGCCAGGCAGGTGCACAGCTCTCTGACAGCTGGTCTGGGTCCCCATGCCTCCCTAGCAGAACTTGGGGAAGTGGCCAGGCAGATGGAGCTTCTACTGCCGACCCGGTCTCCAAGGAAGCTGGGCTTTCAGAGTTTAAGGCGATGGACACAGTGACAATGGCCTTACCAAGGTCCTGGCCATCACCCGCTCTGTGGAAGGCCTTGCTGCCACCTCGGAGGCCCAGTCTCCTCTCCACAGCACCGCTGCTGGCCTTGTGTCACCCAGAGGTGTAAGAAATGGAGAGGCCCGCGGGTGCCTTGACCCTGAACCTTTAAGTTTCCCTCAGCGTGAGCGCAGCTCTTCCTAGTTTCCCTCAGTGGGTCCTGACGGGATGGCAGCATGTGTTTGTCAGCCTCAGCGAGGGGAGCCAAGCAGTGTTCCCGGCCCTGGTGGGAGAGGGCGGAGCTCCACAGAGGTGCCTGCCCCCCTCTGGTGTGTGACGCACACCCGTAACATCATATACCTGCGCCTTCCCGCCTCGCTCAGTGTTGGAGGAGACAAGGGAAAGTGGTATCCACAGTGTGACCGCTGACCCCTCAGGGCCGCCCCCACTCCCCGAGCGGCCACCCATCTCCAGCTCTCGTGACGCCCCATGCACACTTCCTGGGTCAGAGCCACGCACACAGCTCAGCCCAGACCCCGCCAGCACCACCTTCCCTCCTTGCACGCCTGCTGGCCTGCGTTTGGGTCTTCCTCAGTCTTGCTTCTCTGGTCTCACATCCGGTCTCACTCCATGGACGTGGACAGCAGGTGCAGAGATCCCGAGTCCACGCTCCCCACCTGCCGCCTCTCTGCTCACCTGAACTCTGCCCTCCCTGGCAGCAGCTTACATCCGCCTCCCGTGTGGCTCTATTTCACGGCTCGGTGGCTTTGTTAATGCCGTGCCCTCTGCCAGAACCGAGCCAGCTCCTGCCAGCGCTCAGACTCGGTCCCCTGCCGACCCAGGCCCGTGGGGTCACGCGCTCCTCCTTTGTGTCCCCAGAACTCACTCAGGCAGTGTGCGGTCCCTTGCCTCCTGAGGGGCTTCAGCACCCGAGACAGCTCCCCTCCTGGCGCCACCTGCAGCAGCCCGGTGGGTCCCTGCTCCTTCCCTCTGGCAGGGATAATGACGTGTCTCCTCTCCATGGCTGATGTTGCTTCTGCTCAGAGAGGTGACGGCTTCTTCCCACCGGGGTGTTACATCTCTCCCAAGCCTCCCCACCTAAGGGGCTTTGCATGTATGTTTCTTGTAGTTCCCATTAGATTAAAAATTTTGGCCAGCTGATGTGGAGTGTGCATTGAGTCCCAGCAAGCTGGGAGGCTGAGGCAGGAGGATCACAAATTCAAGTCTAATTTGAGCAAGTCAGTGAGACCTTGTCTCAAATGTAAATAAAAAATAGTCTTTATTTTGCTACACTTGTAATCTCAGCTCCCTCACAAACTTGAGGAGAGCTCATCGAGGACTGATGTAAGGACAACAAGGTACATGACATGGCAGGGTCCAGAGCCTGTGGGACCCCTCCTGCCCCTGCCCAGCCTGCGGCACTCAGGGAGGCAGAGTCGGCTCCTCGCTGGTGCTACACTGCCCCTCTGCAGCAGGCCTGAGGTGACAGCGCTCAGGGTCGTCACCTCAGCCCTCATCCGTGCCGTGTGTGGAGTCTTCACCTCACACACCTGGGCCTTGGCCCCAGGGAAGGCCAACTCCACTCTTGCCCTGGGACCTCCTCTCTGTGCCGCGCAAGAGAGAGGCCTCTAGCCCTTGTCTTGGGAGTCCTGACTTCTCTCAGGGACTCTACCCCACAGAAACGGCCTCTTCAACGTGAGTAAAGCAGCAGCCTTTCTGAGGGATTTCAGCCCCGCTGGACTGCGATGCCTTGGCCATGCTGCTCTGCATAGCTTCTGTCCCCAGAGGTTTCCTTCAGACAAGCTCTGTGGACTCGTGGGAGAGCAGACATGAACAACCACAGCGGCTCACACGGGCTCTTCATGTCGGAGAGTGAACGCACAGGTCCGCCTCGGCTTCCCTAGTCGGCCTCTCTTTACAAATTTCATCAGGCCTCTTCTTCCTGGAGGTGATGTACATGGAATTTATAGGAAATCTGCTTCCATCCTCAAAGCAAATGGTTACAAAGTTCATTAGCACATAATGATGCCCACTTAGATTACTTAAAACCTAAGTGATGAATTTTAAAATGTTTAGTAATCTGTCAATGCGAAACTACACTGATACTTGGCAGCTTAATCCACAAATGTTTTCCCACAGTCACCATGTTGAGTCAGCAGCACACACACAGGGCTCAGCTGGGCAATTCTTTTGCCCTCTGTGGCACATGGCTCTCACGGCAGAGGGACCCCGCCTGCCCCTCATAACAGCTTTCTTCACTCCTGCACCTCGCCTGCCCGATGTTCAGGATGTCTGCGGTGGACAGACGTCTCCCGATTACCTCTCGGATGGCCGGTGAGCACGGCTCCACTGCAGGGGTTGAGTTCTGTGTGCCCAGAATTCAAGGTGGCCCTGCAGTGGTTTAGATTTACGATGGACCCAGAATCTCATGTTCAGAGCAGAGTTCTTGGAAGAGGACATGATCAGTGGGGCACAGTACTAATCAGTAGACCAATCCATTGTCGAGCTCTTGACTAAATGTGCTGGGGGAGGGGCCCTGTAGGAGAAGGCGGGGCACTGGGTGGTGCCTCTGGAGTCTCTCTTGCGCTCTTCCTGCTCCCTCTGCTGTCCAGCTGCTGTGATGTGAGGAGCTGTCCTCCACCACGGACTGGACCCTCTGAAACCATGAGCCCAAATAAACCTTTCACCTTTAAACCATGTATGTCAGGTAATCAGGTCCACAGACAGAAAGGTGACTAAAACACTGATAAAGGACTGTCTTCCAAAACAGAAAAAACATGCAATTTCATCAATCAGAAAATAAGCAACCTCATTTAAAAATGGGCCAGAGACCTGCATGTGAGAAGAGAGGACCTCTCCAAAGAGTATTTTCAAATGGCAAATAAGCATATGAAAACGTCTTCCACCTCACAGGAAGTTTCAAAGTGAAACAGTGAGACAGCAGAACACACCTAGTAGCAGGGCCAAAACCTACAACACTGGCAACACCAAGTGTGCTGGCCAGGGTGTGGGACCACAGGCCTCTTGTTCATTGTTGGTGGGGATGCAAATGGCAGGGCTGATCCTTAAACAAGTGTGGTACTTCCTCACAACACTCCTCCAGGATCCAGCAGTCGCCCTCCTGGACAGGGGCTGCAAGGAGCTGAAAACTGTTCATGCAGAAATGCATGCATAGACGTTTGCAGGAGCTTTCTTCATAACTGATAAAACTTGAAAGTGGTCGAGATGCCCTTCGGTGGCTGGGTGAATGGTTAAAGGAATTGGAATATTATTCAGCACTGCAAGGAAATGAAGTACTAAGCCATGAAGGGAGACAGGCCAAGCTTACCCGCACATTCCAAGAGAGAGTGGCTAGTGGGCTTGAGGTCATTTCACACTGCATGACAGTGCTGAGAGGGCACAGCCCTGCAGACAGTGGGAGGGGGTACAGAGCAGGCCCAGGTGACATTCGGGTCCTGCTGCAATTCCACATGTCCTAATCCACTGGCCCAAATCCATCCAATGTGACATCTAACATAAACACGGGCTCTGGCAATAATCATGACGTGTCCATCAGCTGCACAAAGGCCCCTCTGCTGGGGATGGGGATGACGAGGAGGGTGTGCATGTGGGAGGAAAGGGCACACGGGAGCCTCTGTGCCTTCTATTCAGTTTTGCTGTGAACATAAACCATTCATAAAAGCTATGTCTTTTGAAACAGTCTATACCTTCAGAAAATGTTTGTTTTCTCCGCCTGTTGGAATAGATCACCCCAGGCCCTTTGCACAGTTATCTGTGGGACTTTCTTGAGGTCAGACACTGTGCCTTAACACTCGAGGGACCTCCATGTTGAAGGGACACCCAGCTGAAAGCCATCCACAGGCCCCATCACACTCAGGCTCTGACCCGAGGCTCTGCCGCTGCTCTGTGGCCCTGCCTCGGCGCCTCTGCCAGCACCTGCACCTCTGTTCCTCCATTTACCCACAGTTCCCTCCGCTGTCCTCAGACTGCTCCCACCAGCCCTGTAACAGAGCCTTCTTGGAGCGCAGCTTCAGCCACTCATTCGTTCAGCAAATGTTTATTATTCCAGGTGCTGAGAAAAGAAAGCAGACCAAAGTCCCTGCCAACATGGGGCTTCCGGTCGGGTGTCAGGGAAGCGAGCAGTAAACAGACAAACCCATAAATGCAGCCCACAGCAGACAGTGACAAGCTCTAGGAGGAAAGGCCAGGCGAAGAGGGGCTGGGTGTGACGCCACCCCACAGAAGGAGCCAGGGAGTCCTGGGAGTGGTGGTGAGGAGAGATCCCCAGGGAGGAAGGACGCACGCCCGGCGGATGCGGATGAGAGTGAGGAGCAGAGTGAGAAGCCCTAGGCCCATGGGATGCCGGGAGCGGGAGGGAGGTCGGGACCGGCAGAGGCAGAGGCCGTGGGACTACGGGGTGCACAGGGCCTTGCTGCCACTGTGAGGACTCTGGCTTCCATTCCAAGTGGGAGAACACTTGGATGGCATCGCTCAGGCTGGTGTCAAGGGCAGCCTGCGAAGGGACAAGCGCGGAGAGAGGAAGACTAGCGAGGAATTCTTCCCAGTGATCCACATGAAAAGGGACATCGATGGGGAGCAAGCATTGTATCAGTCAGCTTTGCATCTCTGTGACAAAATACCTGACATAAACAGCTTGAAGGAGATTTATTCTGATTCACAGCCTCAGAGGAGGTCTGGGGTGGGGGGTGGAAGGGTGGGCAGAGGAAAGCACTTCACCTCCTGGGGGCCAGGAAGTACAGCAGAAAGCACCCAGAGGAAAAGGAAGGGGCTAGAGATAAGATGCACCCTCAAACCCCCGCCCCCAGCGACCTCCTCCAGCTGGGCTCCACCTCCTAATGCCCATTCAGCAGTGAAGGCACCAATGACATCAGCGCCCTGTGGTCTGGTCACCACTGCAGGCCCCACTCTGAACATCTCTGAACTAGGGACACAGGAGTCTTGGGGACCCGTCGTATTTAAACTGTGACTGAAGGAGAAACCACGGAGTGGCTGACAAATAGTTGGGTTCTGGATATATTTGGAGAAAATCTGTACAGAAAAAGATGTACTGGAAACGGAGCCTTTGAGAAAGCCCGGGATCAGAGCTGCCATCAAGGCTCTGGCCTGAGCCGCACATGGAATGCGTGCGCATTACTAAGACGGGCAGCTGAGGGAGGGAGAGGGGGGACGAGGAGCTGAGGTTGGAACGCGCTAGGCTCTGCACATGGAATGCGTGCGCATTACTAAGACGGGCAGCTGAGGGAGGGAGAGGGGGGACGAGGAGCTGAGGTGAGAACGCGCTAGGCTCTGTCAGATGGCCCAGCGGAGAGGAGCACAGCCTGCTCTGCAAGGTAGGGGTCTGCAGGAGACTTGGCACTGCAAGGTTGAAAAGTCACAGATGCAGGAATGGAACAGCTAAGGTAAAGAGGGGAGAGGCCTGCGAAGGGGGAAGAGAGAGAGAGAGAAAGGCAGGGAGGGGAAGGAGATTCTCTAGGCTACGTGAGGAGGGCACCTGTGGGGACTCACTGATTCTTTCAAATGCTGGGGCTAAGTTAAGCGAGGCAGGGCCTGAGGGTGGACCTCTGAGCTTGGGAAACGGATGTCATTAGTAACCTGCCAAGATGATTTCCTTAGGGTCAGAGTTGGGGTTTACCCTACCCCTAACCCTAACCTCCACGAGCCGATTCTTCCTCCTCTCCCACAGTCCTGCACTGGCTCCTTAACAGTTTGTAATTATGTTATGTATCCATGAGTCTGTCTGCCCGGGTCCCCAGCCACTGACGGTGAGCCCCGAGAGGGCGGGACCAGTGTCCACAGCATCCTTCAAGGCCAAACACCGCTGGACACAGAGTGGGATAATATTTCCTAGATGAGCGAATAAACCAAGAGCCACGTGGTACAGCTGCTGTCCACTCATCCACTCTCCCCTTCATGGAAACTCTGGGGACCAGTGTCCGCTGTATCGCTAACCAGCATGAGAGACTCTCACTGCCCCCTGGGTGGGGCAGTATCTGCACAGACCCTGCGAGTCCTGCCATCCCATGATTTTGCGTGGCCTCAGGTCCTGCAGCTGCCTGGAGCGGCTTCCTGGGCTCCAGCACCTGTGCACATGGGGCCACACAGCTGTGGGGGCAGCGCCCGGCTCAGCCCTCTCCTGATCATGGCTCAGGCAAGGGCTGTGGAGACAGCATGAGCACAGAGGGCTCAGGGCGTGGCCTCCGGGAAATGGCAGAGCAGGACAACCCTCGGGGACAAAGAGGAGCTGCCAGAAGTCTCCGCAGGACAGGCCTCCCTGGGGGAAGGGGTGAGAGTCCCACGGGGCTAACTTGGCTCTTGAAGGGACCGAGTGCCCTGGTACTTGGTAAGTCAGACCCCCAGCCAAGGTGTGGTATCAGCTACAAAAAGCAGCAGGGTGGAACTTTGCTTTCAAAAGTCACCCAGCTGCTCCAAAGTGAAAGCAAACAGGCAGGGACCAGCCTGGCTCCTGACGGCAGCAGTCCACTTATAAACCTGAGAGGGGTGCCCTCGGCCAAAGGAAGACTGGCTAACAAAAGGACACTTTCTTATGTCTACCCAAGGTACACAAAAGCCTTAAAGCGCTCCTGCCTGCTCTGCAGGAGGCTAAGTGTGCTTGGACGCTCTGTCCCAATCAGAGTCCACGCTTGGCCTCACTTTGGGCCGAGACTCCATAAAGCTGGGTTAGCCGAAGAGATATGGTGTCGTCTCAGCAGGTGAGAGAGACAGGCCTGCGCTGGGGCTTGTTTACCATCTAAGCACAGTCTGCTCTCAGTGCAGGTGGATATAAACAAGCAGACCCAGGCCAGCCGGCGACACCAGTGACCACAAAGGAGGGCGAAGTCCATCAGCAAAGCCTGCCTGTAACCTCAGCCTCGTCAGTGCAGCCAAGGACAGGAGATGCTTTAGAACACAAGAATTAGATAAGAAACTTGAGGACGACCATCTGCCGCAACTGTCACGCTGCCCAGTCCGGAGCAGGAGCCCGGTGCTTGAGAGTGGTGGGTGGGAGACTTAGTGTGCAATATCTGTCCAGGAAAACTGCACCCTCCAGAGCCCAGCTGAGGAAAACCTTGGCACTGCTCGCATCTGCTGCAAGCTTGGTCACAGTTTCTACTCACTGCTGGGGCTGTGCGCTGAGTCTGGGGTTCCAGGCATGCCCAGCCCTCCCACAGCTGCCAGACCTCTTACGACTGTGGGAACCAAAGGGAGCCAGGGCCGGCAAAGAGCCCTCTCCTGCAGGGTGGTCCCTGGCTATAACCTGAGCCTCTCAGAGAGGAGCGGCCCCAAGGCACTTCTGGCAGCTCTAAAACCACTCTGATGGCCTCTTTCTGAGTTCCTGGACCTCAGACCACCACCATGCACTTGGAAACTGAGTTGGATCCAAACAGGATGAACCAAACCTCTGTTCAAGCCAGGAAGTTGGCCTAAAGCCAAAAGGCCTTAAATGGACCATGAATGATGTTTTATTGCCTCAGCCCTGGGGTGAACTTGGCTCCTATACTGAGCATCACCTTTCACGCTGTTATTTTTAGAGATGTCGTTGCACCCCAGCTTAAACTAAAAATACGATTCCCAGGAGCAGCAGAACCCGGCTTTGATTGTGCCAGTGATACAGATGCCATGTGCTGTAATTACATCTGATGGTTCATGTACTCGATACCAGCTTGGGGAGTAAGGGGCTAAATTTGCTCCAGGCTGGTACGACTTCCCTGGCTTCTTCTGGGCTGTCTCCTGCAGCTGATGCTTTGACGCCCTCGATTTGGTGCAAGTCACGTAAAGCAGAAGTTTGGGTCCCAGAAAAGTGTACAGAAGTTACCCCAGAAGTGTTCCCTGGCCCACTCCCCTCCCCTCACCCATGGCCAGGGCACAGCCAGGTGGGAGAAGGGCATTGGTCCCTGGCTCTTCTGCTGCCCCTCTGCCTCTGACTTCCAGTGAGCTGTCCTCCTGGGTCTGGTTCCTCACTGGAAAACACACAGTACGGGCAGGATGAAAACTGCACAGCACACACACAGACTGATGAGCATGCTGCATTCTGAGACTCCCTGCTCTGCACCAGCCCCGCTGCTAGGGGTCCTGCTGAGCACCTGCCCAGGCCACAGGAGGGACACACAGCACAGCCAGCAGCGTCGGGCCAACAGCCACAGAGACACAGCACAGTGGGGACCCCACGCCGGAACTGGGGTCTCAAGGGAGGCTTTGCTGTGGGGACAAACATGAACTGCAGCTGGTCTGGGAAGGATCCTCGGGACAGTGGCGCTCTCTCCACTTCAGGGTTAAGGACCAGCATCCTGCGACTCTGCTTCTCATCACCGTGGTAAACAGGGAATGCTACCCTGGGTTCTACACCTTAGCTGTAAGGTGGTTCACCACAGCCCCTGCCTCCTGAGGTGACGGAATGCTGCGTGAGGGGTACACCCTTGGTACACTGTCTCTCAGGCGCTCAAGAAATGCTGGCTGATGGCTCTGCGGACAATAAAATTCTCGAAGAGCCAAGCATCCCAACAGAGAGGCGTGCACAGGACAGAGTGCGGGCTGTCTGGTGGCCTCGCGTGCTAGAGCCACAGAGTACATCCAGGGGAAGGTAGGTCCTCTGACATCCTCCCACTTGTCTTCCAGTAAGTGCCCTTCGCTTCGCCACAGGGACCCTGACCGGAGACGCCCATGGGGACAGCTCACAGTCGTCCAGCCTTCCCCTCTCTGGGGCACCATTTCTACTCCTGCTTTCAGACTACTCTGGTTTCATTTGTTCTCAAGATCACCAGGCGGTGCACCTGGTGGCCCTCAGCGGCATGCAGGTGATCTGCCGGCCCCATCTACAAATGGGGCACACTCCTCTGATGAGAGGTCCTGACGGCTTTGCACGCTGCTGTCACCTCTGGAATCCACCGCTGCCCCAGAAAGGGGCCAGGAGAACCTGGTGTGGGGAGTGCGCTCCAGGGCAGGCAGGACCGGCAGAGGGAAGCCAGGTCCCAGCTGGGACTTGAGGACACCGGCTCACAGAGGGTCCACACGGTTTTAAAATGAGATTCCAGAAATGTTTTGTGTAAGGTGGCCCAACATTGCGACACTGTTGTTATTTCTATCATCACGCAGGTTCTTTTCAGAGTATTTGCCCACTCCCAATACAAGGAACCTTCTCTTTTACTCAACTTTCCAGAGAGGGTTTGACATATTTGTGCAAGGCAATTAAAGCCTTCCCCTTCCAGTGTGAGTACAGTTGCTTTGCGCACCAGGTAAGGAAAGAGCAAGGAAATAGGAAAACAGGAAGCAAAGAGGGGACACAGCCCCCTCCAAGGTCTGAACACCACATTGCTGCCCAGAGCCGGGAGCAGTAGCCTTCAGGGCTCCTGGGGTTTGCCCAGTGAGGTTTTCTCCTGCCCCTCTGCCTGTCCAGCCCAAGCTGGCCCCTGACTGCAGGCAGCTGCGGGCTCCATCCTGGAAGACCTCCAGGCTCACCTGGGCATCCGCAGCCCATGTGCTCTGGGGCTGCTGTGGGTCAGAACGACCAGGTCGGCTAAGGCGGCAGCCAGACAGCTGAGTCCCCGGCCCAGGAGGTGGCTGCCCTGTCCCCAGGCAGCCCAGCTGGACAGCTGATCCTCCCTAATCCCAGCCCGCTCGGCCAGCCCAGCCATTTTTCACCCAACTGTGGCCTGCGAGTCGCTCTCTGCGTGGCCGGCTTTATTTTCGAGCCTGTCAAGAGCCTCTGAAAAGGTCACACACGTGTGCAGGGTGGGAGGAGGGCGGCCAGCGGTGCACAGCTGGAGGGGCTCCAGGCGGCCGGGGATACCGGCACAGGTGTCCTTCCCTGCAACCCCATCCGGTGAGATTTAGAGCTGGCTTCCTGCCCTGCATGGTCCTCACTGAACTCTGCGCCAAGTCCCTCAATAAAGCAACCCCTCAGGTGCCTCTGAGAGAAACTTCTTATTTTTATCTTTTTGGACAGAGGCAGAAGTCACCAACAAGCAGGTGGCCACTGCTGCTCAGGGCCAGGTGGGTGAGGCAGTTAAAGACCGAGGCACAGGTCTGTTTGCAGGGCTGCGTGGCTATGTCCACTGCGCCTAAGCATTTCCTGCACACCTGGTCCACAGAGGGAAGAGAGGCTCGTTGTCCCGCTAGCCCGCACATGCGCCCCTGAGCAGCAGCAGAACACAGGCGCAGCCGGGCCACTTCCTGCTCACCCGGCCACCCCACCCTGTCCAGCCCCCAGGCTCTCGAGAGCCACTGCTTTCCATAACTGAGGCAGAGGAGCTAAGGAGACACGCTCGCACAGCGGCCTTGGAGGCAGGGCCCCCGGGCTCTTTCCCACAGGTCAGCCCGGACTGCAGGGGACAGGTGGCGTCTGCATCCTCGGGTGTCCAGGTCCTCCAAGAACTGGCACAGAAGCCAGACAGAGCGGCACATGCCTATTGTCCCGGTATCCCCGGGAGGCTGAGGCAGGAGGATCACAAGCTCCAGACTAGCCTCAGAAATGGAGTGACTTAGTAAGACCCTAAGCCTCACTACAGTCTCAACATAATAAATTAAAAAGGGCCGGGGATGTAGCTCTGTGCAAAGTCCCTGGGCTCAATCCCAGTATTGAAGGAAAAAAAAAAAAAAAAAAACAAAGAAAAAAAAAAAAAAAACAAAACAAAGAAAAAAGAAAAGCCTGACACGGAGTGTCCTGATTTTCTTTGAGGCACAGACCCTGTGAGGACATCAGCTCCCCAGGGGCCCGCCAGGAAGACAGCAGAGCAGACACCAGTGGCCAGGGACAGCGATGAGAGGAGAACGTGGGCGCAGCGCCCTCTCTGGTAAACGCCGAAGCACTGCAGACATCTCAGTGCGCAGGACGTTAATGGGGGCAGCGTGGTATCGAGATTGAATAAACATCGGATGCAAGACGTCAAGAAAGCTGCCAGGAGCAGCCTCGCCTTCCCTGTACCCTCGCCTGGAGAAGGCTGGCTCACAGGGTCAAACATTCTTTAATGTTTCTCTGGAATATTATACACCTGGAGAAAAGGATGCTCACCGCAGCTCCGCACTCACAGATGAAGGAACAGGAAGCCCCAGCAGCACAGAAGCCCACAGAGAGCTCAGCGCAGGGTGGCTCAGTCGTGATTTTCCACCGACGGCCCACTCCTGTGTGCCAGGTCCACGTCTGTGTCACACTTCTTTCCGCCAGGCTCTGTGCACACAGGAGCTGTCATGTCTGCACACCCTGGCAGCGTCTCCTTCTCCACAAGGACCCATTGGCACTGCTGGGCCTGAACTTATTCAGACGTCGCACTGTGGGTAGAAATTGGAGCTGTCTGTGCTTGGGGGGTTGCATACTTGCACACAGCGTATCCCGATCCCTTTCACACGCAGGTGTGCTGGAGCCACAGACACAGCAGCGTTCCGTACACACCTGTGCCTTGCAGCAGAGTCGATGGGGTCACAGGGTGTGTGTGTGTGTGTGTCTTGGTAAACACCACTCCGTGGGTTTCACAGGCAGCTGCGACACTGCCAATCCCACTAGCAGTGGTGAGTGGTGTTCTGGGTGCTCCAGACCTTTGCCAACACTTGCAACTTCCTGTCCCCTTCACTTCACAGCCAGTGTGTGCCTCGGAGTGATTTCAGGGAGTGTGGCTGCCAGGGGTGATGGAACAGCCTGAGAGAAGGCCCACCTGGGGCGTCGGTTCCCCAGGGTTTGTTTCACTGTGCTCAGCCATCCAGTCACTCAGAGTGCTCTGCAGCCGTGGTCCAAGGTAGCCTGGCTGCTGCCTGAGTGGGAAGCAGATCTTGGCATCATCCACACGGCGCTGGCTTCCGGGCACACAGTGTAAGAACTGTGGGGTCACGGAGGCCAGGCAGCGAGACCTGAGAGGGCAGTGGGGGAAGCTGAGGGTGCAGCGGAATCTCCAGGAAGTTGGGAGAACCCAGACACACAGGAAGTCTGCTGAGGAAAGCCACGGGCAGTGAGTGGAGCCTGCATACAGACACCCAGCTCTTGCAGGACCGCAGGGTGGTGACCCGCAGGGTGAGACACAGCAGAGTAGAGGAACACGGGCTTCACGGTCACATAGACCCGGGTATTGGTAAGCACCCTGTTGTTTGCCTTATGAATGTCCAGCAACAGCTCTGCAGTGGGGACAGAAAGGCCCTGGCTTGCAGTACTTGTGGATTTCCATAGTATAAATGCTCCCATCATGGGTCCTCTGAAGTCACTGCACAGGGGCTGGTAAGAGAGGAAGTTGGCTCCGGGAGCCGGTGCCAGCAGACCCAACCCAATGCCAGGGTACAACTTCACAGTGCCAGACGTGGGGCAAACCACTGAGCCCCAGTGTGTGGCTCTCCTCTCCAGAGTGGAGAAGGTCCTGCTGCCAGAAACGACAGTGTCACTGGGGCTCTCAATGAAGCACAGTATCTCCCACTTCCTGCCAGGGGCTGATCCCACTGGAGGCCACAGAGCACAGCCCGCACCTCTGGCTGCCTCCAGGAAGAATGTGGCCAAGTGGGCTGCAGCCCTGGGCAAGGCTGGCATCCAGGTGGCACCCATCCTGTCCTTTCCCCTGATCTAGGCCCAAAGCCACACCCCGGGCTATGCTCACTGGTGAGGCCCAGGTCTGTGCCACAGTTTCGCGCCACTGGGCTGACTGAACAAATCCCAGCTGTGTGGAAATAGAAAGAAAAGGATGAGGCCTGGCTGTGGCCACTCACCCTTGTGAGGGCCCCATCATGCCTCTACACGGAGCCCTCAGCACACGCAACACCTCAGGGAAGAGCGAAGAGGGCACCTGCCACATCCAGAGCTCAGATCCCAAAACCCACCAAGAGAACACAGCACGAGGACTAGTGCCTCCCTCCTCACGGATCTGACCCTGTGGAGGGGAAATGCATTCTGAGGTTGTGTAAGTCAGTCACGTGACATTGTGGTAAGGATGTATATACACACTTTCAGAGTCAGGTGTGTGTTAACCACGACATCCAGAGCTCCCACCCTGTGGGAGGAGCCGGGGAGGGGTGGCTACTTTGCCTTCACCCAAGATCCCCAGTGCCTGGCATCCCCTGAGCTTTCACCTGTCCCAGGAAGGTCCAACCTGGCTTGGCATGGGTTAAGCTCCAGTTGGTCCAGGAATGGGGGACACCAAGTCCCAGTTTTGTTAGGAGCGCTCAGGCGATGTGGAGCACTGAGGACCTAGCAGGGAACTGACCTCCTTCTCATTTCCTCAGAACCCTTTTAATTGCCACCCAGTGTGACAAGGAGACAGGCGATCCGCATGCTGAAAACACTTCCCGAATGTCTAGCATCCCCTTCCTTACAAGTAGTGCACATTTACACATGCAAATTAGATTGGAAGGCTAATTTTTAAAATTTTATTTCTACTCTAAAAGGACAGTTAAGGAGAAATGGAACAACGGCAGTGCTGTTACTTACCACCAACACCGTCTGTCCAGGCCTTGCACTGCTACTTAGACTACTATGAGTTCACCATGTACTCACTATTTTAGATCTGCTTTGTGTGTGTGCATGTGTATGTGCGTGTGTAAACATGATGACTTTTCACAAACAGACTGGTCTTCCTGTGGCCAGACTCATCAGCGCTTGCCTTGGTTCATTGTTCCATGCTCACTGCCTTTCCCCAGGAAGAAGCCTGTGCCTGGGACAGACTCCCCTGCAGGTGTTCAGGGATCTGCATTCAGGCTCATGCAGAGCTGCTCCTGAGTGCTCAGAGTTCTGTCTTCCATGACCGAAGGGCTTGGTGGCTCGGTGTAGCTCCTTCCAATGTGACTATGAACATAGGGGCCATGTGGCCACTCCAAGCTGGTGCACCCAACCGATGTAGTGAGACTCTCTGAGATCTTTCCCTTGGCCACGGAGATGAGCACCTTTCTGGTCAGCTTGAGTCCTGGACCAAGACTAGACCCAAAGAAAGCACTGGCTCAGCTGCAGCAGGCACACAGAGTGAGTCAGAGGCAACCTGCGTTGCTTCGAGAAAAGTTTCCAGTCCTCACCCGGGAAGCCAGCGTGGGGCTGCTGAAAGGGTGTTCACACTCGGGCATCCATTGCTGAGCAAATGCCAGGAAGCCAGCAGGGTGGAGGACCTTGGGGAGAACCTTCTGTCCACCAGGTGCTAGCAATCCAGTGCAGAGGCCAAAGTAAAATAAACTCCACTGTCACAGGTTGTATCCTGCCCTGCCAATAGAACAACATCCTGGAACAACCCAAGACAGACATCTGTGGTTCATCTCAGAAGTCCAGGGAAGGCTGATGTCACCTACCGGGCCCCAGAGGGAGACCACATCTGAAACCTGTGTGCAGGAACTATCTTGGAGACAGCTCTCAAGGTCAGCGCCCACAGAGAGTGGAGAGAGGATGCAGCTATGGCACCCATGGCTGACAGGACTGGAGGGAGCCATCACCCTCACCCTGCTGAGGAGACGGGATGTGCGTAACCCAGAATCAAACACACCAGGGTGTGGCTGCACCCAGGAAGAGGCATGACCGTAGACACAGCGCTTCCTCTAGCACCATGAATCGCCAGCCAACGCTCCCCTGAGCTGGGGAATATAAACACCGCCACCCCGAAAGAGGGAAGGAGCTGTGGGCAGCAGATCACAGCGTCTGCCACAGCCACAGCAGGACGAGCCACACCCCAGATGGAGCAGACATCATGAGCTGAGGCCAGAGGAGGGGAGGAAACGGTGTGGTCAGAATGGGGTGGTCCTCGTGGACAGAGGATGGCAGAAAAGGAGCCTGGTCTCTGAGGTCCGAAGCACCTTGCGGTGGCACCAGTGCCATGCTGAGAGATTTGAGGTGTCTTGCAGACAACATGGGGCTCATCAGAAAGAGATGTGGTCAGCTGTGTCTTATGCAGGGTTGGAGGGGAGGAGCTAAATGCCCAAGCAAGTCATGGTATGGAGGACAGAGACAGCAGCTGGAAGACACTGAGCTGGCATGGAACCCACGAATGTGTGGGGACAGTGAGTGTGAGATCAGCAGGTCCAGGTGGATGCTATAGAGCCAGGGGTGCTTCGGTGAGGGCAGGACTGCAAACAGGTCCTGGACGGGAAGCCGAGCAGGAGGCTGACACCTCTGAAATGAGGAGAGTAAAAAGGCAAAGATGAACCCTCAAAACAAAACACTGTCAGAGGAGAAGGGAAAGAGGACTCCAGGGAAGGATGTGGTACTAGACAAGTCAGAGAGGGTCACGAAGGAGCCCCCAACATGGAGTCACAGTGGCCAATGAAGGAGACAGGCTGAAGAACAGCTATGTGGGAAATGAAGAAAGTAGTTCAAGGAGAAGCAGAAATTATCCCTTGGATCCTGCCATTAGGAAGCCAAGGGAGTTATCAGTCACCTGAGCACTATGGTTTGGATAAGTGGCCCATGGGTTGAAAGCTCAGATCCCAGCCCAATGCCTCTATTGGCAGGTCGTGGAACTTTTTAGAGGAGGGGCCTGATGGGAGGAAGTGAGGTCACTGGGGGTGTGGCCTCCAAGAGGATACACCCCATCCCTTCCTCTTCCTCTTTCTCCCTCATTTCCTGGCCATGAAGTAAATGGCCTCCTCTGGCACACACTCCCACCATGAAGTGGATGCCCAAAGCAACCAGGTCAATCAGTCATAGACTGAAACCTCCCAAATTGTTGACCAAAATGAACCCTTCCTCTTTTTTATTACTGCAAGTATTTTGTTACAGTAATGGAAAACTGACTAAGACAGTGAGCAAAGCAGATTATCAGGAGCATTTCTACATAAATTTGGGGGGAAAATCATTTCATAATTAAAGTATGACTATAGCTGTCTAGGGCCCAATGTCACCTTGCCCAAAAGCCAGCTATGGCATGCGGAAACATAACTCTATTTTGCCTCTGGTCACAGCTGAGGTCTCAATGGTCTCTGAAGCTGTGATGCTCAAGTGCAAAATTGCATCAGCTGAACATCCTGGTTCCCTGACAACACAACAGCAACACAAAAGAGAAAGGTCTCACCTGGGGAGGGACGAGATCCTCATAGCCCCACTCATCCCTCTACTGAGGTGGGAATGCTCTCCTCTCCACCCTCATCAGTACGAGGTTTGCATCAGCACAGGATCAGACATGGGATCACTGCAGCCCCCAAGTCACCCCACGCTCCCTCCAGTTATTGTGGGTACCAAATAAATAGCAGCCAGCTCGGACAGACTCTGTCTTTGTCCGCTCTGAGGCACTGACCTCCCTGTCCCCGTATGCTTTGAAATTACACGGTCTCTATTGTCTGTTTTCTCTGGCCCTTGCCCTCCCCGTTTCTAGGCAGTCAGAGGAAATCAGCCTCTGATAGGAGATGTTCCTGACAGGCTGCCCAGACTCCTTCACCCCAAGGCACACATGGGAGGTCATTGTGCAGCACACTTAGAGTAGAGGAACACTGGCCACACCTGTGGTGTCCTCTGGCCGCCTTGAGGGCTGCGGACCCTAGAGTCTTGAGGCTAAAGCCCCAGCCTGCAGGATGCTCCAGGCAGGAACTCTGCACCAGTCCCGTGGGATGACAGCGCCGGGAGAGCATGCAGGAACAGTGTGGTCCACTGAAGCCCTCCTCTGCTCCCTGAGGTTAAGGAGACCATGTGCCTGTGTGGCCCCAGAATAAGCCAATGTGAACATGGCCAAGCAGAGAATGGAGGGGCGACAGGAAGAGCAAAGCTGCCCGGGTTAGGGGATGACAGGCCATGCCTGGCGGCTGTCCTCAAGGGGAAGTCTGGTAACTCGCTCTGTAAAATGTAATTATTATGCACTGTAAGCAAGGACTAATAAAAACAAACATTAAAACTAATAATAGTTTATAAAGTTGGATGGAAAAAGATAGAGCGAATTATGTAGAAAAGGGGGAATGCAGGAATGCAAGACAATCGGGTTTTCTGTGAGCTGAGAGCACCCGGGACTGAGCTCCAGGAGACTGTCTGTTCTTGCAGCCCCTTGCAAGCAGAGCTGAAACACAAGGTCCTGCCTGTGAGCAGCGGAGAGATGGGGCGGGAGGCTGTCAGAGGGAGAGGTGGGTTGGACGCCGGGGACAGCTGAGCTGCTGGGAGGAAGAGATGCTAGGCAAAGTGAGCAGGCTGGAGGGGTGTCAGGAGGCTGCGGCTATGCTCCCCACACAAGGATGGAGCTTCGTGAACATGGGAGCACAGGACTGGAGTTCTGAGAGGACAGTCAGCACAAGACACTGAGCTGGACCTTGTGTGTCACCTAGAGGCTCACACACTCTACTCACACACCACCATAGGCAGGAGGGCGTGGATATATTTGACCATGGTAATTACAAGACTGGGACCCCACAAAGCCATGAGGCTTGGGGCCCCCTTCTAGCTTGCTACACAGTCATCCTGTCTTGCATTCAAATGGTTTCTGACCTCCACATCCTCATACAGGCCCCACTCTTCCTACCCGAGTGTGGGGTTGGTGCATTTCTTCACGTTCTCTTTCACAGCCCGAGGAAGGGATACCCAGTTTGGTTCGGGTTCAGTTTTTACCAAGGGGTGTTTTTCAACCAGCAGTTACTTTAGTAAAAGGCCCCCCCAAAAAAAAATTAACTGGAAGGAGTTGATACACAGCCTGTCTCGCAATACTGCTGGAGTCTGAGGTGTCCTGCTGTGCCGTGCGGTCCTAACAGTGGTTTAGGAGAGACATCCCATGTGAAGGCATTGCAGACCAAAGGAACAAGCAAGTAGATAGTTGTTGCGGCTCCTTTGAAACTGGCAGCTGTGATCCTTAAGGAATAAAAGAGCAGCAGTGAAGTCCAAAAGTTTCTGAGCTGCTCTGACCTTTAGATTTAAGAGGAAGCCAATCTGCAGGCACAGCCTGCTAGGAGGATGAGCCATGCAAAGTATCTCACGTTTACTCTGCAGGAACCTGGACTGAAGCAGAGGCCACACACTTCTGCTTTCACTCCTTGGGATTGTGAAAACTTAATCATAATACCTTGTCTCCTCTTGCAGTTTGTAACAGAATGAGTTCATTGAGGCGGCTGTGACTGGTGGAGGAGGGACATTCACGTCCCAGTGCAAGGAGCCAAGAGCCACTCATCACGGAGGGCAGGCAGCACAGGTAGGGGCTTCACGGAAGCCCAGCTCTGCTCAGAAAGACAGCGCGCCGTTCTGTCCAGGCTCCACTCCCCCTGGGTCCCGTGGCCCTGGAGCTCCCGGGACCACCTGAATGCTGGAGAAACATCCACCCCTGTGCCCGGGACAGAGGGCCCCTAAGACATGTTTATTTTCTTATCTGTCCTTGCATGACAGGACTGCTGTCCGTTGTCAGGATATGTCCCCTAACAGACCTGCTCCCCGACGCTCCCACCGCGCAGAGCTGTGGGAGGCTGGGTGCCAGCCACGTGCCCCTGCGTTAGCAGGACCAGCCCCCACTGCAGTCCTAGTCCATGTCCGAGACCAGACCCATCACCACCACCCTATGCGCTTACGTTTTTATTCTTTTATTTCCAAACCTCTGATTCTGTTCTGTCGTTACCGTGTGTTGATGTCTGAACAATCTCGAGCCCTGACCCTGACAGTTTTGGGGACGCAGCCTAAGGAGGTGAGTTGTGTTTTTGTAAAGCTCACTCTGAGTGACTCTGACCCAAAGCCAGGTGCAGAAATTCCGTGCCTGTGACCAAGATCAGATGTCTCAAACCCTCACTTCTGCCAACATCTTCATCGATCCTCACCACAGCCCTCTGAGAAATGCAAAGCAGAGAATACTGATCCCATTCTGCAGACGAGGAAGTAGAGACAGAGAGCTGAGAGCCTGCTTGGATTCACAAATGCAGGAGATTCTGCTTCCAGCCAAGAGTCTCAGCTGGGAGGGACTGGAAGGGAGACGAGAGGCATCCCCTCCTCTCAAGCCTGTGCGCCTCCTGGCTGCCCCCGCCGGCCTTCTTCAGCATAGGCCTCCCTCTTCCACGCCTCGTTCTCCCTGCGGAGCCAAGCAGCTGGAGTCCAGGAAGCCTCCCAGCACTGCCTTCCCTGCCCTCCACGCCTTCCCATATCCACTTCAAAGAACCCACTGCCTTTTGAGCCTTTTCTTTAGACTTTTCTAATCCTCTCTTTACATCATTTTGCTTTTATATTTTCTAAAATGAGACATCACTAAGGGGTGAATGCTGGGTCCCTCACAAGTTAGGAGGGTGAGAAAGGAACATGATCATTCTCAAATTGCAGCCCGTCCTGGCATGAGTGGGATGAGTCCGCGCATTAATTAAGAGTCGGCCATGGGAACACACAGGACGGCAGCACAGTGCTGCTGCTGAAAGCCAGAAATGATTATTTGAAAACAAAAATACCTTCCTTGCATCTGTCTAAACCCCTGTTGATTTACAACCACCAGGTAAGTCACTCCAGCTGACTTAATTCCTGTTCCCCACTCAGTCCCCTGGCTAACTCCTGTTTAGTTCCCCTTAGAGCTCTGGTGCCACCAAATCAAAGCAAAAATTATCTTTCTTTCATTTGCCAAAGCCAAGCAAATTTGGAAGGGGAAAATTACTAATAAAGGACAAAGGATCTGAAAGAAAATGTATTGTTTCATTTCAGTGAATTGGAACCAAGTACAAAGAAGCTTAATCGTTATATTGAATGAAAGGAATGTAAATCACGTTACTCACATTCGTAAACTGCTGACAACATGTGGCTTTGATGGGACAGCCTCTTGGTAGACAGAGAGGGAGGGACAGATGTATTCAGGAGCGATTAACCCTGGGACACGGGATGAGTTCTCTTCCCATTTTTTTTCCTTTCTCTTACAAAGCAGTCATGTCCACCTAAATCTCAGGCTGGCTCTCAGGCCACAGCACAGCACCTGCACAGCCAAGGACCACGGTGATCCAAGAGATTCGAATGACTCCAGTTTGGGGCTGGCAGCATGGCGCCAACTTGGTGACAAGGTTGGGGTGACCTTCCTGGCAACTGTCCATGGTCCAAAGTTTTAGTTTTTCAATACCAGTTACTGTGACATGAACTGAACACTCCTAAATCAGTAACAATAATGACAGACCATCTATACACTGAAGAAGCTTCACAGGCATCTGAAAATTCTGAAATATACTGAATTTAACTGCAAAGGCTTCAGGCTGGGGAGACAAAGTTAATATGTTAACGACTGCCTGCAAAACTGGCAATAAAACAGTCTACGTTGAAGCCTGACTTAGCCACCACCACTGGCTACCACTCCCTGTTTAGAACACTTGCTTTCTGGACTGCTGACCTCAGACAATCCAGAAGCCAAGGTTCTTGTGGACCACCCTCCTATCCCACAGCCACCAGCGCAGGCTATGGAGCCCTCCTTTCCCAAGGTTTATAAAATGTGCTGTTAGCTCCGGCACAGCCAGCTGCTGGTAACACGTCCAGGTCACACCCTCTTATCACAAACACCCTGTGGGGTCCAGGGCTTTGGGCTAACACATCCGCCTGCCACACCGGCTCCTCCTTCACCGCCAAAAGACCCACTTGGCCAACCTTGGTGTCCACCAGTCTGCTCTGGGAGTGATCACAGCACCTACCATCCTGGGCTGCCTTGTGCTAAGATAAAGATGCATGTAAAGCTCTTAGCACACTGCTACATAAGGATTTCTATGTAACTGATTTCTCCTTATTGAAGTACTTATGTTTTAGAAAGAAAACCGGATGAATACTAAAGCATTGCTCCTAGGAGAAATACGGGGTCAGTTCTGGGAGTCTCTGGGGACGATATTTCCACCAGAGGACCAGTACATAACCTATCTGATGTGTGTTTCCATTTCCACACGTTGTCGTTGCCGTCACACTGCCCTCATGGCCAGCGAAGCTTCTCTAACACACTTAGTTCCTCCACCGGGCACGTCCCAGCCATCCTCCCCTAAGGAAAAACACTACCCACAGCTTCAGCATTGGACCAGGAGCTGAACTTGCCAACAAAATCACCAGCTAAAAGCACAGAAATGCCCAAGTCAGGACCATAAATGGATCGCCAGAAGGACTCTCCTTACAGTTAGGAGAGCTGGGACAAGAAGACAGCGCCTGGGCGTTGGACCTCAGCTGGGACTGCACATCTGGGCCCAGATGCTTAACGCCCCATGCACATGTGTGAATGCCAAGATGACACAGTGGGTGCCTGCCTGATGGCTCAGGGGACGCTTGAGTGAGTGGGTGAACTCGCAGACACAGAACCTCTAACGACGCGCGTGGGTGCACTGTGGTGAGTATTCCTGGGGGAGTGCGCAGCAGTGTTACTGTTCCCAGTTCACAGATGCCAAACAGGCTCAGGGCCAGCCCCGGCAGGGGTCCTGATCCGCACACACCAGGGGCAGCTGCCTCTTCCTCTCCCTGGATCCGGACCACATGCCCTCAGCAGGTACTGCTCCACTGGTGTAGCACTGATCCAGTCAGCTACAGCCTTCGCTCCTACCCACTCTGCAAAGCGACTCTACTTAAAGACTCAAAACAGAGCCGGTCTCTGCCCTTAAGGGTGAATAATCCGTGTCAGGCTGAGATTTGTCTGGCAGCGTAGGAGGCCCTGGGTTCTGCCACGCACCACAGAATCCCCACCGTCATCATCATCATCGTCATCCGCGCTGTTCTCATCATCACAGCTTCCACAGAGCAAATTATCCCTCTGATACATAAAGAAACGGGATGTTCTCTAAAAGAAGGCAACCTTTTTCTGTCCTAGGAAAGAAACTCACCCTGATGAGGCAGCTTTGCTGAGTATTGTGGAATATGCCCACTGCAAGCCAAGAACGGAACCAGATGTTGGCTCTACTGGACTGGGTTGCACAATAATCAAAAAATAGGGTATTTATTACTTTTGTTTAAAAGTAATATGAGAAAATGGATACACGGAGTACTTCAAAAATTCAATAAGATGACATCGTTGTAAAGAGGCAAGAGTTGTCATTTCAACCCCAAAATATTCAACTCCCAAAGCCCTTTTCTCCTGGGATGTAGAAGCCCTGGCAGTCCCTGGGCCAAACCTGATCATGCTGCAAACACCCAGAGAAGCCCTTTTGCATTGGCATCACCTCCTGAGCAACTGTGAGTGAGTTCAGGGTCTTCTACTTCTCACCAATGATATCAGGCCACGATTATCATCACACCACCTGGCATCAGCTAAATTCTTTGCTAATTTTCTGAAATACTAGGAAGGGATCTGGAAAAGGCATACGTCATATCAATGCATAAGAGCGTGGTTTTTTTCTTTCAAATTCACCACTGAATCTGTAGAGGAATAAGTTACTGCTGAGTTCCCTAAAGAGAGATCCCTAGGGTGGGGAGACGAGAGGTGTAGGCCGAAGGACACCGAGGAATAAACTCTAGAGTGACACAGATCACGTGCAAAGAGTACATTTTACATGTTTTCACCACGAAGACAGATAATAATGTGAGAGGTGATCTGTATGCTAATTAATTTGTTATACCCATGTCACTACACACAATATACCAAAATATCATCTTGCACATCACAAATATAATTGCATTTGTTAATTAATTGCATTTGTTGGTTGAGAGAGAAAGCTCGCCCGTATAACCTTTAGCAACCTCCTCATAACTCAGTAATGGCAGTATTTTATCTTTTCTTTTTCAGCAACTTCTATTAATTATCCGTGCTCATGGAATTTCAAAGTAAGTCTGGATAGCTAACTTTCACCACAAGCATATTTCCTCACAATGATGAGGCAGGCAGCTGAGACATTAGCACCGCTAGTTCTCCAGAACCATCCATGTCTGAGCAGGGGTCACAGTAGAACTAAAGTCTTACCAAAGCCAAAGCCAAAAGAATCCATCTCAAGTCCACAAAAGCCCAGTTCAGTCCAACACTGAGCTGTTTACAGCTCTCTGGAAAATGAAGTGGGTCAGAGGGCGACAGACCCTTGTGCCATGACAGTGTGGCAAGGAGGGAGGCAGCCACTGGCCCTGCCCATGTGCCAACCCCTCTCAGTGTCTGACATGTGTCACCTAACAGCCTCAAGGTCTACCGGCACAAGTGAGTCCTTGGAACTGACTTTCTCAACGCGAGGTTGCCTTAACTCAACGACACCAGTCCTTATTAGGCTCACACACTTGGCGAAGTAATCTGTCTGCATGAGAACTTACTTTCCAATGGAGGAAAGAATATGCTGGAAAATCAGCCAGTTGGGCTCAAAGCTGTGTTTCTCTTTACAAGTCAGTGAACATGTGTTCTTGTTCCTACAGTGCTGCCATAAGGGTGCAGTTTCCCAATCCTCGACCCGCCTTCTCCAGGGCTGCACAGAGAATCAAGCTTCAAGCCCCGATACTGAGGAATGAGCAAGGCTCTTCCTTGCCATGGAGCCCTCTCCCCAGAGCCAGGACTAGCACCCAACTGCCATTACCTTAAGGAAAACTCTGTAAGCTGCCCTCCTGTGTGTGTGTGTGTGTGTGTGTGTGTGTGTGTGCGTGACTGAGACTATTATATTTATATTCCCAGCTCCTCTGCTTCTAACAAACAGTTCAAGGTTCTAAAATCGCATGTTTAGAACAAAAACAGATTTAGACCAGCAATATCCTAGGTTAGGAGTTTACCAGTTCATCCAAGATCGATCAAACCCACAAAATGAACTTGGCAAGTGGACGTTCTCAAACAGAAGAGCTCAGGACACTGGTTAGCCCGGGGATGGCTCTATGCTGTCCCTGGGTCCTGGGACAAAAAGCAGTTTCACGGACTTGTGTGATCTTTGAGAATCACATATACACTTGTGCCCAGATTTTTAAGATATTGGCCATTCTGTAGATGCAGTGACTGCCCCGGCTCTGTCACCAACCTTGGTGTCTTCACAGTGTTCATTTGGAAAGGTGGGGTAAAGACAAGGATGTAGCACTTCTGCTTTTAATAACTGCAGATCACAGACTATCCTGTAGTACATAGTTCTTACAAGGGACTTGAGGAAGCTTCTCCGGGTGACTGAACTTTTTCCATCTGAGACAGCTGAGCAGTTTCTCCCTAGTCTGTATGTTTGGTTCAGTAGAAGCATTCCATAGTGGGAGCAACCACTTGATGCACAGTCTGGGTTTCTCTATAATAAATCCCTTTGCCAAAGGCAGGAGTTGCAGACATGCTACTGGCAAGAGTAAAGCAAGTGGGTAAGTAAAACGACCCTGATGTTGGGGCACTTTCTTACAGCACTTCAGTCTTGACAAGCACACTGGTACAGGAATCAGGCTTCTAGAAGGCCACACACAGCGCCTCCTGACAGCCCCTGCTGGCCACTGTGGGCAGTGCTGTGGACATTATTTGAGGCGGCAGGTACGATGCCTGCCTTCTGGTATATTTGGGTGAGTAGCTGAGTAGTTTGGATGACTAAGTGAAAAATGAGAGATTCTTGGTTAAACTGAAGACTTCATTTGGGAACCAAAAACAAGTAATCTCTTGCACCCTGAGTCACATATTTCCCTTGAAAAGTATGGGTTGTCCCTCAAAATTTTGTTGGGGGTTGTATTATTGAGAGGTAGGGTGAGATGAATATGAGGTTTTATTTAATGGCACACTGCACTGGAAACCTATGGCAGAGTTAAATTCCAGCTCTTGTTATAACTTTTTAAGATTGTGAAGTTACAAAAATGCATATGAATTAAGTTTTAATATACTGTATGATGAGTGGATGAGGTAGCTCATTCTACCACTTCTTTCTTTGGATTCTCGGGCATGGTTTGGCAGTGCAAGAACTCTGTAACATTAACAAATTCAATAAAAATAAACAATAAAAAAAGAATTACCTGACAAATATAACTTCCTTTTAGAAAGAATAATAGGACTTTTATAGGGAAATGGAGCCACAGATGGATTATACATGAATTTTTAAAAATGTGTATTGAGAGCAGGACACAGAAATAGAAAATAATTGTAGAACTAAGAAAACCACACGAGAGCAGGTGCAAGGTAAACGTCCCCAGCCCCATGATCTAGGTCAAGGACAGCAGCACAGAGTCCACAGAAGCTCTCCCCGTGCCTCAGTCAAGGCCCTGACCCCTTCTTGCACAGGAGATGATCCTGACCTTCACGGAAAATGCTTCCATGTGATATTTCCTGATACGCCCATGTGCATTTGCTTCTTAGAGATACCAGAACAAATAACCTCTAAATGGAAGTCTAAGATAACATACATTTGTTCTCTCTGGTTTTCAAGCTCAGCAATTCAAAATCAAGGCGTCAGCAGAGCTGCTTCCTCTGGAGGCCCTGAGGAGGGATCCATTCCCCGCCTCCCTGCCTGCCTTTGGTGAGAGCTGCACTCCTTCATACTCTTCGGCCAGCGGCTGCCCTCTAGTCACTGCCACTGTCTTCACACGGCCCTTCCCTCTGCATCTGGGTCTAAACTCATCCTGTCCTTTCTCTCACAAGGACACCACTCATTTATTTAGGGCTCACCTTAAATCTAGGACAGCTTCATCCTCAAATCCTTCACTTAATTACAAGTGCAAAGACCCTATTTTTTTAAAATGTTACTATTCCAAGTTCTAGTGGGTAAAGATTTGGATACAGTGGTACCTCAGTTCATGAACTTAATTCTTTCCACCATTCTGGTCACAAACCAAATTGGACAAGAATCAAATCAAATTTCCCCATAAGGGCAACAATGAACCTAGCCACTGAATTTGATTCAGTTCTTGTCCAATTCGGTTTGCAGCCAGAATCATGGAAAGAAGTTGAAGAACCAAGGTGCTACCATATCTTTTTAGGGTTTGCTACTTAGCCATTAGACCAAATGTGTGTCCTTAATCTCCATAGCTTACTATCACCTATTTGTTGTTTTACATTTGCTATATATTTTAAGTCTTTTAATGTATAGATCTCACTTTTCCTTTTCTTCCCCCTTCAATGTATGTGTGAAGTGCTGAAGGCCACTGTACCTGTGGTTTCCCATGATCTAAGGGAAGCTGACTGATTACCTAACACTTCCTTCTGCATCAGAGTTCAAGCTGGCTCCTCTGAACCCTCTGGTACACCTGGTCTTGAGCCCTGTCTTTGGAGGCCCAGTCCAGGTGTAACAAGAATCCAAACTTCTGGTTGACCTTCTGGGTCAGGTTGGCAAGAATCCTCCCACCCTTGATACAGTCACCTTGAGCTCTGTCCCTGGATAGTTCATGTAACAGAAACTTAATCCTCCAATCCACGTGCGAATGGTGTTTGGAGATGGGGTCTTTAGGAAAGAGTTAGGATTCAATGAATTCATGAGGGTGGGACTCCCAGGATGGCATCAGAGCTCCACTGAAAGGAGGAGGAGACGCTGAGCTTGCTCTGTCTCGCCCATGACACCGTCTACCACGCGACCATGCGGCACAAAGCCCTTCACCCAGTGGTGAGCAGAAGGCAACTGAACCACAAGCCATACAAATGTCTATTCCTTGAAAGCCCACTGGCCTCACAGATCTTATTACAGCAACAGAAAATGGCCTAGGACACCTTCAGTATCCAATCAGATTTCTTATCGTCCACTTTTGAGTCCTAGTTCTCTCTTCTGACTTATTTCCTTGGTTGTCATCTGCAAGCAAACCAGCAGGCTGCAGAGGACTACCTGGTGAGAAATGTCCTTCCCCTGAAGCGTGCTCGGTGCATGCACCCCCTTGGCTCGCTGAGTGGCCTGCGTGCTGGGGTCAGGACCCCACTTTGCCCAGGCTGAAAACACCCAAGTCCACATCACCGGACCCTCAGGGAAGAAGTCCCATGCCAGGGGTTGTGCAAGAGATGACCAGAGGGAGGCTGCCACTAGCCCTGCAGCTGTGGCATCGGGTGTTCTGCACCTGGCTCATGGGGGGGGGCAATCACCAAGAGGAGCTGCCAGGCACAGAGACACCGTGCATGTGGACCAGGTGTAACCCCACATCATCCATCCTCCCCCGAGGCAGATAAGACAGCTCACGTGCCTGCCCAAATCACAGCCAGAGGCGGAAGCAGACCCCTCTCTCACATGCATGCAGGCAGCACACAATCTGCACACTGTTTACCCTCTGCCAGGTGAGGGCAGCGAGGGGCTGCCCTTACACGGGAGTGAGACCCACTGGAGTCAGTGGGATGAGGTTGACTACACTGCAGCCAACTCTGGCCTGGCACAATTCCTCTCCAAGGGGGCGGCCTGAGCCCAGAGCCAAACAGCAGATGCCCACAGCCTGCTAAGGGCTCACTTGCCTGCAGGATATAGACTTGGCCGTATGTCGCCACTTTCATTAAGATAACTGTTATTTTCTTGACTTTCCCTTAGTGGAAAAAAATCTGCTTTGAATTTCATAAGAATATTCCCAAACGCATTTCTCAAGTGTACAATTCTGATGGTGTCAGGGAAGCTTACAGAAAACAGAGTTGTGATGCTGTCATTTTAAACAGCGTATGGAAGAGAGAGCATCTCCAAGCTGCTGCTCTTTCAGACACCAGGACCACAGAGCCCAGAAGCAGCTGCTTCCTGGAGGGGCGTGCAGGCACCTCCCATCCAACCCGAGCACAGGACGGGCAATGGCTCCAAGGACAGGCGAGGTGGCCCTGAATCACCCGGGGACATCTGCCTGTCAAAGTTTAGTGTGTTTGCCTCCCAACCCCATAATGAAAATTGTATTTATGACAATTATGCAACTTAATATTAAGTATACTTAAAATATTTGCGGAAAAATGGAAAAACAGTTTATCTCTGTGAAAGTGACACTTTTGCAAAGAATGAATAATTGTGACCCTCTAAAGTGCTGCCATCCAATAGACATAAAATCCTGCCACAGAGGGAGTCATATCTGTTTCTAGTAGACACATTAAAACAAAAAAGACACAGGAGAAATTAACTTTAAGAATCTGCTACGACTAAAGGTGTAGGGAAAGTGGGAAGGGTAGGGGAAAGCTAATAAGGGAAAAGAAAAAATATGAGAAAATGAAAAAAATGGAAATGAAGTGTTTGTAAAGGGGGAGGGGACGAGGGGCGAAGGGAGGGCAGGGACAAGGGGAAAAAAATGAGAACCAAGACCTGTCATGTAAAGGTACAAGATCCCAATGATGAATGTAACTGTACTGTATACCTAAAATGTACCAATAAACTCAATGAGAAATAAAAGGAATCTGCTACTTGTAACCCGATCCTATAACCTAAACTGTTATTTCAACACATAATCTCACACAATGAGATCTCTTTTTTTTTTTTCTGGACTAAGTTTGGGAAATCCAGTGTGCACCTCACACCTCTGGCCTGACTCACTACTACATCCCGACCACATTTCAGGGGCGCAGTAGCCATGTGTGGCCAGCAGTCACTGCACTGGACAGTATCAGGCTGAAGAGGTGCAGTTCAGTTGATCAAGGCAATTGCCGTGACCTGCAGGGGCTTTAACAGAGAGCAGCTGCACTCTGACCATTGCAACTGCTCACAGGTTCTTCTTCCACGCTGAAGAGGCTCAGTCTGGAAATCCCAAATCACTCATCCTGAGCATGATGCATGCAAGGAAGGAACCTGAGGACTTCAGTCAGTGAACGCGAACTTAAAAACAGGTCATTGGCTCTACATTAGAAATGTTGACAGATGAATACAGGTTTTAAATTAAATGGTTGCTGCTATGCAAATCACTTTTAAAATGATTTTTGGGGTTAATCTAATTTTTTTGATTAAGCAAAAAACACTGCAGCCATGACAGTGGCTGAAAGGGTTATAATGTGCTTGGAAAGCTAACTAATACCAGCTGAATTCAACGTGTTTGCTGAACATCTTCTATTCTTCACCGGTACTGCCTTCGAGGGTTACAAGTCATTAGGAAGTGCAGAACAACTAATAAAAGCAATTACAAGAGGAAAAGTAACAAAAAAGACCAAAAAGTTAGAGAGACTGTGTTCTTGGGAAATCAGAAATACACACACACGCGCGCACACACACAGCATTTGAGAGAAGCTCCAAGGATGTGGAGATTTTAAATCCCAGAGATAGGAAAAGGAGGGAGCCCCTTAGGCAGAGACCCTGTGATTTCTCCAATCAGCAGTTTTCTCCTGGGGAACCTCAGGACCTACGGTCCGTGAGCAAAGGAAGGAAGTGTCTTCGCTGTCCTGAAGAGGAAGCAGGGACTCTACCTGGCCCCATGCTCACATGGCCAGGAGAAGCTTGGTCACTGGCATGGTTAGAGCGAACCTGAGAGCACAGGGACAGAGGCATAGGGCTTGGGCTGTAGGGCCAGGAGGGGATCCTGACCGGAAGTGATGCTAGGGGCCGATTTTCCAGCTGTTGCATGTGTTGCATCAGAGCAAGACGTCTGGGAAGTGAATGGGAGCCACAGGACTAAAGGATCAAAGAAATGTTCTCCTCACTGACAATCACACCATCAGGACGGCCAGCTTTCCCGCTGAAGCCACCGCCGGCCTCACGTTTCTTACCCAAGTCCATGCTCAGGACCCCGGCTCTCGCAGCGCTTCCTATCCCCACCCTCTGCGAGCCACAGGGCATCACCACCATTTATCAACTCCGCTTTCAAGGGCAGGGAGGTGAGTGGCCCGGGAGGCTGCTGTGGGTGTGCACAGGATGTGCAGGGTGCACGTCCGCCAGCCGCCTCATGGCAGGCCCAGCCACTCATCCCCTGCACCCAGCAATGACACCACGAACACCAGCAGCCAGTCATCGAGTCCTCTAGCAGTCAGCAAAGTGGAAGCTGTGTGACTGGGCGGGCACACACACCCACACGGGGCACTATGCACAGCGTCGGGCCATGTATGCACACACACATGGAGTATGGGTTCATGAACACACGTTCACATGCACACAGTATGCTGCCAGCAGAGTACTTGCAAGTACACTCACACAGTCTGCTGTAAACTGTGTGTAAAATGTGTGTGAATTAAATATGATCATCTCAGAAAAACTGTGTTTGTTTCCAGAACAAGAATTTTCTCACACTTTAAGTAGAGCTGATGCTCCGAGGAGACTGTGAAACTGTTTATGGGGGAGCCCACAGCCCCCACCCCCACACTCACACGGAAAGGGCTCGATTCCCTTAGGCCCTGCAGCCTTCCTCAGTTCTCCACGATTTGCCTTCTCTGAGCAATTTCCCTCGGTGTGGAGGGCAAATGGGCAGCCCTTTCCCAGGGTGGCAGCAGCACCGGAAACAGACGCCCTCCTCCCAAATCCAGCTCATCCTCCTGGTGTGCGCTGCCGTGCACTGTCTGTCCTCTGTCCTCAGCAGAGCAGACAACAGAGCAAGGCCCATGACTGCAAGGTCCCTGCTTACTAAGATCGTGAAGGGGCAGAGTGGCATCTTTCACATCCTGCACACTCATCTGACCACCCTCCTCGCCTGGCTGCTGGCCCTCCCTTCCTGTGGCCTCTCCAGGCCACCTCTGCCCAAGGGAGCCTGTACCTGAGCCCTCTCCCGCTTCTCCTGGTGGAACAGCACTTACGCACAGCTTGCACTGTATTCCTTAGAAGACACAGTATCTGTACGTGAATATCGCTGGGCATCCTGTGGTCACTGACGGCCTTGAGATCGGCCAGAGACTCCATATCCGCCAAATCACGTGCTCTCCCATCCCATTCCAGGTGCTGAGCAGGTAAAGGACAATAACCCGCAGCACCAGTGAGCTGGCAGCTCGGCTGGCTGGGCTGGCACAGAAGCAAACTGTGCCCACCTCTTCCCATGCCTGTGCCATCACAGTGGCAGTCTGAAATGGTGAAGGATTCACACCGTGGGGGTGGTAGGTGCCACAGACCAGGCTTCCCGGCTTGGCAGCATCCGCTGCACCGTGCCTGCTTGCGGAGGAAGAGACAGCACCCTAAACGCCTTGGTTCTGTGGCCACCGCACTGCCTCGTCCCCGGTCAGTGCCCCTCCCTCGGCAGCACACGGGTGGTGGCTGCGCCTCACACGCACGGACCTCTACTCCCGGGCCAACAGCCCACCCCATGCGTCCCCATCCCCGACAAAGCGTGAGACCGATTAGCCGACTGGAGGGGCTCACACAGACACACGTCACACCTACTCTCGTGTGCGCACATGTGCACACACACACTCACCCCTGAGACTGAGACAACAGGGAGAGATCTCCATAAAACCTACGCCAGTGAAAACGGCAATTTTCTGTCCTGTGTTAGGATATTGACTCGGCTCACTGCCAGCGGCCTGAAGTTCCTGGAGGAGTGAGTACTAACAGCTGGCAGGGTCGGAGGTGATTTCAACTGCAGAGAGGCATGTGCTGGCACTTTTGAGTCTCACCATCCTCGTAGGAAAAAGATTCATCTCTGAAATGCAAGTTTCCTCACGAATCTCTCCCAGCCCTAGAGATGTGCTCGTGTGGTAGGTGCAGGGGCCTCTGCTTCCGATGGGACATCTGTGCCTCTGGGACCTCAGGCCTTGGGTGCGGTGGCCTCCCAGGCCACAGCCGCTCTTAGTCCCTCTGGCATCCGGTGCCGCCTGGGCACCGACTGCCCTGTCCCGTCCCTGAGCCGCCGGCCCTGGCCTCCCTCCATCCCCTCCACTCCTGGATTGCCAGACGCAGGAAGGTGAAAGGCACACGCATGAGCGCAAGTGCCACAGTCACACGTAACCAGTGCACACTTACAAGCACACGTGTATGCGTGCGCACACACGTGGGCACCCCAGCTCAGCCTGTCCCCTTCCAGGGGTTTCCTTTGCCGCAGTGCTCTTCCTTACCCCTAGGGGGCAAACTGCACCCCAGTTCCCGACAGCGCGTCAGCTCCTCCCTCAGGCCTCCCTCTGGCCTGACCCTGAAGCTGCGGGTGAGGCAGGCTCTCTCCTAGCCAACTCCTCCGTGGGACGGACGCCAGGTTTCCTCAGTCCTGCTCGCCAGCAGATCCAGGGCCGGCTCTCTGGCCCAACCTCGGCCCTGCGGGATCCTTCTAGAATCAT